>NC_137078.1:24358122-24751734 GCF_951640355.1 Cnephaeus nilssonii
TCCCAGCTCTGAGCATCTCTCAACTAAGTAACATGTGCCAAAGAAGTAAGCATATCGCAAAATCTGACATTTCAAGGCATACAGGTAGTGAGAAGAAAAACAGAGGGAAGTGGTATTTCAGAATTAAAAAAAAAAAAGACAGTTGAGAAACAGTACTAGTTGGATTTTTTTGTGGTGATCATTCTTTCTGTTTATAATTTTCCTAGTATTCATAACACTCTTTCCTAGTATTCATAATACTCTTGCTGTCTTGATATGTCTCCAGAAGTTCATGTGCTGTATTTGTTTATATCACAATCAAAACTTAGAGCACTTGCCGAAACCGGTTTGGCTCAGTGGATAGAGCGTTGGCCTGCGGACTCAAGGGTCCCAGGTTCGATTCCGGTCAAGAGCATGTACCTTGGTTGCGGGCACATCCCCAGTAGGGGGTGTGCAGGAGGCAGCTGATCGATGTTTCTAACTCTCTATCCCTCTCTCTTCCTCTCTGTAAAAAATCAATAAAATATATTAAAAAAAAAACTTAAGAGCACTGCATGCAAAGTACAAAAGTAAAATATCAATATGAACTAGAAATACCTGATGAAATTACAGGTACATTTTTCCCTTGTATTTTTCAGTCTTTTCCAAGTAGTCTGCCATGAACTGTTCTCACAGATAGAAAAAAATCATTTAAACTGTCTGCTAATGAAGACAATGCTGTTTTGAATGTTCTGAAGTTTGCCTATTCTTTCTCCATCCCTTCTTCACTCTTCAAACAGCCAGTTTTGAAAATGAGACACGCTACTTTGATGGTAGGCCAGGGTCAAATGAAATTACTTCTGAATTTCACAAGTCCAGTATTAAAAATGAGAGATTTCAGCTCACTGGACGCATTCTTACACATTTGTGCAAAATGAAACATTGCTTATGCGAATAATTAGCTTGCATAGCGTGTGAAAGCAGACAGAGTTGTTCAGACAGTCATTAAGTGTTCTTCCCTCCATGCTCTTGTAAATGAACACTGAGGGAAAGAGAAGGCCTTTCCTTGGACCCAGCACAGGGTTTCTGCAGTAGTGTGTGCCGTGTTGAGAGAGGAATGAGCAAGGGTAGGTATCCAGCCGGCCAGATCAGACCGAGGGCTCAAGCAGGAGAAAAAATTCTAAGCCAGACAATCATCGCATCACATTCTACAAATATCATCTAGTGCTCAGTCTTTAGCCCTAGCATTCGAGACGTAGAGAACAACTGTGGTGCTTGGGGGTGTTTGATCAGCCAGCACTGACCTGGCTCAGCCGACTCTACCACTTAGTTATGATTTCTGTTTTTAAAAATTTACCTTCATGAGCTGACCTTTGTACTTTGTTGGTTAATTGTAAAAATTCATCTTTATTGCTGAAAGTAATACAGAGGTACCCATTTTTTCCCATAGACCCCTTCTAGCCCGCTCCCTCCCCCTGCCCCAGGCCTTCACCACACTGTTGTCTGTGTCCATGGGTTTTGTATACTAGTATATGCATACAAGTTCTTTGGTTAATCTCTTCCCACCTACCATCCACCCCCACCTTCCCTCTGAGATTCATCAGTCTGTTCCATGTTTCTGTCTCTGGATCTATTTTGTTCACCAGTTTATTTTGTTCTTTAGACCCCACATATGAGTGAGATCACGTGATACTTGTCTTTCTCTGACTGCTTTATTTCACTTAGCATAATACCCTCCAGGTCCCTCTGGCTAATTCAGAACTGCCTCAGTCACTCTGGATGCAATGCAGTTACCACCCCCCAGGCTGAGTTCAGAGTCTCTTATTTTGGAGTTTGGCCCAGCTGGGGCTTGAAACTGGCTCCAGACGTCTAGCAGCATTACCAGATGGTGGGATCCTCTAGGAAGTAATTCTACTGTGGCCTTTCTAGTTCCCAATCAAGTCTTGGAGCAGCACTCTGCTTTCCCACCCAGTCAGCAGCGAACTTAGCTTTTCCATTCCTTAACTAACTAGGGCCCCTATTTCCCATATATGCTGGTAGAAGGAGTATTCTTTCTCCCTCTGTTATCAGGATTCCTCTCCCCTCCAAAAAGCCATTTTCCTTTTTCTTTTTTCAGTTTTGCTTTCTTTTGTTTTAAGAAATCCTTCTCCTCAGTCTTATCTGATAGTTCTTAATTTCAAAAAAAACAACTAAAATCTGGACCAGCCATCCTATACCAGGAGCATAATCTGGGCTTGGATTTAAGACATGCCTGCCAAAACAAAAAATATAATTTATTTTTAAAGTAGTTTCTTCACAGAACAAGTATTTGGCTTTGGTTTTTGATTGTTTTATTTTTGTTTATTTGTTTTTGGTCTCAGCCGACCAATAAGTCTTCCTTCCTATTCATTTTCCTGTCTAATCCCCACTGATTCTGTGACCTCCCCAAACTTGTGCCCTAAATTCCTTTTTGGTTAAGTTAGCCAGCTTTTAATTAGCTGGCTTTGGTTTAGCCAGCTTAGTCTCTCAATAAACAAAAATATTAACCATTGCACCTTGCCTTACCTCTTCTCCCTGTTCTAAATTTTCTAGTGATAAAGCATACATTAGATAACAGTCATCCAAATATTATCTCCCAGATAAATTTCCCAGGTCAGTAAGCTGAAATTGAAGAAATGGGGAACAGCAGTTGATACAGAAGGGGCCACTCAGCAGCACAATATTGTGAGGTGTATCTATCAGACATAGAAAGGTGAGAGGGCACATGTCCATCTCCAGGACAGGATCCTCCCTACTTCAGAAATAAACGCAATGCTGGGGGCTGGGGAGGAAAGCAGAGCAGACATCATGGTCTCTATTTTACTGTTAAAGACACTGAGCTTCAGAGAGATGAATTAAGTTTTCAAAGGGTCCATCCACATCTGCTCTCCTTTCCTTTAAAGAAACCAACGAGCCAGGCTAAGCATTGTGTTGGCAGAGAAGAACAAACAGTAAACGAGGGAAGAGTTGCAGACCTTTCATTAGTAATAGCTACTACTGAGGTTATACCACCTGCTAGGTGCTGGGTTGAGTCCCTTGTCTTTAAGAAGAGGATAACATTTGGGTGCAGGAGAGAAGGGTCAGGCAGCACAGCTGGTGCTTAATGAATGTTTAATGAATGGAGATAAGACGTGAGCTAGAATGGGCAACCTGAGAGAGGGCCTTGGTGCCCTACAAGGTGTTCTGATTCAGCACAACAGGTAAAGAGAAGACGCTGGCGAGAATCCATGCAGAAGCCCTGGATCAAGCTCCGTGGCTCATGGGTCAGTTGCAAAAACTTTTATACTCAGATTGCTTTTTCAATGACGAAGTCTGAAATGAGGAACATGCCGCCTTCAACCACACACTGTGGCAAATCCCAGGGGAAAATAGTTTTCCTTGGGCCTTGGGGTTGCTCCTTTTCACCTCTCGAAATGCGTTTTTGGGGAGAGACCCAAGGTTTCTGAAGAACCGCGGCAGCTTGGAGGCGTGCAATCACTGTAAATTCAAGCCCAACAGAAAGGCGTCCTCCGCCTCGGAGCCCAGGGCGGTCGCTGGCTCGGTGCAGCGTCGCCCAGCGGGCAGAGGCGGCGGGTGTGCTCGGGAGCCTCCCTCCTCCCGCAGCCCTCGGCGCCCGCAAGCTGCCAGCTCCTCGGGAGGCTCGGGAACTCAGCCGGCGCTGGGAGGTGAGGCCGCGGCTGAGCGGGCGCCGCTATTGGCTGGAGGGGCGGCGGAGGCGGGGCGGAGCCGTCGTGATTGGCGGGGCCCCCAGCCGGAGGGGGCGGGGCCGCTATATCCGAGGAGTCCCTGTCGCGGCGCAGGCAGTCGGGCTGCTGGAGTGCGGCGCCGCCGCGGAAACCCGGACGGCCAGCTGGCGGGAGGGCGCGGCGGCCGCAGGGCGCAGGCGGCGGTCTGCAGGGCGGCAGCCTCCCGAGGGCCAGCCTCGCCGAGCCCGGAACTGGGTCTGATTGGTGGCGAGGCGGCAGCCCGGCGCACACCAAAGAGGAGGCGGCTGTGGAGGCAGCGGCGGCCCCAGCCATGCTGTGCTATGTGACGAGGCCGGACGCGGTGCTGATGGAGGTGGAGGTGGAAGCGAAAGCAAACGGCGAGGACTGCCTCAACCAGGTGAGGATGAAGGGCCAAGAGGGGACCTGACTGGTCCTCCCAGGTGGAGGGGCCTCGTGGCGGCGCCAGGAGCTGGGGCGCACCGCTTGCCAGGGGCCGGGCGGAGCTGCGGAGGCGGCGGCGGGGGTGGGGGGAGCGCGGCGCGGGACAGAGTCCCCCAGGCGCCCGGCTCCTGCCCCCTCCACCCCGCGGGCGTGGGGCGTACGGCCTAGATCCCGGCGCGCCGGGAGCGCATGGTGGGGGGCACCGAGGACGCATGCGGCGGCGGGCCATCCAGCCCCCCCAGTCCTCCAGCTCGGCACTTTCCCAGAAGAAGGCGGGCCAGCACACCTGCCGCAGGTGTGTGCAGGATGCCGGTTGTCTGGTCCCCCGCGGGGCCTGGCAATGACACCTGCGTCTCAAGATGCGGTCTCAGGTCCCGGATTGCCTGGCAGACAAGCCAGGCGCTTGTGTCCTGCTGCTTCTCTAATGGACCATTCACCTGCACCTCGGGATTTGCTGGGGATTCGAGGACCGTAGCGTAGGCTTTGGTCATCTACTCCGCAGTTGTCTTGAAGCACGCGGCGCCTCCTTAAGAGTGAGGAAGGGTTCCAAACAGTGGATACTGGCATGGCAGAAAGCAGATTTGATCTCAAGTGAAACGCTGTACCCTGAAACCTGCTAGACCTGAGATGTTTGGGGAACCTCTTGTAAAGCTTAGTGACACTTGTGGCGTGTTTCCTCATTTTTTTTTCTCTCTTTTGAGTCCAGATGGTTAAAATTGCCCAGATACTCAGCTGCCAAATCAGCTGTGTCAATTGTGCTGGTGAAGGGAATTCTGATGATTGGAATAAGAAGGAAAATGGTAATCCTCAGCTTTTCTGAAAGACTACTTTTGAGGACTCATTTTTCTTTACTGCCATTGGCCATCATAGCTATTAATTAAAGGAAGGGCAAGCCTGTCTACTTCACCTAGTGGTTAGGCCTAACTGGAGCCGAAGAACTTGGTTCTTCCAGTTTACCACAGAAATTGTAACACTGTTGACCTCTGTCAAAAGTAGGCAGGAATCTTAGACTCACCTGGAGTCCTTAGGTTTGCTTTGACTTACATGGACCATGTGCTCATCCATGCTGCATTTATTTTTGTTTTAGGTGTGCAGGCGGTTGGGAATTATAGAAGTGGATTATTTTGGACTGCAGTTTACGGGTAGCAAAGGTGAAAGTTTATGGCTAAATCTGAGAAACCGGATCTCCCAGCAGATGGACGGGCTAGCCCCTTACCGGCTTAAACTGAGAGTCAAGTTCTTCGTGGAGCCTCATCTCATCTTACAGGAGCAGACTCGGTAAAGTGATGCTAAAATAAACCAATGTCAAATAAACCTTTGGTTCTCTTAGAAAAGGTCATTGTGCCTTCCCAGAGATGTTCATTCACAGGCACATTTGTTTGATAGAGGGTGAATTGGGTGATAACTTAAAAGTTTTCTGTGGCACAGCCCTTTTATTGAGGTGAAGAGGGAGCTATATAGTTGGCCTGAGGTACATTTTCCAACTCTGCTTGTGGTTTCTCTTGCCTTTATACACAATGCAAGAACAGGGGTGAATGCTTACAAATACTTGAGGTTAGTGCTGAGAGAGAGAGAGAGAGAGAGAGAGAGAGAACCCAATTGATTTCCAGACAGTAGCATCTAATACCCCCAGGTAACCTCTGCCTCAGAGGTTACTATAGGTCATTGTGGACATTCTAACTGAAAGCAGGAAACAGTTCCTCTTGGATTACTTCAACTTAGTCAACTTCTTCAACCTAGTGTCAGATTACAATGTATAGTAAAGAGCTCTGTCCCACTTCATGCAGAATTTTTAAAGTTTTGAAGTTTCTTGAAAACTTAGTAAGGAAACTCTTTTAAGGCCAGTGTAACCCAACTTTGACCCACAGATATGTTACACGTGATTGTTGAGTTTAGATTGTTTACTTCTAGAAAACCACCAGTAGTGGTAGACAGCTGGAGCATGTGGCTTCCTCTCAATCTGAAAATGTTTTCTCCTCTGGGCTGACTGGAATGCTTTTCTGAAGGATGAGCCAAACTGGGAACCAGTGTTTCATGTTTATTGCTGATATGCAAGAGACCTAAATCTTATAGTGGCATGTCAAAAAAAAAGAAAAAGGAAAAAGAAAACTAATTCTAAATATGGCAAACTTTGGTCTAAGTTCTAATGTTTTTTCATTACCCTTTGGCTTGGAAATTTGCCATGCACATGAAAAATGTGAGTGAGAAAACTTTGAGTAATGATGAATAAGCAATTTACCTTAAGAGTTTTTAACATGTCATATTTTTGTTTGTTTACCCAAGGACTGATAGAAACATATTTTGAAATACTATTCATTTGCATTTGAAATCTCTGTTTTGCCTTGTTGTGGAGCTTTAAAGAGTAAGATAAATGTTTAATTTTGTTTCTGAAGTAACTGGTATATTGGAATTCTTAGTGCTCCTAAAAATGTCTTGCAAAATATTCAAGTGATTGCATGTTTAAGGATGTTTTAGCTGGCTATGTGAATCAGAATGGTTTTGTGTGTGTGTTTACTTAAAAGCTGGGTTGTGAAAACGTCTACGTTTCACTTCAATGTGCTAACTATCAAGTAAAAAAAAAATATATATATATATATATATATATAGAGAGAGAGAGAGAGAGAGCACAATATTTTGCTATTTTCATTGTGTACTTTTATCATGATTTTGTAATCATTTCAGGGCCTCCAGATACAAATCTATTTTGATGACACAGATTTATTTTTTAAATCTGCAGGAGCTTGGAGGAACAAATACATCATTTAAACAATGACTGTAGTTGTAGTACATTATACATTTGTATAATGAATGCTTACAGACTTTAAATTTTACTATAAAATGGCCTTTACCTATGCTTTCTAATATTTGAATTAATAGCTACTATCAAATTATTTTATTCATACAAGAAATAGAGACAGTTTGTGAATTAGACTTGGAATCAAATTTCCTACTTTATTGACTCAATTGACTTTGATTCTTGAGATTCATGCCTAATATCTAAAGAATGTACCTACCTAGTTAGACTATGTCATTTTAATTGATTTTAGATCCTTTTGGAATCTTACTGAAAAAACTAGAGGCCCGGTGCACAAAATTTGTGCACGGGTAGGGTCCCTAGGCCTGGCTGGCAATCAGGGCCGATCGGGGCCTTCTGGCTGCCGGCTGGGGCCTTCCTTCCCCAGCTGCCAGCTGCCAGCCCGGGCCTTCCTTCGTTCCGCGCCTCCCCCTGGAGGTCAGCATAGGTCATAGCAAGTGATTGAACTCCCGGTCAAACTCCTGAGGGGACAATTTGCATATTAGACTTTTATATACATAGACTAGAGGCCCAGTGCACAGGGGTGGGGGGGTCCTCAGCCGGGCCTGCACCCTCTCCACCTCGGGGGATGTCTGACTGCCTCTCGCAATCTGGGACCTCTGGCTCCTAACCGCTCTCCTGCCTGCCTGCCTGATTGCCCCTAACCACCTCTGTCTGCCTGCCTGATCGCCCGTAACTGCTCCCCTACCAGCCTGATCGTCTCTAACTGCTCCCCTACTGGCCTGATCGCCCCTAAACGCCTCTGCCTCACCCTGCACCTGGGACCCAGGATTCCCTCCTCTGGCCAGTCTCAGGCACCCGGGACCTGGGCTTCCCTCCCTCTGGCCGGCCGCAGGCACCCAGAACCCAGGCTGGCTTTGCCCGGGCCAGCTGCAGCTGCAGGGGAACTTGGGCGGGCGGCTTCACCCAGGCCACAGGCGCTGGCGCCAGGACTGCGGGACGTGCAGCTTGTCCCTCTCCTGGGCCGCAGGTGCAGCCACTGGTGCCCGGGACCGCGGGGCGGGCGGCTTGTCCCTCTCCCGGGCCAGGCCGCAGGTGCAGGTGCAGGCGCAGCTGCTGGTACCCGGGGACCGCAGGGCAGGTGGCTTGTCCCTCTCCCGGGCCGCAGGCGCAGCCACTGGCGCTGGGGACTGAGGGGCAGGCGGCTTGTCCCTCTCACGGGCTGGGCCACAGGCACAGCCGCTGGCACCCGGGATTGCGGGCAGGACAGCAGGGCAGGTGGCTTGTCCCTCTCCCGGGCCGCAGCCTTGCTGGTCCCCATTCCTCTTTTGCGAGCTCATTTGTGCCTGGCTGGTCCCCATTCCTCTCTCCCCAGTGTTGAGTGTCTGAGCGGTTATGGCGTGACAGCGTGAGGGCGTGATGACCATTTGCATATTAGCTCTTTATTATATGGGATTAGTGTGACCTAGGCTTTTGACTTACTTTTAAACTGTTGGTGGCTCTGACTCAGTTGGTTGGGCATCATCCTGTACACTGAAGGGTTGCCAGTTCAATTCTAGGTTGGGATACGTACCCAGCTTGAGGGCTCAATGCCCGATCGACGTTTCATTCTTACATCGATGTTTCCCTCTTTCCCTCTCCCTTCCTCTCTCTCTAAAAGTCAATTTTAAAAAAATCTTTAGTCCGGCTAGTGTGGTTGACCCTCCACCTATGAACCAGGAGGTTATGGTTGGATTCCCAGTCAGGGCACATGCAGTTAGCATTGTTTTTATGTGCATCATACTAGAGAACAAAAATACTTATTTCTCCTAATGTTATGTTAGCAAGATAAAGCTGGTTGATAAACTTTTCACTGTTTAATTATTCATTATAAAATATATAAAATGACACAAAAAATGAAATAGATGTGTTTATGTAGTGAGTAAATTCAGTTTTACCAGTCCAGTTATGAGAGGTGATTGTTTACTGTCTCCAAGTCAAGTCATCAGGGTACACTTAGTGTACTGAAAGTGTCTGGCCTGTTTATTAAGTGGTACTGAAATATCCTGGCTGAGTTGTCCTCAGTGGACAATTAAAGTAGTCTGCTCATAATAGAGCTGGCCTGACTGGGGGCCAGTTAATATATTTGCATTGGATTAGGGAGGCTGCTGTGAGCCGGACAGCTGGAAAGCCTGTTTGTAATAGGAGGGTACTGGGGTCCAGGCAGAAGCCCTGCATTCTAGGCCCAGCTCTGCCACCAACTACCAGTGTGTGCAGACTCCTAAGACTGAGACAGCTCTTTATCTCAGTTGAAAGCCTGGGACTAGATTGTCTCTAAAGCCTCTTCTAGCAATGGATTTGTTGGTTTGTGTGTTTTTATTTTGTTTTGTTTTTGCTTCTGCTTCCTCTCTATATAATTTCCCCCAATACATCTCTCTCAAAACAGAAAAAAAAAACTCTATGCGGTTGATACATAGAGTTCATTGGTCTCTGATTTGGCCTAATTTTAGATTTGGTTCTTTACACAGATTATTATGTTTGCTCTTGAATCTGGAAAGTAACCAGAGAGTCTTGTTTAGACTCAGCTGGCACATTCCAGAGATGGAGACAGCAGGTATTTTCAGCAGATGTTTGCCATGCTATGGATTCAAACTAAAAGTGAAACTAATGTATTCTGGAAGTAGGTCTGAAATAATAACCTTTGAAATTCTTGCCTTTCAGAGGCCCTAGAGTATTCATAGCAATTCAGACCAGATTTTGTCAACATTTTCAAAACCAGAGATTAGGGCAAGTGATGAGTGACTTGTCCCTGGTTAAATCCACCTGCCTCCAGACCTCAGCTCGTCACCACTCCTCGGGAAAACCACCTCCAGGCCCGTTCAGGAGGCTAAACTCTCCCAAGACGTTGTGTAACTTTCCTTTATAGCATTTAATGAGTGTATAATGCTGCACTTACTGATGTGACAATTTGTTTATTGTCAGCCACTCTAATAACCTAAATTCCATGAAAGCTGATCCTCGTTGTATCCCCAGAGTCTAGCAGGTGCCTAAATATTTGTTGAGTCGGTGAATTCAGAACTTGGAAATAAATAAAAATCAGGTTAACTTATACTGCTGATATACATTTTCTTATAGAAATTAAAATGTTTTGCTTCTGTAAACTGAGGAGTTTGAGACTAAAAGAAATCTCCCCGTTAAAATATGTTTGTAGTGATTGTTCTCTGTTAAGAATTTGCTGTGTTTAGCATTCTTTTGCTTCCTTCACCCCCTTCACCTCACCCTAGAGGCCATTTGTTTATTGTTTTCTTTGGGTGGTATTTTTTTTTATGCCCAAACATAAAAAGGCTCCAGGAAAGCACAAATAGTAAAAACAGACATGTGTGGTATTGCCAAAGAAAGTATTAATTTGGATTCTAACTTCTCTGTTTTTCTTCTTGCTCAGAATACAGGATGTTTGTGTTACTATATGTTTATTTTAGCCACAGATCTCCCATCTGGGCACCTTCAGTCAGTCTCTGTACGGATTTCTGATACTTATACTAGTACATGTACATGAAGTCTCCAAAAAACACTGAGGAATCAGGGTTTATGTAATCAAACTGAACTTTCAATCTTGACCATATAATTTGTAAATAAAATTGGAAGGTTTAGGTGGCACTTAGCGTCAGACTCAGGGTGCCCAGAGGTGCCTAGCTCCAGGGGCACCGGGTGTCTTTATCTCTAGTTGTACCCTACTGCAGCCTGATGCCAAGCTTCTCCTGGACCTGCCAGCACCCCCCACTAATCCAGAGGGTTACAGAGATTGTAGGGGGGCCTGGGTTGTTGCTTGTCAAGGACAGGTATCTATGGTGAGTAATCATACTCTTTAGAAAAGCAGATTTTAGGCTTCCAAGTAATAGTATTCTTCTGGTCTGGGTTGTAATCACTTTTGAAGCTGGGAATGTCTCCCACCACCAGCACCACCCCTCCACCTCCGTATCCTTTAACTTCTTGGATCTCAAGGAGGAGCAAATTTATTAGTGATTCCCATTTTGCATTTTGGGTTTTGAGAAGGATTTCCTTAAGCCTGAATGGAGACCTGACTTCATAATTATTTGGCTGTGACAGGTTTCTCAATTGCAAGCCTTCATGAAGTGTAGGTTGGATGGTTCATTTTAGGTATCGCTAGCTATTCATTTGAATTCTGAACCTAGACCCTAAGGGATTTTCGCTAGTATTTTTTTCCCTCAGTCTTTTATTATGAAAATTTTCAAGCGTACAGATAAGTTGAAGATTTTTACAGTGAACACCCAATACTCTAAATTTTACTATCAACAGTTTACTTGCCTTACCGCATTTTTATCCATTTATTGACCCCTCTACCTTCTATCACTCTTTCTGGTGCTTTTCAAAATAAATTGGGTGTAAGTACACCTCCCCCTAAATATTTCAGTATGCATACCATTAACTAGACCTCAATATTTGCCTACAATTCTTTTTTTCCCTTTTGATATAAAATTTACTTAGGATGAAATGTATCAATTCTAATTACACCATCTAATGGGTTTTTGACAAATGGATGTGCCTGTTTAGTCCACACCCTTATCAAGATTTAGAATATTACCATCACCCCAGAAAGTGTCCTCATGCCCTTCTGCAGTCAGTCCCCACCCTCCTTACCCTCCCCCACCCACCCGGCTGTACAACCAAGGTGGTATGGTTTTCTAGCATAGATTAATTATGCCTGTTCTGCTTCATGTGTGGAATCATGCAGTGTGCACACTTTTGTGTCTGCCTTTTTGTTCATCATAAATTTGTGCGATCTATCACATTGTATATACGACTCCCGACTGGTCTGCAGAAAGTTCTACTTTGATTTTTAGGTGATTTCTTTATGAGTCAAGCCAGTGTATATATATCAGTGGTTTGTTCCTGTTTATTTCTGGATAGTATTCCATGGTATGAATGTACTATTGTTTGTTTATGCTCCTCTTGATGAAGACTTGTTTTCTAGCTCTTATGAATAAAGCTGCTACAAACATTCAAGTACAAGTCTTTGGGGTAGACATGTGTTTTCATTGGAGTAAATACCTAAGACTGAAATAACTGATCATACAGGAGGCAGGCGCTTAGTTGTATAACTGACTGCCAGACCTCTTCCCAAAACCCTGTATGTACCATTCTGCACTTCCATTGAGAATGTATGAGAGTCCAGTGCCTCCACATCCCTCCCAGCCTTCAGTGTTAATTTGTATGTTTCTCTTGGTAGTAAACACCTTTTCGTGTGCTTTTTGGCCTTTTGTACATCTTCTTTTGTGAATTATCTGTTAAGTCATTTACCCATTTTTGAGTTGTTGCCTTATTTATTATTTTTGTAAATATATTTTTATGGATTTCAGAGAGGAAGGAAGAGATAGAAACATCAGTGATGAGACAGAATAATTGATTGGCTGCCTCCTGCATGCCCCAGACTGGGGATCCAGCCCACAACCCGGGCATGTGCCCTGACCAGGAATCTAACTTTGACCTCCTGGTTCATAGGTCGACGCTCAACCACTGAGCCATGCCGGCTGGGTGCCTTTATTTTTGAGCTTTGCAAATTCTTTACATGTACCAGATGCTTGTCAGGTAAGTGTTTTGTAAATACTATATTTTCTTTTATTGATGCCTTTTGATGAGTAGAGGTTTTCATTTTGGTAAAGTCTAATTTATCCATTTTTTTCTTTTGTAATTTTTGCTGATTGTCATGAGAAACCTTTGCCTACCCCCTGTCGTGAAGATGCTCTCCTCTGTTTCATTTTTAACCCTTTGCACTCGCTTGCTTTTTTCTCGATTCCTTTATTCTACTCGGGATTTAATTTTTTAAATACCCCAGATTTTACAAAGCGCAGCAGTAGAATAAAAAACTGGAGTTTCTTTTCATACAAACTTATTTATTTGGATTTTTTTATATTTTAAATTATTGATACATTCAATACAATTCGACATACGAGCTGCTACCGATGCTAACCGTGTCGAGTCACACTCCACATCCGAGTGCAAACGGTTAAAGCATTATGGTTATCGCTTTTATGTTTAGGCCTATGGTCCTTCTTGGAATGATTTTTGTTTCCCTGGAATTTAAGATACAAAACGAAAACTCTTACAGCAATTCTGTTTTGATTTGATGGTTTTAAAGTATAACTTGGCAGTCTTTGGTTTAAAATAAGCTGATGGTGGTTACGCGACTCATTGGACTGAGGCAGGCATACTGGTGATCTCAGTTGGGGTCTAACTAGGTGAGGGACAAACCAACCACTAATAACAGATGGCCAGGGTCAGTCAGGTCTTTGGAGGCAAAAATACAGTTCAATTATTGGCACTAGAGAGTTCTTAAAAATAGCTAGTTAGCCATTTGAAAGATGTTTTAGGTTAGTTACTTAAATTTTGAGTTTAATAGTGCAGAGATATAGTTATCTTATATTTGTGTGACAAAAAGCTCTTTAAAATGATGTAACTGGAAAGATGCCTGGAGGGCAGTAATTGAGAGTAACCATCCGTGATGAGCAGATAGACGACTCCCAACTGGTCTGCAGAAAGTTCTACTTTGCTTTTTAGGTGATTTCTTTATCAGTCAAGCCAGTGTTTAGAGGAAGATTCTCTGGTTACAATTCGTAAAAGATAAATGCCTTAATTCCTTAAAGCTACGGAAATAAATTAATTTTTAGAACAGAGGAAATTTGAAGTACTTTGAAACAAAAATATATCAAGAATATGTGATTCTTTTATTTAATTAAAATTTGGTATATCCTTATATTCACTTCACTTTTTAATCTTCCATAATGCTACAGTAAGTAGGAATTCATATGTGCCCATGATGCAGAGATATGAGTTATCCAGGATGTTTCACTTTGGCCCCCAAAATGTGATCCATATATTGAACATATCCATTTTCTTAGTAACTGGGTAAAACTTGAAGAATCAAGAATTTTAAGATGTAACCAGGGAATGTTTAGAAAATATACTTTGAGTTTATGTCTATGGGACATATTTATAGACCTTTGCTAAGACAAAGAAAAGGGTTTTTTCCAAAAGCTTTCATTCTGTTTGTGATTCTAGAATGTAGCCTAAATTAAATTAGATATGCTAACCACTTTTGACCTTTAGGTAAAAATAATTCACTGCAGGCATGGCTTCTTTGACCACATCTGCTTGTTATTGTTGTTATTGGTAACTTTTCACACAATACAGAAAAACGGAGGGGGGAAATCCATGGGCCAGACAGTTACAGGCCCGATGGTTCGAGATGAACTAATAGAACTGTCCCTAACTATTGAGCCATCACTGGTTCCTTATTGGAAACATGTCTCCGTGCTCTGCCATCCTCCCCCTGGGAAAGAGCACATTAAATAGTCTGCTGATGGCTCCTCACAGCTGGTGACCTTTGCTGTCACTGCTCCATTGTGCGCTTCTCCTGGACAGCATAGAGTGGCCACCAAAAGCCAGAATGTGTTCCTTCACACTAAAAGGCTGCAAGTTTCATCTGAAGAGGAACAGTCAGACTTGTTCACCCTGTAACCCCAGCGTAGGGCTTGGCACAGAGGGAATGCACAGCAAATATTTGTTGACTTGAAATGAAAGGTTGCTTTGTAGCCATGAAACTGAAAAATGCAGGCAGGGCCCTGTCGGAAAGTTATGTCAACAGCAAGGAGAGTTCTGCCTACAGGGTAATGACTGCCGTCCAGCCTGGAATGTGGAGTGTGTAGAAAAGGCCACTTGTCCTGCCCCCTTTTTTAATTCCGACCCACACGCCGGGAGAGGACCAGCATGACGCTCGGGCTGCCGACCACCTGTTACTATTTTGTGCCTGCTGCTTCGCCTCTGGTCTTGGCAGCGGTCTCTTCAGAAGTAGGCATGCATAGTTTGGAAAAAGAAATTGGACTGATTTTGAAACTCTTTCAAGCTATACCTGCTCTTTAATAAAGCAGAAATGAGTCTCTAACTTGATACTGGGTAAACACCTTAAAAGACACTTTCACGTAAGAGGTAATTAAGTTGAAAGAGTTAGCTTGTGGTGATACCCTTACAACCTTCCAGCACGTCTTTCCGTCTTTAATATAAGCATATATTCAGATCTCATTTCTACTAACATGCCCCCGATGAGTACAGAGACAGAGGCGCATGAGCCAAGGTGAAGTTGACTGAACGTCATCTGAAAGCCTTCAGAGGGCTGACATTGTGTTGTGACACTGACGTTTATGGGGCTGCTGGGCCTCAGTCCTCAGAGAGCTGTTTTAAAGCAAGTTATTTCTGTGGTTATTTCTTTGCCCCAGTAGGGAACCCCCTCTCAGTTTAGCAGTATGTCAGAAATACTTTAAAGACTAGCAGATGTTTGGGTTAATAAAAACCATGCTTATCTTCTTTCATTGCTATTACGCATTCTTACTGTGACTTCTTCATAGGGACTTTGAACAAAGGGAAAAAACTGTAGTATTTGGCAGAATCTGATCATTTTAAACATTTCTCTGTCATTATAGAAGGCATGGAATATTAAACTTAAACAGTTCTTAATGGGAGATTAATGGCTCTTGTCAACCTGACAAGACTCTCAGAAAAGCTCCTCCTTATATTTCTAGTCGCACCTTCTTGCATAGCTCATGTTGCCCCCTCTTCCTGGAACATCAAACACAGGCTAGTATATGAACAAAAGCAGTGTTGAGGGCAGGAATGGGGTATCCAGCTGAGGTGGGAGCTGATCTGAGCTCGGTTCTGAACAGGATTCAGAGCTTTGCCAGTGGTCACAACTCCTTAGTTTGAGAGGCTATA
The DNA here is from genome assembly GCF_951640355.1 of Cnephaeus nilssonii. NCBI lineage: Eukaryota > Metazoa > Chordata > Mammalia > Chiroptera > Vespertilionidae > Cnephaeus > Cnephaeus nilssonii. The sequence continues at coordinate 24,373,765 of NC_137078.1, forward strand.
ACAAGTCATCAAAGGGAGGTTATACCTACACATTTGCCAGAGACCAATTTTATAACCTAAGCCCGTGGTTGGCAAACCGGCTCTGTTGACTAATGAGTTTGCCGACCACTGACCTAGACTCTCGATTCCAATAATTACAGGCTGTTGTTGTTCCTTGTGATTAAGCCCCTATCCCAGTGGTCGGCAAACTCATTAGTCAACTGAGTGGCAAACCGCGGCTCACGAGCTGCAGTTTGCCGACCACTAACCTAGGCCAATCTGTCTGTGGACATTCGTATACTCTCTTGAGAATCTTTGGCAGTGTGGATTAGCAGACAATACCTGAAGTTTCACACGAGTTTCTGAGTATGGCAGACCTTTTAGTAAGTGGAGAAGGTACTATTGTATAGAATTAGGGCGGGTCAAATGGGATGAAATTTAGGTGGGAATGAATGTAAACTAATTACAGACTATATGCAGTTTTACTTGCACTTTATGGAGCTCTCTGAGATTAGAGGTACTTAAGAAGTTAGAATATGTCAAATGCTGTAATAGAGGAATAAATAGTTTGCGAGTGATATAGACTAAATGAGGGGAAAGAAAGAATGGCCTTCAAGACAGAGGGAGCAGCAAGACCGGCCATAGGGGCATGAACATGTTGGGTTTTCCAGGGAGAGGAAGTATCTCTTTCCCTGGGCAGAGTGGCTGGAGGGAATGACAGGAGATATGGGTAGGAAGGTGGGGCAGGAGGGTGGAGAAGCCTCGGTCCATGCTGACAGCGTGCTTTTTCGGAAACCGTGGGACCCCTGGAAGAATTCTGAGCAGAGAAATGACAAGTACATGCCAGAGCAAGCAGCTTGGAAAGTGGATCAGCTCAGAGTATAGAAGCAAGATCTGGATTTGTAAAGTCTCTAAAGGTGTAAAGGTGCAAGTAGGGCAGGGGAGGTAAAAGTGGGAAGAATAGAGCTGGATTTAAAGAGTTTTCAGAAATAGCAAGTAGGTGGAAATAAGATTAATAGTCAAAAGTGAGTTTATTGGGAAAAATAGCAAATCAGACTGTGGCTTCCACTGGGAGAAAAAGCAGACTTGGGAAAGGAGACGGTGAGTTTGGTTTGAATGAGCTAAAATTGGGAGACTGGGGAGCATCCCAGTGGAGAAATCTACAGGCACCTGGACATTTTAATCCGATTCCTAGGAGAGATGTTTGGGCTAAAAGTAGAGATGTGGGGGTCATTTCAATAAAGGTGAGGATCTTAAGATACTGATTCCATATCAAGATAAAGTTTTTTCTTATTACAGTAATTTCTTTTTAAAAACTATAATGCAGAAACTTGGGTGTAATTATTTCACATTTTGTAACTTGAATATTACCGAAATGTCTTAGATTTGTCTTTGTTTGGGTTATACTTTTTCTTCCAGAGAACTTAGTCTTTAGACTTATTGTACCTGGATACTCGTGATTTAACAAGTTTTTCAATGTAAGCATTTTAAGGGTGGCTTTTTAAATTGCTGTTTTCCATACTTAAAAGTGGTTGTGAAAATGCTAAGCAGGTTGAGTTTGATATAAAGTTCCCAGCATAACCTCCTTCTTGCATTGCTTCGTAGGCATATCTTTTTCTTACACATCAAGGAGGCCCTCCTGGCCGGCCATCTCCAGTGCTCCCCCGAGCAGGCAGTGGAGCTCAGCGCCCTCCTGGCCCAGACCAAGTTTGGAGACTACAACCAGAACACCGCCAAGTACAGCTACGAGGAGCTGTGTGCCAGGGAGCTCTCCAGTGCAGCCTTGAACAGGTGAGCCTGCAGTTAAGGCTGGTGTTTGTGCCCGTAGACCTATCAACTGTATACGCATTTCCAGGAGAAAATGAATCTATGGTATGTATAGATAATTTGTGAGGTTAAGACTAGACAGTTGTCCAATTTAACCAGTTATTTTCAAAAGATTCTTAGCCTTTTGTTTGAGAAACCTATAAACACAGCACATAATTCACACAAATAAATGCCCTTATATAAAATGCTATATCACAGGAGTTTTAAAAAAAAATCTCTGACCTTTTAAGATTGCAAATTTCCTAAAATCAAAAGCCTGTCCTATATGCTGGAATCCTCTTCATCCCAGCGAGGATTAAACCAGGAGACCTAACACAGGTGTCTTAGTTATTCCTCAGTAACAAGTTACCCCAAAACTTGGTGGCTTAAAACAACAAACATCCCCCAGTTCTGTGGGTCGGGAATCTGGTCCTGGATGGCTGGGTTCTCAGGCGCAGGATCCCTCATGAGGCTGCGGCTACGCTGCTGGTGGAGGAGGGAGGGCTCCGCTCCCAGGCGGACTCAGGTGGCTTGTCAGCAGGCCTTGTTCCTTGCCACACGGGCCTCTTCACGGGGCCTCTTCATGACGGGGTAGCTGGCTTCACGCAGGACAAGCAACCCGAGCTAGAGCAAGAGAGAACACCAAGGTGGAAGTCACAGTCTTCTTATGGCTTAATTTCAGAAGTGAGTGGCATCCCATCACTGCCATATTCTGTTCATTAGAGGCAAGTCATCGATTTAGCCCCCACTCAGGGGAAGGACATTTCCAAGGGGGAGAGCACCCATAGGTGGGGATCTAGATTAGAGGGTGTCCGCCACAGTATATCAAATAAATCCTGTCTTTTTTTCAGTCGCAAACGATCTAATCAATCCCTTACAATGCTATGTTTTAGTGAAATTTACAAAGTAAATGTAGACCAGTGATGGGCAACCTTTTGAGCTTGGTGTGTCAGACTTCGCCAAAAAACTGAGCATAACTCGGGTAGTGTGTCACTCTGAGGAAAAAACATTATTTCGCAAATGTTTCATCCTCAGGAGCAGCAAATGTTTCATCCTCGGCGTGCGGCCGCCTCAGCGGCCGTGTGTCATCAGAAATGGCTACGCGTGTCAGTGCTGACACGCGTGTCATAGGTTTGCCATCACTGATGTAGACAAATGCATAAGAAGTTCTTACATAGACATTTCTTACATGTATTTTTAGAGATTTTCATAATTCTTCCAATTCACCCTCATCCAACATCCCCAATAGTCTTTCTACTGAATATTTAATAGCCAAGATCTTGACTAGTGTCTTGGAGGTATTTTACAGTAAATTTGCTAAATAAAAGAAACAGCAGTAACATACAGCTTTAAGTTATTGTGATTCACAAATGACAGTGTCAGTAGAATTCACTAATGAAAATGATAGACTTTTCTCTAAAGGCTGCGTAAGTTAATCTCTCTGTGTACCTCTCTGCCTTTTTGGTGGCCTGCAGCATTGTTGCAAAGCATAAGGAGCTGGAGGGGACCAGCCAGGCCTCGGCGGAATACCAGGTCTTGCAGATCGTGTCGGCGATGGAAAACTACGGCATCGAATGGCACTCTGTGAGGGACAGCGAAGGGCAGAAGCTCCTCATTGGGGTTGGACCTGAAGGAATCTCAATTTGTAAAGATGACTTTACCCCAATTAATAGGTAATCCAAGTCTTGAATTCTTCAGACCTACATATATGTATACAGTCATAGCTCTAACCATGAAAATAGAAAATGGAGTGGGATTTACTGAACCGTCATCCTTTAGGAACGTAAGTGTTTCATTTTGGTACAAGCATTCATTTTACTCAGGCTTTGATAACTAATTATTTCTTAAAATACTAACTCAAGTGTATTGATGTGACAGGCTGAATGTTTTTTTCAAATAAGTTGCTCACTGCTATAAAAATCTCACTTTCATCTATACACACACACACACACACACACACACACCTCTCCCCCCCGCCAAAAAAAAAATTGCTCCACCACTTCTCTCACTGACCCACAGTTAGTTGCCTTCCTAACTAGGAATCGAGTACTTGAATGAGCACCTGATTTTGTTACTGGGGCATGAGCACAGAGAGAGAATCCTATGAAGGTGCACGCGATGACAAATCTCTCCTCTGGGCTTGCTCACTTTTCTCTTCCTGTCCCCCAGGATAGCGTACCCCGTGGTGCAGATGGCCACCCAGTCGGGAAAGAATGTGTACCTGACGGTCACCAAGGAGTCCGGGAACAGCATCGTGCTCTTGTTTAAGATGATCAGCACCAGGGCTGCCAGCGGGCTCTACCGAGCAATCACGGAGACGCATGCTTTCTACAGGCACGTACCGCAGTTAACCTTAGCGTCCATCCTCAGCGCTAAGGCTGGCAGGCGGCAGGGAGACTCCCAGTTTCTGGTGTTGTTGTGTCAGTAAACCGCGCACCGGATTTAAGAAATCAGCTGCTGTGGAACACTTCACTTCTCCTGTAGCAGAGGAGTCCTTAGCAACCTCGTCCCGCTTTTCCCACAGAAAGTGCATGTGTATCACTACAGACTCCCTTCCCCAGCTCACCTCTTCCTGCCTCCTCCCAGTACCTCCTCCCAGCACTCCCCCCTCCCCACACCCTCCCCAACCCCTCACCCCCACCCCACCGCCCTGGTGCTGCCTTTTGCCCTTTGCCAGCAGGATGACCTAAGTCAGTGATGGGCAACCTTTTGAGCTTGGTGTGTCAAACTTCGCCAAAAAACTGAGCATAACTCGGGTAGTGTGTCACTTTGAGGAAAAAACTAACTCCAAGACTCTAGTCGCAAATGTTTCATCCTCAGGAGCAGCAAATGGTTCATCCTCGGCATGCGGCCGCGTGTCATCAGAAATGGCTACGCGTGTCAGTGCTGACAGGCGTGTCATAGGTTCGCCATCCCTGACCTAAGTCCTCTCCTTTCTGGCAGAGCTGTGATCCTAAAGGGTTTTTAATAACAATTTTGATACCCTCATTACAGAGGGTGATTTAAAGTAGAGTTTCACACGAATATTTGGGAAATTAGAGCTAAGAAATTTAAATGGCAGGCACCCTGAACTTTTTTTTTTTAATGCTAAAATAGACATGCAAATTGTGGAACAGGATGGAAAATTTGTAGGAATTTTTAACATAAAACCAACACTTCAAAGAAAGATGTCCTTTTTCTTGCCACAAGCTGCTTTGTCCATCGCTCATGTCCTTGCAGGTGGAGGGGACATTCGCTGTCCCCGACGTTTATGGCTGCTTTATCCTTAGCACTCATGAAACTGGAAGTATATACTTTCAAGCATGCAAGTAGGCATATTGAATGTCTGCTGACACGAAAATTCTGCGTCTCAGCAATGCCTGACGGTCTGAATCTCAGGAATGGCGGGCTTGTCTGTGCTAAAGTGGCTGTTCGATCTCCCCGCAGGTGTGACACAGTGACCAGTGCCGTCATGATGCAGTATAGTCGAGACTTGAAGGGCCACTTGGCATCTCTGTTTCTGAATGAGAACATTAATCTCGGCAAGAAGTATGTCTTCGACATTAAAAGAACATCGAAGGAGGTGTATGACCACGCCAGGAGGGCTCTGTACAATGCCGGCGTGGTGGACCTGGTCTCCAGGAGCGAGCACAGCCCTCCCAGCTCGCCCCTGAAGGCCTCGGAGAGCAGCCTGAACTGCAGCAGCTGCGAGGGCCTCAGCTGCCAGCAGACCCGGGTGCTGCAGGAGAAGCTGCGCAAGCTGAAGGAGGCCATGCTGTGCATGCTGTGCTGTGAGGAGGAGATCAACTCCGCCTTCTGCCCCTGCGGCCACACTGTGTGCTGTGAGAGCTGCGCAGCCCAGCTCCAGGTGAGGGGTCCGTCGGCCTGCCCTCCCCACAGCCTCACTTACCCCTCTGGTTCATAGTGAGCCCCTGCGACCTGCCAGGTGCTGGCTGGGTAACATACAAACCGGGAATGTCCACCTGCACCTGGACGGGTCTTGGTGTTCGGGGACTTGAAAGGCATTGCCCTTTTGAAACATTTTGGATGAGGGTACTGTTTTCCACAGTGTGATTGCTCTAAGCCCTGGACTCTTTTCAAGTGCTGGAAGCAAAGCTCAGATTCACAAGGTGCTCAGCTGAGGGCTGGAATCCGGCCTCTGGAGGTCTGGCCCAGGGCTTCTCCTTCTGTGTCACGCTGCCCCCCATTTGCTGACACTTGAGAGGATGGTCTTTACTTAAAATATTTGAGAAAGAATACTTAAGAGTTTTGGGTTATAGTTAACTCTCAATTATCCATGGGTAGGTTGTTTACTTTGTGATTATTTATAACTTATTTATTCTTATTACTGCATTTGCCTCTAGGGACCCCTTGGAGTGGCTCTTACTTAGCAAGTCGAACTAATTTTAGTATTAATACAAAAAATAAAAGCAACTCATATATAGTTTGTTTTTTTTCCCTTTCCTATACCTTACATTTCCTCTTAGGATAATTTCTTTTAACTTTTTTCATTTCTCAGAACTGTTTGCTAAATTTTACTATGGTTTTATGTAAAACAAGTCCTAAATAACGGCTAGTCCTTCAGAAAGTGCTCATTTCAGAGCTGTTTTGAGAGTTACATGAGCCAACAGAATGCCTGTGTCCTTGAGTAGATAGTGCTGCTGTGACAAATTATTTCCCCAGGAGTGGTCCTGGATTTGTCTTTTTCTGCCCACGTGCCTAAGGCTCCCTTTCTGGCCTAGGAAGGGCCGTGCTTACTGAGAAGCCTGGGCCTGGGAGCGGAGCCACACTCGCTGGCCAGGTGGCATCAAGCCAGTGACGCTGGCCTGCGTCAGCCAGCCGAGCCAGCACAGTCTGGAAGATATCACTGCTGAGGCGAGGGGCGGGGCAGTCTGCCCGTGTGGGGACCGCAGCCTCGTTGCACAGCAAGAAGTCTTTGGAAATCACTTGACTCATTGTGCCTTGCTTAGAGTTTGACGAAAAACCTCATTCATTTCCTTCAGTTTATCCTTTTTCATAATATTTGTATTTAATCCCCTGTAAAGTATAAACTTTCAAACTGGTTGGAAAGCTAAGATCTCTACCAGTTGAAAGCTAGAAACAATTGTGACCGCAGCTTATTTAGGAAACAGAATGTACTGGGGGCCACAGGTGAACACTGTGAACATGCAGGTGGGAGGTACCCTAACAGGTACTGTTGGCTTCTCTTTTGCAGTCGTGTCCTGTCTGCAGGTCGCGGGTAGAACATGTTCAGCACGTCTATCTTCCAACTCACACCAGTCTCCTCAACCTCACCGTCATCTGATCTGTTGTGCACTTACCGCACAGGCCACGCTTCCAGGAGCTGCACTATTACAAACTAGGAGGATGATAGACTGTGGAGAAAATAAATACTCCAACACCCATCAACCTTTTTTAAAAAAAGGAAGAATAAAAAGAATACAACACTCCTCACCACCAAAACATGCCATCAGCAGCTCCAGTGGTGGGGACCAGGGAGAGCTCGAACATGGACACATTCCTCGGACTTCCATTCTTTTTATGATCAAGTAAAGGAATAAGTAAAACCTCTGATGTCATTAGGTGGCAACATAGCCAAAAAGTGGGTACCTTTTAGGAAGTGATGTTGTAAGTCTCTTAATGTATCCCAAGGTAAGTTTCCTACCTGCAGCCAATTTTGTAAGAATTGGTTTTAAGAATTGACCTGGTTACTTCGGGGGGGCTTTTTTGTTTTGTTTTTTTTGGTATGGTCACAGAGCTCTGAACAGTTTTAATAGGAAATTTTTTCTTAAAGACATAGTCATCGTTTTAAAGTCATTTCTGTTTTTGTAACTTGTTCAAGAGTGATTAGAAGGCAGACATTTAAAAATCATCTGACTGTTAAAAAGTTGACAACCGAGTTGTCAGATTTAAACCAGTCTGGCTAGTAGAAAACAGATAACTCAGTGTGGGTGGCTTCCTGTCCCTTTCCCACCCCTCCTTACCCACCAGCTTCCAAATATAAAATGCTACCAATTTGGCTAAAAGATTTCAGTGGAGGAATCGGCACTCCTTGGGCCTCTTGAGTTGGGGGAATATTTTATTTGAAGATCGGAAAGGGAGCGTGTTCCTGGGGAAGGAGAGTGTTGCTCACTGAGAGGAAGCTTTGTGGAATACAAACAAGGGTGTTCGTCCGTTCTCCCAAGCACTCTACCCCAGCTTCACCCAGGGGTCACTTTTGCTTGAGCCATCAAGCCTTTCACAGCCTTATAATAAGTATCTAGATATTGTATGCTTTTTTTTTTTTGTAAATGCTTAAGCATTAACTTGTGGTTGTTCCCTCTATAGGTCTTAGAGGGGTTTCAGGTGTTTTGTTTCTATATTCTTAGTCATGTTTTCCACTCCCACTTGGGCATTTTGGACGTTGGTCAGCTTGTAGGTTCTCTAGGACGTCGGGAAACCTAGATGACCGTATTGGGTGCAATACTAGCTGAGTTAAAGCTAGAAAGCTACACTGTCACTTTACTGAGATTTCTGAGTATACTTTTCATATTGCCTTAATGTAGCAGTAATGTGTTTATGCATTTGTTTCTTTGCACAGACATTTTGTCAGATATTAAAACTCTACTTTTTTATGGCACATATTAGCATATAAGCCTTTATTCCAAAAGGTATTTATTTTTTCACTTGTAAAAAAAAAATAATGTTTCCACATAAAGAACTCTGTTATATCCTAAGAGGACTTCTGTCTTTTATATTCAGGATAATAAAGACTTTAAAGCAAATTCGGTGTTTGTATCATCACAGTTACTGTTATTTAAGCCAGTTTAATTTACTTAAAAGAGTATTGATAATATCATAGTTTATATCTAATTTGGCCCTATATGGACAATTTCTTTCAGGTATTGGCCCTAATCAAAGAGAACATTCAGTTATTCACTCTTCTATGCTTTCTGATTATAGGCTGCTGCTGCTGGTTAGTTGCCTAGTCAGGACAGGTAAGTACTTGTCCAGAGTCTAGCAGTAATGGTCACAGGCTACTGCAGAACCTATTCTACACAGGCTACTAGGTCGTATCGTACAGGACGACTAGCCTGCTGCTAGGACCTAACTGCTCTACACATGCCAGTGTGTGTTAATTTGTGTTGCTCAGGAAATGCTTTGTGGAGTAGAGAACACTGCATATAACAGACGTAAAGGATAATTACCTGTAGCAGTTGAAGAAGGTAATTTCAATTGCTACAAACGGTTGGTTCAGTACACGTACAGTTTTTTCAAGGACAGAATTTTCAAAAAATTGAAAGACAGGGATTTGTTCTCTACTTTTCCTATACCTAAGTCAGTCTTTCATCAATTTCTAGGAATTGACTCATTTGTTCATTCAACGCATTTATTGAGCCCCTACTAAGTAAGTTATTATTGAGCACTAGAAATTGAACAGTGGTCAAGACATGAATGACACACAATGCTGGTATCATGTACTTAACCTGTAACATACACTATCCCATATAATAAAGAAGTAATATGCAAATTGACCATCACACTCTCACAATGGCTGCCTACAACCAGGCCGGCAGGGGGGTTAGTGAGGGACGACCAAACGACTGAACAAGCAGGCTGCGTGGGGCGACTAGGCCAGTGGGGGGGGCTGTGAAGGGTGACCAGACTGGCAGGGGGGGAAGTTGGGGGCGATCAGGCCGGCAGGGGAGGGAGGGGCAGTTAGGGGCGACCAGGCAGGCAGGCAGGTGAGCGATTAGGAGCCAGCGGTTCAGGATTGTGAGAGGGATGTCTGACTGCCAGGATCGGGCTTAAACCAGCAGTCAGACATCCCCCGAGGGGTCCCAGATTGGAGAGAGTGCAGGCTGGGCTGAGGGCACTCCCCTAAACCCCCGTGCACAAATTTCTGTGCACTGGGCCTCTAGTTTTCTATATTTAGAAAAGTTAAGTAATATTCAAAAGTCATAGAATATTAGCACTGGGGAGACCTAGAGTGTGTAAGTTTCAAAATGCTAGCCAGGTTGATGGCTAGCCAACAAATGGGTAAGATATTATTAACCCTACTAGACCCTGGACTCCTTAAGCTTAGTGGCTAACATGAAAACCATCATATTACAAGATGATATAAAAAAACTATAAGGAAGGTGCTATGGAGGTACAGATTAATTCTGCTTACAGACCAAGGATAAGGGTGCTTTACAAAGGAGCTTTGAGCTGAGCCCTGACACTAGTTGGATTTTACCAGATGGAAAAAAAAGGGATAAGAAAAATCAAGAGACTAAAAGCTACACCAGGAGACAACTTCAAACAAGCAGGTCAGCTACGTCAAAGACTGAAGCAGAGTCAAAGACCGAGAATACTGAGGAAGGGCCATAGACGTGGCAGTATTAGGACGTCTTAGGTTCTAAGAAAAAGTGAGTGCATTATGAGAAGTGGGGATTGTGGTGAGCTGAATACAAATGTGAGACGAGGTTGTGGAAGTGAAAAATGGGTGCCAATATGGGTTTGGTGATGAGGTGGAGTAAATAAAGGTTGTATCATAGCCTGCGTGATTCAGTGATGGAGCATCAACCGATGAACCAGGAGCTCATGGTTCGATTCCTGGTCAAGACATATGCCTGGGTTGCTGGCTCAGTCCCCAGTGTGTGGCGTGCAGGAGGCAGCCGGTCAATGATTCTCATCATCGATGTTTCTATCTCTCTCTCCCTCTCCCTTCCTCTGTCATTTATGTATCATAGGAGGAGACATGGTCAAGAGAAATGTTTTGGTTTTGTATTTTCAGTGGGAGGCCATAGGTGGGCATGGAGGAGAGAGCCATGGAGAGGGTGAGTCACAAAAGACAGCTGAGAGGAATCCATGGAGAGCCTGAAGCCTCAAGAGGCTGTTCTCCCAAAAGGCACAATTTACAAGACTTGAAAAACCCCCACATTCTTTTATCTCTTTTTTTTTAAGGGTTCTAAAAATTAGTGCTGACGCTAGGACTGTTTAACCCCACTCTACCCCTCCCACTAGGTCTGTTCTCTATCCTGTCACAGTAGGCGCTCAAGTGCAAGGCTGATAAATTCTGGGGTTGTCCCTTACCCCTGCCAGTGAGACTACTCTTGTGTAAAATATGAACTTCTCCAAGATAAACTTGAGAAAGAAATACCCTGCAGAACAGAAGTTTGGGCAAATTCCCAAGCACAAGCATGGTGGAAGCTGCACGTACAGGTCGCTGCAAGCATGCCTGAGGAAGGAGGGGTGCAGGGATGCTTGGTGTTGAGAGAGCTCGGAGTCAACCTGGCAGGTCAACATTTTTAATAGTTTCATCAAGCAATGAAAAAAGCCTCAGTGGAGTTGGACCACAGTCAGAATTTAAGACTGTCTTTCTCTGCTTATCATATATGGTGCCTTCTCACAGAAACCCAAAAACATGGCAAATCACTCTTTTTCATATTTGCTGCATCTCCATGAAATGAGTTTGTTTAAAAACTGCAAGATATTAAAAAGCCCTATGTCTTTTAAAAACAAAACAATGTCAGGACCACACAAATTACACAGATTTATCACACCTGCCAGTTGCTTAAAGAAAAAATTCAAGTAAAAGCTCAACATCTGTTGTTCATAAAGCTTGTGCTGATGCGAAGAGAAGAAAGACCTCATATGCACCAGTGAGCCTCTATCAAGGGGTGACTCTTCTAGTTGAGAGGAAAATTTCTACACAAGTTTGTGAAACAAAAATATAAATAGTCTTAAGACCAAAACAATACAGCATGTGTATGTGTATACATGTATATGTAAATGTGTAGATGTGTGTACATATATATATGTATTGCATATAAATTACAGATAATCTATACTAATAAAGGGATAATGTGCTAATTAGACTGCGTCGACTGGACCTCTTCCAGACATCCCACTTCCTTCTGGACAAAGCCACGGTGTCGGGGACCAAGGCAGAGGTGGTTAGGGCAATCAGGCCGGCAGGGGAGCAAGCAGTTAGGGGGCGATCAGGCCAGCATGGGAGGGCAGTTGGGGGCGATCAGGCTGGCAGGGGAGGGCAGTTGGGGGCGATCAGGCTGGCAGGCAGAGGCAGTTAGGGGTGATCAGGCAGGCAGGCAGAGGTGGTTAGTGGCGATCAGGCAGGCAGGGGAGCAGTTAGGGGCCAGCGGTCCTGGATTGTGAGAGGGATGTCGGAGGAGTCCCAGATTGGAGAGGGTGCAGGCCGGGCTGAGGGACACCGCCCACCCCCCATGCATGAATTTTGTGCACTGGGCCTCTAGTACATATATAAAATGTATGTATGTATTGTAATTTTCCATCAGAGACCCTATTCATAAATATTTAGAGAATGTGAAGTAAGGAGATCACTGGATTAGGTGAACTGGGGAAGGCTTTTGGGAATAGATAAGTTGTTCTTTGTCTTAAAGGTAGAACAGGGTTTGGATTGGCAAGAAGAAAACAAAGCATGATAATGCAGAAGAGCCTACAGGTGAGGAGCAAAGTGTATGAGAGAAGAGCGAGAAAGGAAGTAGAGCCAGTTCATAGAGACTTGACTGCTGGCATAACAGTTTAAAGTTTGATGAGTGTGTAAAAGCCACAGTAAGGTCTTTTTTTCATCTGTTAATTCAGTTTTTTATTCATTAATTGGGCATTGATTTATTAACCAGCAAATATTTATTAAGCACCTACTATATATCAGGCTGTGTTAGGGCTACAGCAGTGCTTCCCAGTCAGGGGCAGTTTTCTCCCCCAGGAGACATTGGGCAATGTCTGCAAAGTGTCACACTGCCGTGTAGGCCAGACGTAATGTTAAACATCCTACAGTGCACAAGACAGACCCAACCACAACAACATTTTTCAGCCCAAAATGTCAATATTGCTGCTATTGAGAAACCCTGGGCTAGTGGATACAGATATTCAAGATTAAGCCCCTGCCCGCTCTGGATTACCAAGGGGAGGTGACACACTAAACTAATATTGCATTAGACCAAACTTCACAATGAAGTACGTATTGGCTACTATGGAAAGGCAGAAAAAGATGCCACTAACTTCTCTTGGAAAAAGTTCTGGAATAAAGTCACATAGGAGGTAAGTTTTAAAAGATGAGTCATGCTCATTTCAGCAGCACCTATGCTGAAATTGGAATGACACAGAGAAGATTAGCGTGGCCCTTATGCGAGAATAAGACACAAATTCATGAAGCGTTCCATATGTTCACACCTAACTTTAGGTAGAATAAATGTGCAAGGAACCATAGGAATATATACATGTTGGGTGGCTTTAATGCTTCATTTTGTAAAAGGAAAATAAAGTAACATTATGAAAAGAAAAAGATGAGTCAATGCTTACCCAAATAGGAAACATGGCCTATTTGGCACCAGTGGGTGGTTTGGCACAACTGGAATATTGAGCATGCGGTGAGATGGGCCGGGGTGGAGTGGTGAGGATGGAGATGAGACGTAGGTCGGGACCATATCCAGGAAGGTGCTAGGGGCCCTGCCAATCTCTACCCCAGCCCCCCTGAAGGTCAATGTCCACACAGGTTAGGAAAGGGAATCTAGAAGTAGCTAGAAGTTCATGGCATTATGTTCGTGGCATTCTTGCCTGTAGATTTCACTTTTTCCTCTGGGCTCTGGTAAACCTGTGTCCTCTTTGAGTTTTCAGTAAAGTTAATAGCAAAATAAAACCCTTGCTAATAATTTATCCTAGAGATAGGAGCTGTCAGATAATCATTCAGAATTTAAAATCTCATCTCAATATTCCTTCAGATGAAGAAAAATAGTAGGATAAAAATATAGCATGGCTTATTAGTAACATCTTAACCCATTTTTCTCCTTAATGGTTGGAACATGCTGCCTTTCCCTGCTCTTTATATCAGCATTTCTGTTATTAAAACTGTCTAAGTCCTAGGAGGATTTGCCCCATGAATTTAACATGACTGAGGAAGCATGCTCCAGGTAAAACTTACCTGCAAATTATCTGATTGAGACTAGGCTTCTTAATAAAGAGAACAAAATTGAATCACCACCTTTTTGTAGCTTAAAATGTGGGTTACCTTTCTCCTTCACCCCCAATTTCATGATTATTTATAATGTAAATCAGGCAGCTTTATAAAATGATTGCAAGCAACACAAGTCCTTGTGTTCAAAACCAGAGGCTGCTGCTGATATGGGGCAGGAGAGTGTAACATGGAAGAGAGTTAGGGGGTAGAAAAAAGACAGACAGACAGACAAAGCTACCATATCTAAGCTTCTCCAAAGGCCATCCTACACATGCAGTTCATTGGTCATAGGTGGGGACTGTGGATGACACCCCTAGAGTTAGGCAGTGCCTACTGAAATGACATTCGGGTTATCTAGTCAAGCCCAAGTCCCCACAAATGTATAACCATTACTTTTTTGGTTTGAGTTCTATAAGCTCTACAAAAAGCAAGTGTAACACAAATGAATCAATCATTGTGAAAAAGGAGAAAGTCTGTGGGAGCCCCCATTTCAGTAATTGATTCTAGAAAGCTTTTCCCCTCTTCATATCACCCCTATGCTTGAAAGCTCTGTTTCCGTTAGAAAAGAAGCCATGCTTCCCTTTCCCTCTCTGCTATTTAACCTACATTTATACTCAGGACTGTTAAAAAAGTAACAACAGGCCCAAGATGGAGCACTTGTGCTAAGCCCTACATCAGCAAACTAAGATTTAATTGCAGTTTTAGTCCCCTGGAAATGCGACCTTTACTCAGTCAATCTGGAATTACCTGGTCTGCACTAGTCAGGTAATCCGAGTAGACCCCCCCACCCTTTCCCAAAGAAAGATGATCTTGCCTGAAATAATCCACTCTTCTAGAAACTCTCCTTTCCTCCCCTCGGCCTCTACATGCCTTCCATTTTGTACAGCTCCTCAGAGCTCCTTTCTATTTGCTAAATGTGATGCTGCCCAATTTATGAATCACTGAATAAATCCAATTAGATCTTCAAATTAACTCAGTTGAATTTTGTTTTATAACACTACGTAAGACTCTGTTAGGGTCCCTAAGCGGCGCTGTTAATAAAAGTCCAGCACTAGATATTAGGCTGTTCTAATGGCTTTACAGGAATTAACTCATTTTATCTTCACCACATGCTTATGACAAAGGTGCTCTTATTGACCTCATTTACAGATGAGAACCTGAAGCACAGAGAGGTGAAGTGACTGTTCAAGGTCACAGAGTCAGAGAGAGGGAGAGCCAGGAGTCAAATTGTGCCGTCTTGATTTATAATAAACATATATTTGGTCTTTGTTCCTGTTTCTGGCACAGAGCTCCTAAAACCCTTGGAATTTTATAAATTATGAGAGTAATAAAGGTGTCTTTTGTTATATTAATGAGTGACTTGGGACAGAGCCTGAGGATGGGGGTTGGTGCCTCGAGAACCAACCATGTGATAAGAGGGTTGGAACTTTCAGTTTCATCCCCCAGACTCCAGGAAAGGGAGAAGGGCTGGAGGTTGAATTAATCACTAATAGTTAACCACTCATGTCTATGTAATGAAGCTCCCATAAAGCCCTAAAAGGAGAGGGTTCAAAGAGCATCCAGGTTTGTGAACACAGGGAGGTGCTGGGAAAGTGTGGGAGCTCCATGCCTTTTCCCCATATCTTGCTCATACAGCTCTTCCACCTGATGTTCCTGAGTTATATCCTTTTATAATAAACCAGTGATCTAGTGCTAGCATGTTAAACTCAAAGGCTAACACGGGCCAAATAAACAAGGTTTAAGTTTATGTGGGCCACAAAAAAAACAAAAGATTCAATTTTCATAGAAACATAGGTTTATTTCGATAGACATGCTGACTATAAAGTGCTGAAATAAATGAGTAATCATTAAAATAATAGAACATTTTAATAAAAATATTTTTTCTTGAACATTAACTTAACAGACACTGAATAACTGCACAAATTAATAAGCATAATGTAAATAAACCTATTTTTCTTGTTCTCAGAAAGCGAAATATTTCCTGTTGCTCACACCAAACAAGTCAGTCCAAGACTAATGATGTGTCAATTGGCTGCTAAAATATTTGCTGCTAGTATTAGTGGCGAGAAATGGTGCGCCTGTGCATAAGGTGCATAAGGGAAATGAATGCAACACGATTATAGTAGTCATTAGCAAATGTAGTTCATTATTAATAATTATGTATAACAGGATATTGTAAAAATTAAGTTATGAAATTTTTATTAAAACATTTCTTACATACTGTTATATTGGCTGGGCCGCAAAAATATTCTTTGTGGGCTGAATGCGGCCTGTGGGCCGTGAGTTTGACATACTTGATCTAGTGTGTAAAATGTTTCTCAGAGTTCTGTGAGCCACTCTAGCAAATTAATTGAACCTGAGGAAGAGGTTATGGGAACCTTTGGTTTATAGCCAGTCAGTCAGAAGCATAAGTCACAGCCTGGACTTGGACTGGTATTTGAGGCTGGGGGTGAGGAGAGGGGTAGTCTTGTAGGACTGAACCCTTAATCAGCAGAATCGGATGCTCTCTCTGGGTAGACGGTGTCAGAATTGCCCAGTGTTGTATGGGAAGACCCCCCACCCCAACATCCACATTGGAATTGGTACCAGGGCAAATTTACAAACACAGGCCATTGGAGCTCTTGAGTCTCACCGAATGCTGCTTCAAAATCACACATGGCCTCAGATGGTTTCATGCAGAACATCTGAAGGAACAGAGCAGCAAATAAACTGTTTTGCTTGTTGTGTTAAGGAGTGTGACTAACAGCTCAAATTCTCTCCACCAGTGCCCTTGAGTTTGAGGGTGCAGTTATTGGTTGCAATAATCCTCACTGTTTATGGGTCTTACAGTTCCATTTTGAAGCAGCCTAATTCCACCCTATGAAGCAATTTTACATATTTTTTAACTACCACTTGTTTTTCAAGGGGAAAAACAAAGAAAACAAAACTTTAAACAAAGTGTGAGAAGGTATGCAGGTAGAGCCACATGGCATTAGGATTCTGGGATTTCCAGCATTGTGGGTGTGACTGACTGAAACAATCCTCAAAAACAACTCAAAGACTTAAGCCTTGGCAAGCCTTCGTCCTTTCAAAGTATCCATGTTAACACCCATTTCTTTGCCAGTCTTCAAATGTCTACGACTAATCCCTGGGGAGAGAACAAAGTGCATAGCATCCTTTTTCTGTAACCCCAGGGGCAGCCCTGTTTCAGGTCCACACCCACCAGGAAATAGGCTAAGATACTACAGCCAACTCCACACGAATTTCTGAGAAATGGACGCTTCACTCAAGACTTTGATGAAAGATGGAGAGAGAATCACATTATATACCCAATTTGCAAAAGTGTCTAAATCTCCCCCTCCCCACCCCCCACCCCCGCCACGTAAGCATCTCCATTAAACACCAACAAAGAGAGGAGTTGGAAATGAGCCTAATAAATGTAGAGAAGGAAAATGTGGAAGAAGAGAAAGAACAAGGAAATGGAAAATGTTTTTCTTTTTTTTCTTTAAACTCAAGTGAACCAAATATTGTTGGCTGAGTTAGCAAAGGAGAGTCAACTGAGGAATGATAGTGAAATAAACCAGTGAAATTGAAGTATTTGCTGCTTCTCTTATCTTTGAGGCTCTGTAATACTTATGGATGTATGAGGTTAAATCACAATATCAGGAGAGTGAAGATGGTGGAATTCATTCCTTTCCAAAAGTTATCTGATTATCCACATGCAATTTGTCAAGAGAAGACACACCTCTTTATACGAGCATACCTCATTTTATTGTGCTTTATTGCACTTTACAGATGTTGTTTATGTATTTATTTACTAGAGGCTCAGTGCACGAAATCACGCAAGACCCAGACCTGGCGTGTCATGGGACCCAGCATCAAGTCCCTCCTGGTAACTGGTCTTTGGTCGTTGCAGCATTACGATCACTGGGTTTTTATTATATAGATTTATTTATTTATTTATTTTACAAATTGAAGGCAAGACACTCCACTAACAAAAAGACTTTGCTTTGCCCTAGCTGGTTTGGCTCAGTGGATAGAGCATCGGCTTGCAGACTGAAGGGTCCCCGGTTCGATTCTGCCCCAGGGCACATGCCCAGGTTGTGAGCTCAATCCCCAGTGTGGGGTGTGCAGGAGGGAGCCAATCAATGATTCTCTCTCACCATTGATGTTTCTATCTCTCTCCCTCTCCCTTCCTCTCTGAAATCAATAAAATATATATTTTTTTAAAAAAAGATTTTGCTTTATTGTGATACTCATTCTATTGAAGTGGTCTGGAACTGAACCCTCAATATCTCTAAGGTGTGTCTGCATAAGCCTTCACTGAAGTTTGATACAAGATAACTCTCAAGCTTTCCAGCTCCCAAGTTGCTCAACTACAGCTGTTAAAGGATGCATCTGTGAACCTATCAGAGCCTCAATTTACTGCCCTTGAACTTGAATGTCAGTGGCTTGAGAAAGAACACATTTTTGTTATTATGAAATCATCTCAGTAATATGAGTGCCACTTGCTTTTTAAGAGAAACCAAAGACTCTTTCTCAATCCCATGAGGTGCCAGCCACCAGGACCAGCACCACCCCAGGTATCGCCCTGCACCTGGACAAAGCGTCCAGCTGACACATTGCCATCCACAAACACATCAGCTCAGACCACTTCCCACATAAAACACTCAATAACTCCCCATTGTGTGCAGGGCTCAACCCATACTCTTTAGTCAAAATTCTTTATCACTTGGTCTCCAAATACCTTTCCAGACCAGGTTCCTGTTCCACGTGTCGTCCCACCCACTGTTGAGGATGTAGTAAGCTATTCAGCTCCTCTGAATGTGCTTTTATCTCCTCTTGTCTCTCCTGGACCTGTGCTGAGATGTTCATAATGGGGAGGCTTCCTCCTTCCCTCCCTGCACTGTGGCTATATTCATCTGGCCTAAACTTCCTTCAGGGTCCAGATTAAATCTCACCACTTGTACAAATTCTTTCACAAATCCCCCCTCCTCTATCAAAACGAATTTCTTCCATTATAATCCCAGAGCACTTTGCAGCAATATGTGGCATCAGAGGGTGTTTGTTTGTTTCTAATACATATTCCTAGATTACAATAACTCCTGCATCATACTTATCATTACCTAACATACTATACATTTTACTTCTTTCTTCATTGTCTGTCTCCCCAACCAGAAAGTACATGGACTTTGTCTGTTTACCTTGTTGCTCTATGCCCCATGCCTAGAACAGTGCCTAGCAAAGAGTAGGTACTCAATAAATATTTGTTGAATGACTCACAGGAGTCTAGCAGTCCCAGCCATACTGTCCTGCTCATCTTTCTACCACCCAAGAGTAGCTGGCAAAGTGCTTGGCACCTACTTCTTGAATCCAGCGGGATTGAAGAGCCAGCTACGTGCATCTGGCTGTGAATATCTCCTCTGCTTTAAAAAGATGTGAATTTCGCTGCAGTTACACAGCAGTGGTGCTGTGAGGCAGGCAGACACATGAGGCAGACACTCTCACAAGAAAACTCTAGGCTAAACTCTAATAGGCAACTCTAATTGCTACATCTAGTTAGGAAGAGGAAATCAGTTACATTAAGAATCCTTGGTGTCAGAGAACCAAATAAAAAGCTGTTGGATAAAATTTTTCATTCCGCACTCCAATCAGCTTCCTCAGAGAAGACAGGGAGATAGCAGCACTTAGCAAGTTTTATTGGACCCAACGCTATGCTCCCATGACTACAGAAACCAAAAAGAAAGAAAAATCTGGTCCTTGGCCACCAAGTTCCTCTTTGGCATTTGTTTGAGAGGAAGCCGCCACGTTGTCTCTGAGATCTTAAGGATTATCCCTGCAAAAGATCCGCCTCTGAGGCTTGAATCTATGCCAACTGCTTCCAGTTTGAGAGCTGATCCTGCTAATTGAGCAAGTGACAGAAGCACTGTTCAGTTCACCTCTGTGGGTAAAGCAGCTACTTGTATTGTCTTCAATCACTTCATCTAAAAAGAGATATTTTCCCCTTAATATTTGCAGTTTTTGACGTGTTTACATCATCTTCTGTAGCATCTTAAGTATCACAGGGCCCACTTCTCTTTTTCTGAGAAACCCAACAAAAATATATTAAAAGAAAGAAATATGATAATATGAATATCCACTAGGATCACCAAAATAAATTCCAACAGATCTGTTATATGTAAACAAAAACAATTTATATATGCGCACACACATGTGCGTGTGTGTTCAGAAGCAGTGTGATAGCCTTAGTGTCAGCCCGATCAAGATTCTAGGCAAGCTCTGTCACCTACTAACCATAGGAATTAGGGCAAGTGATAGAAACTCTCTAAACTTTTATTTCCTTGTCTGTAGAGATAAAAAATAATACCTGTCCACAGTTATTTTGTGGACATTAAATGAGATAATTCTTCTATAGCACTTAGTACTACACCCACAATATAGAAACCATTCCATAACTGACAAATGGATAAATTAATATACTGTCAGACACCTTCAAACTACTGGTTCAGCCCTGCTACACTCCTGACACAATAGGAATTTTCTCATCCCCCAAACAACTGGGTCCTGAAACTACTGTTTACAGCAGCACTGGCTGCCACTTAACGGCCACTGTTCAAGGTTCATGACCCAAGGATTTGTATGCTGACTATTACAATTTTACTGCATATAACAATGGTTTTCTTATAGATGGGAATCAGGATTAGGAGGAAGAGGAGCCTTTTTCTACTTTGCACAAAGGCACTATACGGGCAAGCGCTGGCCCTGGGCAATTAAAGACAAGCACTGGCGCCAGCTCCCTGGGAGAAAGCAACCGGGCTAGATGACTGCGGTTTCAGCCACAGTTGGGCTCATTCATGGGACTCTAAACACTGTAAGTATTGTTGAACGGGGCTGAAAAGCTGCTCTCGGCTAGACAGTCTTTGGGTTTGTAAATGTTAGCCACTGTGTTTGCTGTTCTTATTATACTCTTCATTTAATTTTATTATATTATTTTAGTGTTCAACCTCATTCCAGAGGCCATGCCTGTCTCCTACAATAGCCTGTCAGCATCATGTACCTGCCATAATAAAAATCAAAAGGCAAACCCAAGTGAGCACTACGCCATCTGGAAGCACTCTGGTCCTCCCTGGAATGGGGCCCTCTGCAGACTCAGGCTGAAAACAGGACCTGACTCTGGATAGGACCTGCACAGCCTCAGCCAGCTAGCTGAGAGATGACAAGAAGCATGGGCAAAATGAAGCAAGGGCAATGAGTCCTGGGGAGCAAAGGAAACACTCAGGTCAATTGCAGGGCAGCAACCAGAGGTGGCCTTTTGCGTGGGTACCTGGGAATCATTAACAGTCACCAGGACAAGACTGGTCATAGCTCCAGAGTGGGAGTTTCTTCCTTCTTCAAGCCTCCATAATGTGCTGTTTGTACCTCCTATATCGGACCTAGACATTGCCTGGTTGTCCTCCTGGAAGTCTATAAAGGCAAAAGATACAAAGTATAAGAGCCATGATTCTCTCTCTCTTGCTTGTTTATACCACAACTAGTGGCCCGGTGCATGAAATTTGTGCACGGGGGCAGGGGGGTCACCTCAGCCCAGCCTGCATCCCCAATCTGGGACCCCTCGGGGGATGTCCGACTGCCAGTTTAGGCCCGATCCTGCAGGGACATCCCTCTCACAATCCGGGACCGCTGGCTCCTTACTGCTCACCTGCCTGCCTGCCTGATTGCCCCTAATTGTGCCCCCTGCCAGCCTGATCACCCCTAACCACCTCTGCCTGCAAGCCTGATCACCCCTAATTGCCCCCACTGTCAGCCTGGTCACCCCCAACTGCCCCCCTCCCCTGCTGACCTGGTTGCCCCTAACTGTTCCACCCGCCAGCCTGGTTGCCTCTTATTGCCCTCCCCCCACAGGCCTGGTTGCCCCTTACTGCCCCCCCACAGGCCTGGTTGCCAACTGCCCCCCCCCTGCTGGTCTGGTTGCCCCTCACTGCCCCCCCTGCCAGCCTGGTCACCCCTTACTGCCCCCCCCTCCAGCCTGGTCACCCCCAACTGCCCCCCCTGCCAGCCTGGTCGCCCCTCACTGCCTCCCCTGCTGGCCAGGTCACCCCCAAATGCCCCTCCTGTTGGCCTGGTTGCCCTCAACTGCCCCCCCTGCCAGCCTGGTTGCCCCACAAAGCCTGCTGTTCGGTTGTTACTGTGAGGGTGTCCTGACCAATTTGCATATTACCCTTTTATTAGTATAGATAGTAAGTCCATGCTGGTTGATCATAAATTCATCCACCCACTTTCATAATACACATTTCTATATCTCAATTGTATTACACAACTCTATGCATTTATCAAAACCCATAGACCTGTACATCACAAAAGTGAATATTATTGTGTATTGATTAAGAATGAGAGGTTATAGCAGACACCACTCTTGCCTACCCAACACCCTTTTCCCCAAATGCCACTTCCTTACTAACAAAACCCTGATTCTATTCAGGCATCGGTCTGACTTAGGGGAGGCTGGCCCGTCCAGCCTCTTAGAGATACATCTTGATTAAGCTAAGCTAAGCCAATTGGTAACCTGATTCCTCTTGTCATTGATTGGTTTAAGAATGACATTTCATGGGATCTTTACCAACCAATATGTGAGGGTCTGAAAGTTTCAGCTCAAGTTCTGTTTTCTCTTTAAAAGGGGGCCTCAGGATAGTCTTGTGCCTCTTTTTTTCTGGCTTTTGGCATTGTGTGAGGATGTGATTCCTAGAGCTGGTAGAGTGATCTTGTGAGTAAGGGGAGCTAGCACACATGCAGAGGACAACAGATCAGTCAGACAAAAGGAATCCAGGTCATACTGCTAGTGTTGAGCAGCTGAGTTCATGATCTTGGAGACCAGTTTATCCCTACCTCCTCCTGACTTTCTGCTATGGGAGGTGATACATATTTTTCTTATTGTTGAAGCTGGTTTATTTGGTCTTCCTATTACCTACAGCCAAAAGCATCATGATTAATACACTGGTCCCATGCTCTTAGAAATGGGTCAGGCATCCTATAGGCCAACAACAAACACAATAGGTGTCTGTTATACCAAGGCCAACATACTGTGTGCTTGTTTTGTTGCAGAAATTGTCTCTTGATTATAGGTGGACTACCTAAGGAGCCACTTATACCTAATTCAACCAATAACAAATGCTAGAAACTTAAGCCAACGGTGCCTTTAAAGTTATCAAAGTTTGTCTTGTTTTCTATTTTATTATTCTAATTTTATGATAAATTTCCTTTTTCTCCTTTTTTTTTCTAGGTTTTGTCCTGCTGGATGCTGGAAACTTCCTTTTTAGCTCCTCATATATGCAGACTCTTGCTGTGTCTGCTCTCAGCAGGGCCTCCTGCTAACTTTTGTTGTCTTCATCTGTCTAAAGCTTCATCTTTCTTTGGCTTTTATCGTCATCTAAAAACTCTTCTTCCTTTCCCTCTTTTCTTGATCTGACATAAAATCAAGGTTGTCCACTGAGATGTATGTTTATGAATCAATGTTTAA
This sequence comes from Cnephaeus nilssonii, assembly GCF_951640355.1. NCBI lineage: Eukaryota > Metazoa > Chordata > Mammalia > Chiroptera > Vespertilionidae > Cnephaeus > Cnephaeus nilssonii. Next base: position 24,396,981 of record NC_137078.1, read on the forward strand.
AAAAATCTCTATTCCTTTTAAAAAACCACTTTTTCATCACCTTAATTTTTTTGTTTGTTTGTTTGTTTGTTTTTCTTCATATTTTTCTCTTGATTGAAATGCTTGTCATCCAGGTCATTGGAAGCCTCTTTATTGCTATTGAACTCTTTTTCAGATTCAACATCTTTGTCCTTTCTTAACTCAGATTTGATTATCTCCTTATTAATCCAACAGAAAGGAATCCTCCCATATCCTTCCAGCCCACAATTGTAAGATAAAAAATTATCTGCCATGAGCATCCTGCAGGCAATGTGTCAAACAGGCAATACATCAAGCAGCCAAATTTATCAGAACTTGACCTTCTTTATATATTGCTCCCTAAAATGCCTTGTGTAATAATTCCAGTAGACATTCAATAACTTAAATTGTTTTGAATTAAATCAAATTGAATTTTTATAGTTACTACTAGATGACAGGCAACATGCACGAATTTGGCTGCTTTAAAACACATAGAAAAGGACATTAATAATAGAAACATCTTGAGATTCTAATACCTATATTCGAGCGACTCAAGACAGTCAAGAGCTGAATATTTATTATGTGGATTATCTAGTTCTAGTCCATTGATTCACCTTCTGCCTGATGACACCTGACATTTTTCATTCTAATATCTAAAATATTATCATAAAATATCTAGCACATAAATTCATTAATTAGTTAAATGCCAGGAGTTTAACCCTAATGAGTTAAGGTCTGGGGATGTTAAAGAGATTGCAATGTCTAGGATCTTCTTAACCTTTGTGGAGCAGGAGGGAAGATGGAATTTGTATAAAGATTCTCAAAATGTCCACTCAGTTTATTATTATTTTTAATTGTAGTATGATAACATACAGCCTTTCACATCTAACTTTTGTTTCTTCTATCGTTAGTCCTCAGTTCTCACCTCTGGTGGCAGCCAGATTTCATTTCATTCATTTTCTCATTCATTCACTTATTCATTCAACAGTCACGTATTAATCATCACCTGGGGGCAAGCACTGTTCTGGGTGCTCAGGATATATCAGTGAAGAAAACAGAGGACTCCTGCTCTCCTGGAGCTTACATTCTAGTGCAAGGGACATTAGAATATAATAAATCCATAAACTCAGGGAGAGCTCAATTTTTAAAGATAAATGAGGCTGAGTAAGAAACTGTTGAGGAATGGCCTCTCCGAAGAGGTGCCATTTGAACTAAGGCTTTATGTTATTTTTTATTATTTTTATTTTTATTTTAGAGAGAGAGGAAGGGAGAGAGAGAGAAAAATATCGATGTGAGAGAGAAATGATGATTGGTCGCCTCCTGCACATGCCCTGACCGGGAGCTGAACCTACAGCCTAGGTATGTGCCCTGACCAGGAATCAAACCCACAACCCTTTGGTGTATGGATGAGGCTCCAACCAACAGAGTAACACTGGTCAGGGAGAACTAAGGCAAGGAGACTTCTTATTTTTAGATATTCTTCAGATATTTCCTTCTTTTGTTTTCTAATATTAGTATCTTGCAGCAGGGAATAAAAAAACTAGAGTCTAGTGATGTGATATTGGGAAACTCTCTTTACTTCCCTGGTCCTTACTTTTCATGATAGCAAAATAAGAAGGCTGAATAATAAATGAGATTCTTAGTAGCCCTGAAATTATAACACTTTGTGAAAGTTATTAGAGCTTTGTAATATTATTTTATTTTAATTAATTATATAATAAAAGATTATTAGAACTTTACAATGTTTAATGATGGTAACATTAGAAAATGTTATTATCAGAACCTATGTTCTAGAGAACACATGTAAGAAATCTCTCTAGCTACTATTTGACTTTCCAACAGGTAAGATCTTTTTTTTAAAATATCAGAAATCTAAGTGCTCTATACTCTTTTAAAATAATGTTGTCTATCAGATCATTTTGTTTAGTAAATTCTTTAAACAGAAGTTGAGGCAAACCTACCAGTTTCATGAATTATGAAACATGATTCAGACCTGTTGATGAGATAGACAATAACTAGAAACATAACTTGGATTGGGTTTAGATTGTCAAAAAATTAAACCAGATGAAACTGAGGGTCCTTAGGACTTTGATTAATTTAGCTTCTCTCTCTCTCTCTCTCTCTCTCTCTCTCTCTCTCTCTCTCTCTCTCTCTCTCTCTCTCTCTTTCTCCTGGATACTTAGCTACCCCTCAGGCAGCAGAAGACAGTAGCCCAGACCTGACTGGACGTGACTAAAGATCTGGACCTCTGGCAGGCTAAAGATGACATCTTTTTATTGTTGTTGTTAATCCTCCTCATTGGAGGATATTTTTCCATGGCTTTTAGAGAGAGTGGAAAGGAGGGAGGAGAGAGAGAGAGAAACATTGATGTGAGAGAGTCACATCAATTGGTTGCCTCTGACACACAACCCAACTGGGGTGGGGAACCTGCAACCAGGTATGTGCCTTAGACTGGAATCCAACCAGCAACTCTTTGGTTCACAGGCCGTCACTCTAACCATTGAGCATGCTGGCCAGGGCTAAAGATAACATCTTGACCTAAGTTATGCTTCAGTCCTGAGCCCTAAAGTGGAACAACTCCCTGGCTATTTCCCCATGAGATCAGACAGAGGGATGCCAGAAAATACCTCAGAACTGTCCTCAAGACCTGAAGAAAGATTCATTATCCTTACCACAATCAGCTCTCAGTAAGACCACAGACCTCTAACCCACGGTGTCTTGTGATTTTGGCCTACAGAATCTGTAACCTACACACCATCAAGGAGTTTGGACTTTTGAGCATTAGTTTCCAGTTCTGGGTGGTGCCATTCATAATAAAAACAGCCACTATTTCCCACTGCAATTCTCAGTGTTCAGTATTTGACTCTGCAAGCACAGGTTGGATGAATTCTATTTTGATCTATAAGAAAATTGGTGACTATGTAGGGACTCAGCTCTGAGTGGGCTTTCTGCCCACAGTTCAGCAGGCTAGTGGTGGTCTCTCTATCTTCTGTCCGAGCAGCTGCCTGGACTAATTGTTCCAGGGACGGACCTGCAGTGCTCACTGCTGACCAGGCATGGCTGACTTACCACACTTTCATTGTGCAGTGAGAGAAATTGAATACTTGGTTTAGGAGATGTCTACTGATGAGTAACCTGATGAGTGACAACCCTAGGGATACCCATTATCCCCCTATTACTTTTGGTTACGTCCTTAAAGGACTCACTTGGTTTGGAGCTTCTCCTATTGATTGTATTAGGAAGGACTAGGAGAAGTTACAGTTAGCAGGATTGAATACTATAACTGTACCTATTATTTGTTGAGTTTGTGTCTTGTCTGATGGGAAAGGGGGCTAATGCCAAGAGCATTTCAGCAGACCTTGGAGGAGTGGGCAGCGGAAGCTTGACAAGCCTAACTCAAGGTAGCTAGTTCTTCACTTCATCTTGACAATACTGAGCAGATCTCATGTTTACCCCTTGTTCCCAGGGGATAATAATACTCTGGGTCTGAGGAATAGCGGGAAATTTGGGCCACCCAATTGTCTTGTCTGTTGGGTCTGACTTGTCAAGAGACAGACTTTAGAAGGATATAAGGTTTGAAAATATAGTTTTTGAAAGAATCAGAGATGATAATTTTGTCCTTAAAAAAAGCTGATAAACTCTGAATGGATAGCAAGGGAGAAAACTAAGAAAAGTTCAGGAAGTGGTAGAAGTAATTGTGAGAAAAAATTTTGTCATGGGAAAACTTATGTCTACCCCCTGGGGTGCATCTTACAAAACTGGGCCACGAGAATGCTCTTCCTTTGCAATGTGGCCAGGCCACATTGTCCAGAAAACGGCTCCTTAAATTATAGTACCATAATGCAACTTAAGTTATTTTGTAAAAGAGAGAAAAATGAGGTGAAATCTCCTATGTAGAAGCATTTATGCTTTTATATCAGCATAGGTCTGTTCAAATGAGCAAATGTACTAGTAAAGTTATGACACAAACAGATAAACTGGTTAGGCCAGTTCTGCTGGAGTCTCCTGAGAATGAGGATGACTCATTCTGACTCCAGCATAATGCCCCGAGGCTGCCTCTGCTCCACCACCTTGTGGAAGATGCAGCTGCAGCTCCTCACCACAGCCTCCCGCGGGAGAGGGGCCTCTACCAGACAGGACCAGGAATGGCCATTGCTCCCGCACCTGAAGGGGTACTAGATTTGGTCAAGAGTTTCCTCCAATCCAGACAGGGCAATTCCCAATTAGACAAGTACCAATAGGAAGATTTCATGTCCATGGCTAACTGACAGGGATGGTCTGGATGCATACTCCTTTTCTGATGTTGGACCATTTAGCTGGAAGAATAGTATGCCTCATTGACCGGTGCCACTTTTAGGACTGGACTTATTAACTAAAATGAATGCCAAAATAACCTTTGCCCCTTGCCAGTTGGACACTGAGGTGCCTCTAGATAAAGCTTGTGCCATGCAGTCAGCTTTATTGACCTTAACCAAGAAAGAAATTCTGGCCGAGATCCCTAAAAGATTCTAAAAGTAACTCTGGAAGTACGGGCAAAGGGCTGACCTAGAAAGGCAAAAACTACAGCCCCAATCCACATACAATTGAGGGCATGAGCAACAACCCCCCTCCCCCCCTGCTACACACACACACACACACACACACACACACACACACACACACACGTAAACAGTATTCTCTAAGAACAAGCTAAGAGTGAAATCTAACCATAAATGTCAGTATTCTTCTTCTCCTTCTTCTCCTCCTTCTTCTTCTTCTTCTTCTTCTTCTTCTTCTTCTTCTTCTTCTTCTTCTTCTTCTTCTTCTTCTTCTTCTTCCTTAATCTCCTCACTCAAGGACATGCTTAGAGAGAGGAAGGGAGAGAGAAAGAGAGAAACATCAATGGGTTGCCTTCCATACGTGCCCTGACCTTGCAACCTGGGTATGTATCCTGACCTGGACTTGAACTGGCAACCTTTTGGTGCCCAGGATGACAACTCAACCAACTGAGCCATTCCAGCCAGGCAGGTAGCAGCTCTTAGAGTACCAGCTTATTTGGCCTTGTCATTCACTGTACAATACTCCCATCTTACTAGTGCAGAAACCAGGCACTAGTGTATATGGGTTTGCTCAGGACTTGGAGGCCATTAACCAGAGAGTGAAAGACATCCACGCAGTGGTCTTTAATCCCTACACTTTGCTGACCACCTTGTCTGGGGAATTCTGTTGGCTTACAGTGCTGGACTTAAAGATGCCTTCTTTTGCATTCCTCTCAGCCCTGAGTCTCAGGAATTGTTTGCACTTGAATGGGAGGACCCAGACTCTCAAGTTAAACAACAGAACTACTGGACAGTTTTCCCCCAGCAGCTCAAAAACTCCCCACCCTGTTTGGAGAGGCTTTAACTAGAGATTTAAGGGAACTTTGGCCAGATAATGGGGCACTGATCCAATGTGTTGATGACATTCTCAATTGCCAATCTCAGCAAAGAGGCTTCTGACAAAAATACCATTCTAACCTTGAACTTCCTGGCTGAATGGGGATATGAAGTTTCCCAAAAAAAAGAAAGTCCAAATATCCAAGTCCTCTGAGGACAAAGAAACTTTCTCCCAGACAGGAAGGAAACCTTAGCCAGGATGGTAATGCCCTCCACCCTCGGGCAGCTAAGGAGATTTCTAGGAATGGCTGGCTTTTGTAGGATCTGGATTTCAAACTTTGGCTTGATTGCAGAACTGTTCTATGAGGCACTGAAAGGAAAAGATCAAGAGCCTTTGATTTGGACTGGACTGGGGAATGCCAAAAGGCCTTCAATGCTGTTAAAGAAAAATTCTTGATAGTCCCAGCCCTAGGCCTCCCAGACTTAAGAAAGCCTTTTGACTTGTTTGTACATGAAAGACAGGTATCTAGAAAATATTAAAGGCCAGTGGCCAATTTCTCAAAACAGCTGGACACAGTGCTCAGGGATAACCAGTTTGTCCGAAGACCATGGCTGCTACCTTTGGCCCTCTACAGGAAGCTGAGGAGTTCACCCTGGGACCACCCAACACAGTACATACTCCACACAGTGTGTTGCCCTTACTAGCACAAAAAATATAGGATACTGGCTGACCTCCAGTCGACCGGGAAAGTACCAGGCCATTCTTTTAGACAATCTTAATGTCATTCTCAAGACTATTTTCACTCTAAACCCAGCCACCGTGCTTTCCTCTGAGCCAGAGAGACTGAAACATTATTGTATTCAAATAATTGCACAAGTCTCTTCTAGCCATCAGACCTGATTGACTTGCTGCTAAAGAATCCTGATCTCGAGATGTTTACCCATGGAAGCAGCTTTACGGACATGGGAAATTGGAAAACAGGATATGCGTGGTGACTCTTCAGGAAACCTAGGGACAGGTACTTCAGTCCAGAAGCCTGAATTATTGGCCCCAACTTGAGCCCTACACCTGGAAAAAGGTAAAAGAGTCAACATCTACACTGATTTCAAATATACATTTACGGTAGTACATGCCCGTGGATCAATTCAGAAAGAAAGAGGACTTTTTACATCAGGAGGAAAAGAAATTAAACATTCTCAGGAGATATTAGATCCCCTAAAGGCAGTTACATTATGGAACCTAAGTAGGTTGCCATCATCATGTACTACCCAAATCATCAGCAGACCAATGGCTTAATTCCCCAAGGAAATAATAAAGCAGATCAAGCTGCCAAGCTGTTGTGCCAAACTAAAATTCCAGTATCCCTGGCAGCAGCCTTTATTCTTAAAGCTAAGACATTGCCTTAAAGCTAGCCCCACCTGAATATTCCTTAAAAGACTTAGAAAGAACAAAAGAATGAGGCTATTCTACTTAACCCGAAAGAGGAATGGATGAGCAATGAACAGGTGATCACTTTGATCCCAAAACACCTGATGGGGGAAACAGCACCATCCACCAGAGCACCCATTATGGATGGGATGCCTCATTCCCATGGATGTAGAAATGCATTACTGGGCCAGATACGCAAATAACTGTTCAAAAAATAACTTAGAAATGCATTATCTATGTCAGAAATAATCCTCAAACAGGACCTCACTGAGAAGACAAGATGGTCCAGCGCCAAGGATTGGGCCCTGGAAAAGGTTGGCAAATTAACTTCACTATGATGACCAAAACAACTGGAAATTATCGACATCTGCTAGTTTGTGTAGATGCTTTTGTGGGATGGGTCGAAGCATTCCCCTGCAGGTCAGAGAAGACCTCAGAAGTAATAAAAGCCTTATTAAAAGAAATGGTTCCTAGGTTTGGACTGCCCTCCTCTATTCCAGTGACAGTGGGAGCACCTTGATTGCCAAGGTGACCCAGGAGGTTTCTCAACAATTAGAAACACAATGGAAATTCCTGGAGGCCACAATCTGTTGGGGGAAAAAACAACAGAGAAGATGAATCACATGTTAAGAAAAACCACTGCTAAATGGTGCCAAGAGACTAACCTAAAATGGGATAAGGTATTGCCTATTGCCCTGCTGAGGATGACAGTAGCTCGCAGAAGCTGGATTCAATTAAGTCCTTATCAAATATTATATGGAGGCCCTTTCTATGTCTTAGAGAAAATCTTAGAAATGTTGATGACCTAAAGATTAAAGAACTGGACACTATAAGGTATGTACAGTCCTTGGGATTAACTTTAACTACTATTCATAAGTTTGCTTCCAACAGGATGAAGTACCCCACAGATGTCTCATTAGACCATTTCAACCCTACAGACTGGGTACTTTTAAAGTTCTGGAAAAATAAACATCCTGATGACAAACTTGAACTTAAGTGGGTGGGACCTTATCAGATTTTACTAACCACTTATTCTTCTGTTAAACTAGAAAGAGTCAAGCCCTGAATTCTCACCACTGTCACTGAAGTTAAGCCTGCTCCATACCTATGACCTCTCACCTGAGAGACAATACCCTCAGAAACTGCTGCTCAACCACCTGAGCATTCCTACAAGGCCATCTCAGACTGTAAGATACTCTTTAGAAGGAAAACATCTGAAAACCTGGACTAGACTTCTCCAAAATGAAGAACACCCTCTGATTGATATCCAAGATAATTGTTTGTTTTGTAATCTCTAACTTTCTCTTCTTTCCATTTTCACCTGTTACAGGTAATGAATGCCATCTATGGGCTACCACCTATGTAAAAATGTATAACCAATCTGATTGCTGGGACTGTGGACTACTACCTGTATCTAGTGCAGCAGGCATGCCTTTATACACCCATTTAACATCTCGGACTGGGAACAATGGATGGAGCAAGTCACCAAGGGAAGTGGGGTTCCTCTTCCCCTACTCCACATTTAGGGGAAAATATGCCCTCATCAGATAAGATTGTTGTTCATGTATCTCTGCTTATGAGACTAACATTATGATCTGTTAACCCACATGAGTACAGCCACAGAACAGGTTGATAACCTTCTATATGTGGATGCATTCATCCACTGGCTCACTTCTCTTCCCGGCTACTAGGGAATGCCCATATTAGTTTTACTCCTTTGTGGCATCAGGATACTAATGGGATATTTCTGCCTTTACAATTGTGCCTGAGGGCAGCTAAAACTAGCAACCTGATGATGATTCAAACTGAGGACTCTCGGCCTGGGACCCAAGACTGTTTCCAATTATGTGTAAAACAGTTTCATTCCTCTAATCCCCAAAACTCTGTCCCTTCTCAGATAGAGCTGTCATCAACCCTTATCCCTGAAGATTGAAAAATGATCATAAGGGAAGAATTGAAACTGAAGGTCCTTAGGACTTTGATTAAACTCAGTTTTAAATTCTAGCTCTAAAAAATCTCTACATCTATCTGTCTATCTGCAAAAAGGTTTACAGTTTTTCATATGGAAAGTAATACAATAACCCTATATAATAAAAGCCCAGTGACCGAAAGGTGGAACAACCAGAATGACTGGTCAACCAGTCGCTATGTGTGCACTGACCATCAGGGGGCAGATGCTCAATGCAGGAGCTGCCCCCTGATTGTCAGTGCCCTCCCACAGTGAGGGCCCGTCCACAGCCACTCGGCTGACTGGGATGAGTGGTGCTCCCACAGTGGGCTGATCCCCGCAGGCCACGCCCTCCACCAGTGCACAAATCCCGTGCACCAGGCCTCTAGTTAATCCTATCTAATAAAACAGTAATATGCAAATTGACCGCACCTTCGCTACACCCGTAAGCCACGCCCACCGGCCACGCCCACCGGCCACGCCCACCGGCCAACCAGGAGCAAATATACACGTTAAACCAGCAAAGATGGCGGGGGAAAGGGCAGCACCCATGTCAGTGAGATCCAAGCCATGATGGTGGACCAGGGCAGGCGGCGTGGGTTAAGGCCGGCAGCCGCCTGCCCAGGTCCGCCATCACCAATCACGGACCTGGGCAGGCGGCGTGGGTTAAGGCCGGCAGGCGGCTGCCCAGGTCCGCCATCCCCGATCGTGGACCTGGGCAGGCGGCGTGGGTTCACGCCCACTGCCGCCTGCCCAGGTCCGCCATCACCGATCGCGGACCTGGGCAGGCGGCGTGGGTTCACGCCCGCTGCCGCCTGCCCAGGTCCGCCATCCCCGATCGCGGACCTGGGCAGGCGGCGTGGGTTCACGCCGGCAGCCGCCTGCCCAGGTCCGCCATCCCCGATCGCGGACCTGGGCAGGCGGCGTGGGTTCACGCCGGCAGCCGCCTGCCCAGGTCCGCCATCCCAGATCGCGGACCTGGGCAGGCGGCGTGGGTTAAGGCCGGCAGCCGCCTGCCCAGGTCCGCCATCCCCGATCGCGGACCAGGGCAGGCGGCGTGGGTTCACGCCCGCTGTCGCCTGCCCAGGTCCGCCATCCCCGATCGCGGACCTGGGCAGGCGGCGTGGGTTAAGGCCGGCAGCCGCCTGCCCAGGTCCGCCATCCCCGATCGCGGACCAGGGCAGGCGGCGTGGGTTCACGCCCGCTGCCGCCTGCCCAGGTCCGCCATCCCCGATCGCGGACCTGGGCAGGCGGCGTGGGTTAAGGCCGGCAGCCGGCTGCCCAGGTCCACGATCACAGATCACGGACCAGGACAGCTGCCTGCCCAGGTCCATCACTGATCTCAGAGCTGGGCAGGCAGCGTGGGTTAAGGCCTGCAGCCGCCTGCCCAGGTCCATGATGAGGGATCACGGACCAGGGAAGGCGGCGAGGGTTAGCGCCCGTAGCTGCCTGCCCAGGTCCGCCATCACCGATCTCGGACGAGGGCAGGCAGCTTGGGTTAGCGCCCACAGCCGCCTGACCAGGTCCTGGATAAGGGCTTCGAGTCAGCCATTGCCAGTGGCAGCTGACTTAAAGCCCCTATCAGGGATCATGGACCAGGTCAGGCAGCGTGGGTTAAAGCCCACAGCCGGCTGCCCAGGTCCGTGATCACCGATCTCAGAGCAGGGCAGGCAGCGTGGGTTAAAGCCTGCAGCAGGCTGCCCAGGTCCACGATCATGGATCACAGACCATGGCAGGCGTCATGGGTTAGCACCCGCAGAGGCCTGCCCAGGTACCGGATCACGGATCCAGGTGGCGTGGGTTAGCACCCACAGCCGCCTGACCAAGTCCCCGATAGGGACTTGGAGTCTAGCATAAGGAAAAGAATAGTCAGCAAAAGCAGGAGACAAGGTTTCATAAGTTCTCCCCCAGGTCACCACTGTTCTCTTATACATTTTAAGTATCCCAGACTTTGCATGATGGGATTTGATTTAAATTATGCCTGATAGAGATTTCATGACATGAATTGTAGGCTCATTCTTTCTTTTTGTGGTTGCCTGACTGAGAAAGGCCTTGGAATGAGAGAAGGCACTTTTATTTTCCTTTTTCATTCTTTAGAGGTTGAGGAATTACAGTTATATGAAGAAGTTAGTGAGAGAATGAAAGTCTCATGCTGTATTATTCTGTAAGTTTTATCATGTGGACTATCAAAAACTTGGTGGGATCCTTTTCAAGAGGTGTTACAAAAATTATGTTGAAATTAACATTCAAGAGTAAAAGGAGAGAAGTGAGTGGTGGGTAAAGGAAAGAACTTTGTCCTAGAAACCAAATAGAAGCCACATAAACCTTCAGATTCTTACTCATTGTGCTTTGGAGGTATCCTATCTAATGAAAGAGTAATATACAGATTGATCATCACTGCAACACACAATATAGCTGCCCCCATGTGGTCAAAGATCCTGCCCCCATGTGGACACAAGATGGCCACCACAAGATGGCCAGCAGGAGAGGGCAGTTGGGAGGCACCCAGCCTGCAAGGGAGGGCAGTTGAGAAGGACTAGGCCTGCAAGGGAGGGCAGTTGGAGGTGATCAACCCTGCAGGAGAGGGCAGTTAGGGGTGACCAGGCTGGCAGAGGAGGGAAGTTGGGGGCAAACAGGCTGGCAGCAGAGTGGTTAGGGGCAATCAGGAAGGCAGGCAGGCAAGCAGTTGGGAGCCAGCAGTCCTGGATTGTGAGAGGGATGTTCGACTGCCCGTTTAGGCCCGATCCCATCGGGCCTAAACGGGCAGTCGGACATCCCTTGAGGGGTCCCATATTGGAGAGGGTACAGGCTGGGCTGAGGGACAACCCCCCTCCGTGCACGAATTTCGTGCACCGGGCCTCTAGTAAATAATAATGCAAGAATAAACTCTGTGTTTTGCAAGCTCACAACTATAAGCCTACTTCATTCAGAGAGAGAGAGAGAGAGAGAGAGAGATTTTAAACAAGAGCTCTCATAATATGTGGCATCATTCTCCTGGACAGTGCCATTTGTAATAAAATAGCCAGCTATTTCTCCATTGAAATTCTGGGTGTTTAGTATTTGGCTCTGCTAGCACGGGGTGGACAAACTCTTTCTGTTCTATAGCACAGAGAAGCATCTAAAGGGTTCTGATTTAGTCTATTTCTCTCTCTTTTTCTTTTAAGGAGTGAAAAGTCCAGGAAACTCAGGAGAGAAATAAGTAAAGAAATAAATATTAAAACCTCTTGAGCAGCTGGATTTGACCAGAAAAAACAACCACTAAAATGTTTGTCAGTGCAAGGGACAGAGGTGACAGTCTTAATATTTACAGCTAGCCTCATAATGAGCCTCAGGTGCTCATTTTATCATGGACAAAAGTTGCCAAATCTCACAACAGTTTCCTCTTCTGGTTAACAATTCACATTTAAAAATAAAAGACCCAGGCTCAAATGTAATCCTGTCTGCAGGCTTGATGAGAGGTAAATGCTATTTTAATCTAATACCTAAGTAAAAGCAGAAAAATCCTCTCCAAGCGTGGAAGATGTTCATGGTTCGGTTGTACTTTCTGACTATAAATGTATGAATGACACTTTCAGGGAAAACTGTTCCCCAGAGCAGCCTTTTAAAATGTTAAATCACTGCACTTTGGAAACTGAGATAAAGAGCTTTGTACCCCGAGCTATTTCTCCCTTGCTCTTTCCTGAGCTAAACCTCCTGTGTAATAGTTTCTTTGGTGAGCTTTGTTCTGTGGAGATGTTTCATGTTGCCGTGCTGCTGCCTTGTCTCAGTAATCAAAGACTCAGTGAGTCAAATTTGGCCTTTGGAAAACAACCCAGATAATGGCTGCCTATAATTATATAAATGCTTAAATAACAATGGGTTTTTAATTTAATTTAATGGAAGTAAACCTTAGCACATCCTAACTCAGTGCCTCTCCTTGTAAGTGGCTGTTGTGTCCTCTAGGTAACCTCAGAACCTGGCAGCATTATTAAGAACAGTAGAGGCCTGGTGCACAAATTCGTGCATGGGTGGGGTCCCTCAGCCTGGCCGGCAATTGGGGCCTATCGGAGCCATCTTGCCCAGTCCCAATCGGGGCTGATCGGGGCCGGCCAGAAAGTGGGAGGGACTGCAGGAGGTTGGCTGTGGGAGTGCACTGACTACCTGGCTGCCTGGGGGAGGGACTGCAGGAGCTTGGCTGGCTGTGGGAGGTTGGTTGTGGGAGCGCACTAACCACCAGGGGGCAGCTCCTGAATTGAGTGTCTGCCCCCTGGTGGTCAGTGCATGTCATAGCAACTGGTTGACCAGTTGTTTGTCGTTTGGTCATTTGGTCACTTAGGCTTTTATAAATATAGACTAGTGGCCTGGTGCACAAAATTTGTACACGGGCGGGGGGGGGGGGGGGTTCCCACAGCCCAGCCTGCACCCTGTGGGATCGGGCCTAAATGGGTGGTTGGACATCCCTCTGGCAATCTGGGACTGCTGGCTCCTAACTGCTCACCTGCTTGCCTGCCTGATCACCCTTAACTGCCTTTGCCTGCCTGCTTGATCGCCCCTAACTGACCTCCCCTGCTGGCCTGATCTCACCCCCAACTGCTCTCCGCTGCCGGCCTGATGTTGCCGCCAACTGCCTCTGCCTGTCTGATCACCTCTAACTGCCTGCCCTTGCCAGGCTGATCTCACCCCCAATGGCCCTCCCCTACCAGCCTGATCTTGCCCCCAACTGCCCTCCCCTGCCAGCCTGATCTCGCCCCCAACTGCCCTCCCCTGCTGGCCTGATCACCCCTAACGGTTTCTGCCTTGGCCCCCACCACCATAGCTTTGTCCGGAAGGAAGTCAGATGTCCGGAAGATGGCTGGTCGGCCCGGTCTAATTAGCATATTACCCTTTTAGTAGTAAAGATAGATTATATAGGATAGGATTGCTTAAATAAAGGGGGAAGACTTTTTCATCAGGAGGAGATGCTCTTGGAAGACAAAAATACATAATCTCTATAACTGGACTGATAGCCAGCCATATGCACTATACTGCCAAACTGGTCATTAAAAAATTGAACTGCTTTCTTATACCTTACACCAAACAGCTGTTGCCCTTAAAACCACTCTGCAGCCCCCACCTTAGGTTCTGCCTTCGCAGTTCACCCAGATTTGGTTCTGATTGGTCAGTTTCTATGCCAGTCAGCGTCTCCAGGCCTATCAACGGGCCTGATCAGAGAGGTGGGGCTGAACAGCAGCCCCAGCTGAGGTCCAAGAGAAAGAGAAGCATGGCTGCTGGCCAGGCCCCGAGAGAAAGAGAGAGGCAAGGGCTGATCAATAGCTACCATGGAGGCTGTGGATCAGACCCTGCCTCTCTCTCCCGGGCCTCACTTTGGGCCTGATCTGCAGCCCCCTCGGCAGTCAATGCTGGGTTGCAGCACCCGCAGTGGTGGGCAGTCAGTGCTGTGTCACCATGGCAACCCAGCACTGACTTCTGGTTGGTCGAGCCTTCAGTCATTTTGGATGTTACGGACCCTGGGTTTTTATATATTAGGACTAGAGTCCTGGTGCACAAAATTTGTGCATGGGGGGGGGGTCCCTCAGCCCAGCCTGCACCCTCTCCATTCTGGGACCCCTCAGGGGATGTCTGACTGCCAGTAGTCGGACATCTCTCTCATAATCTGGGACTGCTGACTCCTAACCGCTCACCTATCTCCCTGCGTGATGACCCCTAACTGCCCTCCCCTGCTGGCCTGGTTCCCCCCTCTGCCTCGGTCCCCGCCACCATGGCTTTTTCCAGAAGGATGTCTGGTCTAATTAGCATATTACCCTTTTATTAGTATCGATAAATATTTGTCATATTATTCTCTACTTTTCTATATGTATTTAAAATACTCCATCATATGCCCTAACTAGTTTGGCTCAGTGGATAGAGCATCGGCCTGCAGACTGAAAGGTCCCAGGTTCAATTACGGTCAAGGGCATGTACCTTGGTTGTGGGCACATCCCCGGTGGGAGGTGTGCAGGAGGCAGCTGATTGATGTTTCTATCCCATAGATGTTTCTAACTCTCTATCCCTCTCCCTTCCTCTCTGTAAAAAATCAATAAAATATATTTAAAAAATAAAAAATAAAAAAAATAAATTACTCCATCATATTTTAAGCAAATAAAAAATGGTCAAGTTGCAGAAAAATAAAAGTTTTGAAATACAACCTGGTAGGCTTGAAAGCAACAACATTTGCATAAAAGGGCATAAGTTGCAGTTGGCAACAAACTTGTTAGGATTGCTTGGTTAATATTCTTTTGTTGGAAAGGCGTGGTTTGGGCAAAAGAGAAAAGGAAACCAGCCCTATAAAAGGGAATGTCTGATTGAGCCGTTGCCACAGCAGAAAGGGGCAGGTGAGGCAAAGGTTCAGGCTGTCCCACAGGCAAGGATGTCTATGTGTATGGGACACCAGAGGACACCTGTCACACCTGAAACACAATTTGCTAACACTCACAATTGCAGAGCTCAGGAAGAATCACTGTTTTTAAAACTATTATTTCCCATTATTATTTATATGTATGTATATATGTATGTATATATATAAAATATACATACATATAAATATACATGCCCTCTTCTGAGCTTCCCCTGCCCTCCACTTAATATTTGGCTATGGCCTTCTTTTCATGTCAACAAATTGAATGTACAGACATAATTTTTAATGGCTACAGTGTTATCCCTGACTGTTTGACATTACTATGGTTTACTTCACTAACCCTTTATTGTGGGGCAGGTTGTTTCCAGTTTCCCCTGGCATCAACAACTGCAGCAAACATAATTGCTTATTTGACTATTTACTTAGGACACATTCACAGACATGGAACTCCTGGCCCAAAGCTAATTCACTTGAATTTTGATCCACATTTCCAAATTGACTTTCTAGAAAGTGCTTCTGTTTGTTTAGTCCATTGGTTTTAAATCAGATTACACTCCCACAAACTGGGTAAGAGAAAACTGTTCAACATGCCTTTGGCAAATCGCAAACTCTTGCTGAACTTGAGCGACCCCTTCCCGGCACAGCTGTCTGCACGCTTTGCAGGGCACTTTTGAAGGAAGGAAAGGGATCCGGTACCCCTACAGCTCTCCTGCAGGGACAGAGCTGGAAAGGCAAAGTTTCCCAAGGAGGTGGAAGTGCAGCGGGGACCCTCCCTGCTGGGGGAGGGGTGTGCCTGGATGCCCCCTGCGCTCTGGGGCTGGGGCAGTGCACATGGGGTGGAGCCAGCCCTGGGCAGGCCACGGGGCGGGGCGGGGCAGCTCGGTCGTGTCCCCCTCTGGCTGTGTCCCTGCCAACCCTGAGTGGTAAGAGACCCCAGCGCCCTTCCCTGTCCCCTTCCCTGGGCGGGCGGATGGGGACAGCGGGTGGTGGGGAGACCATGCCGTTGCTCCCAGTCCTGACTCCCAAATCCCGCATGCTGTGTTACTGAGAAAACTTAGGCAGGGACAGGCCACCAGGTGCGGGACCAGGAGGATCCAGGCTGGAAGGTGAAGTTCAGGGAGGTGCAGGTGGCATGGCTGAGGGCCCTGTGTGGGTGGGGGCATGTGAGTGTGTGTGTGTGAGTGTGTGTCGCTTGGGTCCACACTCATTTACACACCCACATGCCCGCACACCGGCTCTGCACCCTCGGCCACCAGGCAACTCCGTGGAGCCTGCCATGAGGTCGGATGCACCCAGTCCCAACACCAAGCAAGTCTGAGAAAGTTTCCCCAGACTGACGCCCCACCTCCCTCCTTCTGCCTCCCACTGCACATGCAAGGCACCCCGCCTTCATGCACCTCCTGGTGACCTTTGTTTGGACGTTTTGGACGTGAACCCACAGCTCCCTCCTGCCATCAGACTGCTGTTTGGTTGTCCATCCAGTCATTTAGGTCATGACGGCCCCTAGCTTTTTATATATTAGGTCTAGTGGCCTGGATCCCACAGGGCCTAAACCAGCAGTCAGACATCCTTCTCACAATCTGGGATGGCTGGCTCCTAACTGCTCACCTGCCTGCCAGCCTGCTTACCCCCAACCGCCCCCCCACTGGCCTTCTCGCCCCCAACTGCTCCCCCCTACTGGTCTGCTCGCCCCCACCTGCCCCCTGGGCTGGCCTTCTCACCCCCAACTGCCCTTCCTCCTGGCCTGATCACCCCTAATTGCCTCTAACTCGGCCCTGCCACCATGGCTTTGTCTGGAAGGATGTCCGGAAGGTCTCCCAGTCTAATTAGCATATTACGCTTTTATTAGTATAGATAGAGGCCTGGTGCACAGGTGGCAGCCAGCTGGTCTGCACTAAAGAGGGTTCTGGATCAGGGTGGGGGTCCCCTTGGGGGGTGGGGCTGGTGTGGGTGAGGGCTCTGGGGCGGTTTTCAGGCTGGCCACACCCACATCAGGGTGGGGGTCCCCGCTGGGGGACATGGCCAGCCTGGGCGAGGGGCTACACCCACATCAGGGTGGGGGTCCCCGCTGGGGGGCATGGCCAGCCTGGGCGAGGGGCTGAGGGCCATTTGGGGGCAGTTTGCAGGCCGGCGGTTTGCAGGCTTTGTCTGGAAGGACGTCTGGAAGGTCTCCTGGTCTAATTAGCATATTACTCTTTTATTAGTATAGATAGTAGGTACTATAAAAATATTTAATAGATGAATGAATGAATGCATACATGCTTAATAAATGTACTTGGTCTGTTCTAAAACAACTTTTTTTTCCCCATTTAGAAATTCAGCCTTTTAATTGCCTTTATGGGAAATGTTTATTTCAAAAGTGTATTAATATTAAAGAATATTTACAAAACAGGGCAGTCAACAATATGCCTTCTTTAACACTGCCCCTCTTTCCCAAATAAATTCATGGTATATGGCTCTCCAGAGATAAATAGAACAAAGCCAGCTGAGATGAAACTATCTGATGGGTTTCCTGCTAGTCTGCATTGGATTCAGAATAATGCCACAATTTTAATGGCCTCAGGTTTCACACTCCAGTGTCCATGCAAAATCTTTCTTACTGACTCTATCCCTGTTTGGCAAAGCCTGAAGTCACAGTGAAGCAGACAGGTTAGGACCAGGAACAAAGGCCTCAACCTCTACCCCTCCCCTTTTCCATTTTAGCTGGAACATCCCAAATGTGACCTTCTCTGATGTGACCTTCTCTGTTCCTCTACTCCCCCCTCCCAATTTGCTGTAGTTGAGTCAAACAAAACCGGTCTCAACCAGATTCAGCAGCCATACTGACCTAAAAGTGATCATCAGGGCCATTATAATATCCTATATAATAAAAGGCTAATATCAAATTATCCCCTCAACTGGGGGGTCTATCAGGGGTGGGGCTGGCTGGGGGGAGGGGCTGTGGGTGGTTGGTCAGCTGGCCCCACCCCCGATCAGGGGGTGGTGATCACGGGCAGAGCCGTCCAGGGGTAGGGGCTGCAGGCGGTTGGCTGGCTGGCCCCACCCCCTGGTTGAACTCCTGGTGAGGGGACAATTTGAATATTAGCCTTTTATTATATACTAGAGGCCCAGTGCACAAAATTCGTGCATGGGGGTGTGTTCCTCAGCCCAGCCTGTACCCTCTCCAATCTGGGACCCCTTGAGGGATGTCTGACTGCTCGTTTAGGCCCGATCCCAGTAGGATCGGGCCTAAACGGGCAGTCAGACATCCCTCTCACAATCCAGGACTGCTGGCTCCCAACTGCTCACCTGCCTGTCTTCCTGATTGCCCCTAACTGCTTCTGCCTGCCAGCCTGATCACCCCCTTATCACTCCCCTGCCAGCCTGATTGATGCCTAACTGCTCCCCTGCTGGCCCAATTGCCCCTAACTGCCCTCCCCTGCTGGCCTGGTTACCCCTAAATGCCCTCCCCTGCCAGCCTAGTCACCCCTAACTGCCCTTCCCTGCTGGTCTGGTCACCCGCAACTGCCCTCCCCTGCAAGCCTGGTCCCCCCGAACTGCCCTCCCCTGCCAACCTGGTCACCCCTAACAGCTCTCCCCTGCCAGCCTCATTGCCCCTAACTGCTCTCCCTTGCTGGTTTGGTCCCCCCCCCCCCAAATTTCCCTCCCCTGCAGGCCTGGGTCCCCCGCAACTGCCCTTCCCTGCAGGCTTGATCGCCCCCAACTGCCCTCCCTTGCAGGACTGGTCCCTCCCAACTGCCATCCCCTGCTGGCCATCTTGTGGCAGCCATCTTATGGTGGCCATCTTGTGGCGGCCACCTTGTGTCCACATGGGGGCAGCCATCTTTGACCACATGGGGGCAGCCATCTTATGTGTTGGAGTGACAGTCAATTTGCATATTACTCTTTTATTAGATATGACTAGAGGCCCAGTGCATGAATTCGTGCATGGGTTGGGTCCAACTGGCTTGGCCACAATTGGGGCGGATCAGAGCTGGGCCTGTCAGGAGGAGGAGATGGCAGGAGGTTGGCTGGCCAGCCCACCCCAATTAGGGCCTGATCAGGGCCCTGCTGGCTGGGGGGGAGGGGCTGAAGGTGATTGGCTGGTGGGCCCTGCTCACGATTGGGGTGGGAAGGGCCAATTGGGGGCCAACAGCCTGGAGGAGGGGCCATGGGTGGTTGGCTGGTCAGCCCTGCCCCTGATCAGAGTGGGGGGGGCCGATCAGGGCCAGAGCTGGCTGGGGGAGGGGCCACAAGCCAATTGGAGTGGTGGGGGCCCATTGGGGACCAGGCCAGCTGAGAGAAGGGGCCACAGGCCATTGCCTGGCCAGCCCTGCCCCTGGTCGGGTTGAGGGGGTGATCAGGGGCAGGTCCAGCCAGGGGGAGGGGCTGCGGCCAATCGGGGTGGTGGGGACCCATTGGGTGTGGGGCCAGCCAGAGGGAAGGGCTGCAGGAGGTTGGCCGGCCGGCCCCATCCCCCGATCGGCCGGTTCACTGGCTGCAGTGGGCACCATAGCAATTGGTTGTTTCGGTTGTTTTGGTGTTCTGGTTGCTTGCATTTTATATAGAGAGGGGATATTATAATGGCCCTGATAATCTCCAACTGCCCGTGGCCCCTCCCCCAAGCCGCCCCCCACCCCAATCAGGGGCGGGGCTGACCAGCCAATGGCCTGCGGCCCCTGGAATTCGCTATTGGTTTTTTCAAATTACTCACTGGTGTTAGCTCAAAAAATTTGTCTTTTCATTTAGAAGTATATTTAGGCTTGTTCTGCTGAGGAAGAGTGGTAGGTGGAGTGAAATGGGGAACTTGTTTGGAAAAAAAAAAAAGGTGCAGATGCAGAGTCCAGGACACACTATCTTTCTTTCCCGAGCATTTTCTGGTTAGCAGCCCACTTTCCTTTTCTTTTTCTTTTTCTTTTTTCTTTTTTCTTTCCTTTCCTTTCCTTTCCTTTCCTTTCCTTTCCTTTCCTTTCCTTTCCTTTCCTTTCCTTTCCTTTCCTTTCCTTTTTTTTCCTTTCCTTTCCTTTCCTTTGCTTGTTTTTGTCTCTCCCTCTTTATTTTACTTTTTTATTTTGGGGACTTGATGGGCCACACCTGCAAATTAAGACAGAAACTACCATGAGGCTTCTTCAGCTGGTCTGTGGAAGGCTGCTTTCTGGTCAGCCTATGGTGGCTCCAGGTCGAGACACACTCGTCAGATTCCTTTTGTCACTGGCCCCTGTTTTCCACAGTCTGCCCCAGAAAACATTTTGGTTCAATCATCAACATTGGTCCATGAGTAGGGACCTCCTAGGAGCCTTAGCCTTTATTGCCCTGCTATTCTGCTTGTCCAACATGGAGATAAAGCCCTCTCTTTGGAATCACCACCCAGAAGATGTAACTGAATCTTCCTCAAAATGTCCCTCTATAAAGAGGAACCAGGACCAATTCCTCAGATACATTTGAAAGACATGAAGGGCATTTTTGCTGTGTTCTACAAAGCTATTTAAGGATGGGGAGCTTGCTCAAGAAATTTGCAATAAAATCCATTGCAAAAGAATTGATTTTTTTCAACCAGAAAGCAAAACTATCCTGAATAGTTTTGTGACATACCAAAGTGCACAAATCAAAAGACACAAACATCACCGGGGCCTGGATGTCATAAACACTGGCCATTGTTGACATAGCTGTGGGGCCTGGGGCATAGCAGGCTACCCCATGCTGGCTGTGTATCTCAGTTCACTTGGCATCTTAGCCTTGGCTATATAGAAAGTCCTTATCATGTTTTAGTTCCCTTTCATTTACATCCAGATTCTGTTCAGTTACTTCCTACCATATTTTCTGTAAGTTGAATTAAAACAAAACAAAACAAAACACCATTTGTGGTTTGATTCTGGTGCAAGACAGTGAGTTTGTGTGAATAACAAAAATGATTTTAAAAGGGGTACATTCTCTCAGTCTTTCAGGGGCATGTACTTGCCGAATGCTGTCAGGCTTTTAGAGAGGGTAGCTCTGTCATTCAACAGGTCACAGCATGATTTAATGGCCTTTTCCCTTTAACATTTTAATATGTACTATTTCAAATGTATACAAATGTAGAGAGAATAGTATAATGAACCCTCAGCCTCAGTAATTATCCCCTTAAGCCAATCTCTTTGGACATATACTTTAGTCTACACCCTAAATATCACACTACTATATTCTCAAACAAATCTAAGACTTTAAGCTCACCTAGAAATATTTCCATATCCATTTCTAAAAGATTAGGACTCTTTATTAAAACAAAACCACTATTCTGTTACCATATCTAACAGATCAGCAATGTTTAGTATGTTCAAATAGTCAGTATTCAAATTTTCCCATTGCCTCATAAATATTTCTTTGTATTATTTACTCATTTATTTATTTTTATTGATATCAGAGAGGAAGGGAGAGAGAGAGAGAGAGAAACATCAATGATGAGAGAGAATCATTGATTGGCTGACTCCTGCACACCGGGATTGAGCCTGAAACCTGGGCATGTACCCTGGACCAGAACTGAACCCGGGAACATTGAGTCCACAGGCCGACGCTCTATACTGTGAGCCAAACAGGCTAGGGCTACTCATTTATTTTTATATTTTGTTTTCATCTGGATCAAAAGAAGATCCAGCCCTAGCCAGTTTGGCTCAGTGGATAGAGCATCGGCCTGCAGACTAAAGGGTCCCAGGTTCGATTCTGGCCAAGGGCACATGCCTGGGTTGCAGGCTCAATCCTCCCCCCGCCCCCTCCCGCAGTAGGGGATGTGCAGGAGGCAGCCAATCAATGATTCTCTCTCATCGTTGATGTTTCTATCTCTCTATCTCTCTCCCTTCCTCTCTGAAATCAAAAAAAGAATATGGTTCCTTAAATGTTAAAAAATAAAAAGAAGATCCATACATTGCCACTGGTTGACATGTCTCTTAAGTCTCTTTAATTTTTAAAGTTCTCTCTTTGTATTCATCTCGCAAATGCCCAACTTATTTTCTTAAAGAAACGTGGGTTTCTTCATAGTCTGGACAAACTGGAATTTTTCTATAGTCTAGAGATTGCTGTATATATTCTCTTGATATCATTTAACATTTTACATCATCAGCGCCCACCCCACTTCCCCCCCTCACACACACACACACACAAACACACACCACTTTTTTTTTTCCTTTTTTGACATGGATGAGATGAATTCAAGATCTTGAGCTGGAACTCAAGGACTACATATTAGATTGAATATGCTCTTTTGAAAGGTGACTGTCTCTGGTGTTGCATTTTCTTTCTACAGATCCTGCCAGTCCAGCAGGTGTCCATAACACTCCCCAATTTGTTTGGAGGGATGAAAGGGTAGCAATAAATTCCAGAACACAAGCCTATTTACTTTCCAGAGTGTTAACTATAAACACCCAGGCCTCGAGTGTCAGAACAGGCAGCATTTGTCTATACAAAGTGCACTCTTCTTTACAACAGCATTTATATACCCAGAAGAGGAAGAAGAAGAAGAAGAAGAAGAAGAAGAAGAAGAAGAAGAAGAAGAAGAAGAAGAAGAAGAAGAAGAAGAAGAAGAAGGGCAACAACAACAAGAGAAGAAAAGTTTAAATATTTAGTATGTTACCCCATGAGTTGGTTTAAGTCATTTCACAAAATCTTAACACAAACATCCTACAGTGTTGATTTTAAAATGGCACAAGCTCCTTCAAAACTCCATGCCCCTCTATTCTTTTTCCTTCCTGTCTCACCTGGCCCCTCAATCCACAAATGGTTTCATTAAAAAGTAATCCACTAGCTTGTTTAGAAGAAAATGCTGAGCTGTTTCCCAATTGGTGATTTGGTTCAGATCCATTTGGTCCACACTCTCCAGCAATCACCTGACAGAACACTGACCTCAAAGAATTAGGACAGTTCATTCAGTTATAACAAAACAAAACAGGACTGCTGTTTAAACACCCTAGGTTTCCTATCCCATTAGGGACATATAGTCGGTTCAGTTTTCTGAACTCTAGGGAGTTATTTGTTTCTTCCTCCTTAAGCAAGTTCTGGCCAATGAGAGCCTGAAGAAACAGCTGGAAGAGGAGCTTTTCCAGGGCACTTTGCAGAGCCTCTGCTTTACCCACTTGGAAGCAGGCTTACCTAAGTCTCCAAGGGGCCTGGTCTGGGAGCTTCTGTGCTGCCCCACAGGAGACTCTGCTCTTCCTCATCATCTTGCTCAACACCCAGGGTGTCCACTCTCTCTCCCCACCGGGTTGCACTTGCGTTAAATATTCTTGTTCAAAGGAAAAAAATAGCAGGCCAAGGATTCTTTCATTGTGTTGCTTCTTAAAAGGCGGGGGTGGGGGGCATTTCTTGAATTAGAATAAACGGAAAGAAAGGGTTTCTACTAGGATCTGGCTAGCTCAGGGGAGTGGGCTCAATGAAGAGGGTGATTCCTTTCCTGCTGAGGGTTCTATGACCTTTGTGATCAAGAACTTGATTCCAGGCAAAATGCAAACCCCTCAGAGAGTACAGAGGTGAACAGTGTACATGCTCTGGAATCTTAAAAACCTGGAATCAAATTCTACCCCTGCCGTTTGGGGCAACTTTGCTTCTCAAGGAATCAAGTTTCTCATCTGTAAATAAGGAAATTAAAATATATGCCTCACATAGCTGTTGTCAGATAAAAATGAGATAGCATATCCAACTTACATCAATTATATTAGATCTCAAATTTCCTTCCTTCTTCTACCCCCAAGGGGTAATACAGTAAACTGTTTCTGAATCAATAAGATGAATTAGTTTGCCATAGCTGTTCCAAGTAGAACAGAGC
The DNA here is from genome assembly GCF_951640355.1 of Cnephaeus nilssonii. Classification (NCBI taxonomy): domain Eukaryota; kingdom Metazoa; phylum Chordata; class Mammalia; order Chiroptera; family Vespertilionidae; genus Cnephaeus; species Cnephaeus nilssonii. The sequence continues at coordinate 24,420,852 of NC_137078.1, forward strand.
TGAAATAAAATAATTAATAGATTTTGTCAGGGGAAAAGATTGGGGAGACAGCACTAAAGGATAGGCACTCCCTGGGTTTATAGGGATTTTAAAATAGAGGATGACAAGCCCTGACTAGTTTTTTCAGTGGTTAGAGCATCAGCCCTCAGACCCAAAAGTTTCAGGTTCAATTCCCAGTCAAGGGCATGTACCTTGGTTGCAGGTTCAATCCCCAGCCCAGGTTAGGGCACATACAATATGTCAATCAAACAATATGTCTCTCTCACATTGATTTTTCTCTCTCTCTCCCCCTCCTCCCTCTCTTCCACTCTCTCTAAAAATTGATGGGGAAAAAATATCCTCAAGTAAGGATTAAAAAAAATAGAGGGTGACAAAAAAGGACTAGACTATAGAAGAGCAGAGAGAAAGGCATAGAAGTTAAGTCAGGTGAACCCACCAAAAGTAAATGTCCTCTGTGCTGGCCATTTGCCCCATGCCAGTTCTGATTTCATACCTCATGTCTACCTTTTTGGAGACCTTTAAAATTACACATGAGTGAGAAAGATAAAATAACTCTGGTTGATATATTATTGCCATTTTCAAGACAATGTAAGATAGAGGTTTGAAAAGTTTCAACTAATTTTCTTAGCCAAATGAATCTTTTATATAAAAAATGGCAACATCAAAATCTTACAGGTTGAAATGTAATATCTGTACCTGATTTTCTCTAGGAAAAATGAGTTCTCTCTTCCAAGGGACCCAGATAAACATCCTTGAAAATGTCATTTCATCCTGAGGATATATAAAGTTGCACCCGTCAGGCAAAAATGGGAGAAGGGAATTAACCTAAATTTATTTCCATGAAAGTAGAAATATATTGGAATCCAGTTTTACTGAAGCAGTTGAAATATACAATTTAGTTTTTGTAGTCTCATTAAAGCTGTGGGTAGGTTTTATAAAAAATACATATTGAATCTATAACACATTCTCTACTTTCCTGCATCAGAAAAAGGAAATAAGAACAAATTGAGTGCCCCTGAAGTACTCAGTTCTTCATACAACAATTTAAATTGAGTTGTTGTAGGGATTCCGTTTCTCAGTTGAGGAATCTTCTGTCCATAAGTAACTTGCCCAATAGGTCAGTAAGTAAGGAGGTAGCTTAACCAGGAGGCCCACTCCAGTCTGCCTGTCCCAAAGTCCATGCTCTTTTTATTGCAATGCTCCACTTTGCTGTGACAACAAACGAACAACATGTGAGAAAGTGCTTAGTAGGCATTTAGTGAATGTTGGTTTTCTTAAATCCTCTCTCTTCAAAACTTGTAATGCAGCTCATCATATTAGTCAGTGCCTGGTCTCCACCAAAATTTAAGGGTCAGAGGTTCTAAGCATCTACCTGCAAGGATACAGAGTTAGAGAGGGGCAAGGCATTTTCTGAGAGTGTCACACACACACACACACACACACACACACACACACTAAATTGAACACACAGGATTCAAGATTAAGGGCTAAATGGAAAAATAAACTACATCTAATAGGTCTATATGAAAGTGGAAAATGAGTGTTACAGACCCCCCCCCCCCCCCCAAATAGCAAGTAGATGTAGTTAGAGAACTGAAATTATGGAGGCAGAAGATTGTTTGGGAGGAAGAGATAAAATCTGGAAGGGTCGTTATATCTATCAGCAGGAAGCAGCAGCCTGGCCAGCAATCCCAGCAGAGAACTTTGCACATGATAGGTGCTCAAAAACATCTGCCGAATGACTTATGGCAACTTGGCCGTTCTCTTAGCAGTTACAGCTTGTCATGCATGCGTTTGACTACAGCATTTGCTTTTTTATAATGAAAGTGGCTGGAAGGAATACATATTGCTGTAGTCTAGTTAAGTCAACAAATAAGAATAGCAGGTAAAGCTTGATAGTTAGTGTAGCGTGTCCCTTGTCCTAATTCCTGAGGTGAACTGAAACCTTTATCAAAGGCCCTGGGCCAGGCCCTTCTGAGCAGTTAGCTTAAGACGCACTGAGAAATGTTATTCAGAGTCTAGTTACTCACACCACCAAAGTAAGAGGGGAAAGTGAAAAATAATCTGTAGAAGTTCCCAAGGTATCTAGGGCTTGTGTCTGGAAATTGACAAGCTGAGCTCCAGAAAGGCAAGGTTTATGTGTACTCCTTTCCTAAATTCCTAAATTAAAGTTGAAGAACAAATTAGGACACCAGTTTTTATGAACTAATATCACCTGTTCTGTGCAAAACATTTTTTAGCTTAAGAGATGTTCCTTAAACATGTTTTTTTTTCCCTCTTAACATTTTTAAAGCATATTCTGAAAGAAATTTAACATAAGCTTGTTTCCTTTACTCATCAAACTAATGCCCGTTAGTTGGAGTTGATGACCAAATATCTTGCCATTAAAAACAGGAAATTATGTGTTGTTGTTTTTCACTTGATTAAAACTTGGATTTAAAATATGTTGCCTAAATCTTCAAGTGAGATCTAAATAAAACCAAGCATTTTCTACGCCTTGCTCTCAATCTCATGCTTGGCTTTCAGAGCTCCTTGACATGTGCAATACACCTTTTAGTGAGGATCCTGGGGGACACTGGTGATACTGAAACAACACAAAAAAAGTCAACTTCCTCTGAGTCCTGTCAATTAACTCTTTAAGATCCTTTAAAGCAATGTAAGGATTAGCTGTTTATTCTGGTCAGAAAAATTGGTTGGAATCTTTACCACCACCTAGAGGTCATTGAACTGAACTGGAAAAAAAATGTTATTAAGGTGACTTGGAAGTCCCAGACATATTATGGTTTTTCCATGTCAGACTGAACTGACATATATATTTAGTCCCTTGGGGAAACAAATGATCTTCAGAAAAGAGGTTGTTGCCAGCCTCCCACACATAAAGCAGGTCAAGGAATGAGGAAGATCAACTGGGAAAGAAGTTATTCCAAGAATATTTCTGACTTAAGTTAAAGTTGCCACTTCTTATAGCAGCAACTACAATTTGAAGATACATGTTCAACTCCTGCTCTGGGGGGTCAGCCATCAACATCATCATTGTGCTTCCTGGTGGAGAATGGCACTAGAAGCAAAAAGAAATGAATATGTTGGGATTCAACCTTTTTATAGTTGTAGAATTCTTTATATTCTAGTCCTGGTCATTACTGATGTAATTAGGCAAGACCAAAAGTGAGTCAAAAGATGCAAGTTTAATACATCTTCCAGGATTTTATTTCCTGAAAATAAGGAGCATTTTCTTTTATTGTTTAGGGAACAGATAAAAAACTTCCCACCTGAGAATATGACTTAGCCATAAAAAAGAAGGACATTTTGCCATCTGCAACAACACAAATGAACCTAGAGGGTATTTGTGCTGTGTAAAATAAGTCAGACTGAGAAAGACAAATGCCACATGATTTTACTTAGATGTAAAATCTAAAAAATAAAATAGATGAACAAACAAAACAGAAACAAACTCATAGACACAGAGAACAAACTGATGATTATCAGATGGGAGGAGCATTAGAGGGATGGATAAAAGGGGAAGGGATTAAGAAGTACAAACTTGTAGTTCTGAAATAGTCATGGGGATATAAAGTATAGCATAGGGAATATAGTCAATAATATTGTAATTGGTATGTATGGTATCAGATAGGTACTAGATTTATTGGGGTAAGCACTTAAGTTATACAAATATCTAATCACTATCTTGTACACCTTAAACAAATATAATATTGTATGTCAGTGGTAATTGAAAAAATAAAAATTATCAGTCACTGTTAAAAAATTTTCCCATCAGACATTTGAGAGGAAGAAAATGAAATAAAAAATAAGAAGGATCTCTTTTTCTTCTGTGCACTACTTTAAAGGAATTATGATTTAGACTTCTATGATTTAGACTTTGCCTCTCAGTAAGGATCTCAGTCCATTGGCATGTACACAGCCATCACTTTTAACTAAAGTTGCTGGTGACTCTGAAACCACTGTAGGTCTACTCAGGGTTTGAATGGACTTCTTCTCTGTGGGACACTGGCAAAAAGGTTAGTTCTGAGCCACCAGATTCCAAGGCCCTTCCCACAACCAATTAGACATTCTGGTGGAGGTTCTAGAATTGATTCCTTTCTGCAATGGGGTTTAGGACCTGTGGTCAATGGAGCAGGCTATTATCTAGTCTATAGGGAACCTCACTAATCCATAACTACTTAATCAAGATCCTCCCTGGAGACCAGGGGAGCTTGTGGACACCTCCCCTGCCCCCTCCCTCTAATCCTCTCCAAGTCACAAGTATCTCCCTAGAAAGAGCTTGTACACATGTTTGAAGCCACACCTTTAGTGGTTGTTACCCAAGGGATGGGCCTTAAATTGCTGGCTCTGAGAGCCAACAGGGCTTGCATTCTTGAATCCTACAGGACAGTAGCAAACAAAGAAGCAGTTCTTAATGGGTTCAGGGGTACCCTCATGGCATAATACCTGGACCAGGCCCAGAGAAAGCAAGCAAAAATGCCCATCTTTCAGTTTTTCCCTGGAAGTGGCCTAACTACACACTTTTCCAGCTGCTGTTTGAAGGTCTGGTTCTAATCAATCTGCATCTGGGTGCTGACTGAAATCCTCCCCTTTGGGACACTGATAGGTTTCATAAACCCTCAACTCTTGGATGGCACCAAGAACAAGGTGTTTTCCAGGTTTGAGAGAAAACTAAGAGTCAGATTGATTGACTCACTGAAGTCAGAAGAACAATGCATGAGGAAAGTGAGAACTTAAACAAAATAATAGAAAATACTAAAATATACCAAACAGAAATCACAGATCTGAAGAATATAATAACTGAACTTGAAAATTCAATAGAGGGGTTGAACAGCAGACTAGACCACACAGAAGAAAGGATCAACAAACTCAAAGACAGGGCAGTGAAATCCATTCAGTCAGAGGGGCAAAAAGGAAAAAGAATAAAAAAGAGTGAAGCAAGTTTAAGAAATTTATGGCACACCAATATACATAGTCCCCCACTTATTCACAGAAGATACATTCCAAGACCCCAGTGGATATCTGAAACTACAGATAGTACCAAACATGGAAAATGTTTTCTGTTTATGTTTTCCACCCACAAATTTAATGCCTTTTCCATATTAATAAGCACTTGTTACATACTGTGGTCATAACTTTTACAGTTTGAAGTGCAACAACAAAACTACCAAAAATTTATTTTTCCATCTTCACAGTTTGACAGAGAGAAGAGAAAAATATATATTTTTATTGATTTCAGAGAGGAGGGAGAGTGAGAGACAGTTGGAAACATCAATGATGAAAGAGAATCATTGATTGGCTGCCTCCTACAACCCCCCCCCCCCCCCCCCACTGGGAATCAGGCCCAAAACTCGGGCATGTGTCCTGACCAGGAATCGAACCATGACCTCCTGGTAATAAGTCAATGCTCAATCACTGAGCCATGCCAGTTGGATGAGATTTGTTCTTATAGATTTTACCTACCTCAGTATATGATTACTTTTTCTTTCCTTGTTAAACTGAGAACTTTCACCTTTCCACTTAAATACTTTACAGCTTCTCTTTGGCCTATGCAAATTGCCAGCATCACTACACATTGGAGCCATTTTTAAGTAAGGGTTACTCAAACACAAGCACAGGAATCAGGAAAGTCAATCTGATAACCAAAATGGCTCCTAAGTGATTATAGGTGGATAGTATATACAGATAGATATACTACTGGACAAAGGGATAATTTATATCCAGGCAGGATGGAGTGGGATGATACAAGATTTCATCATATTATTCAGAATGGCACACAATTTAAAACTTATGAATTGTTTATTACTGGAATATTTCATTTAATATTTTTAGACTGTAGTTGACTGTGGTAACTGAAACCACAGAAAGCAAAAACACAAATAAGTTGAGACTATTATGCATTGTAGAGGTCCCAGAAGGAGAAAAGAGAGAAAAGGGGGGCAGAAAGCTTATTGAAAGAAATAATGTCTGATATCTTTCCTAACCTGGGGAAAGAAATAGACATCCAGATCCAGAAATCTAAGGAATTCCAAACAAGATGAATCCTAGAAGACCCACACTAAGACACATTATAATTAAATTGTCAAAAGTTAAAGATAACAAGAGTATCTTAAAAGCATCAAGGAAAAGGGAACTTGTTACATACAAGATAACCGCAATAAGACTATCAGCAGATTTTTTTTAGGAGAAACTTTGCAGGCCAAAAGGGAGTGGCAGGACATGTTCAGAGTACTGAAAGAAAAAACTGCCAACCAAGACTATTCTATCCAGCAAAGCTGTCCTTCAGAATTGTAGGACAGAGAGTTTTACACAAGCAAAAGCTGACTGACCTTTTAAAAAAAAAAAGTAAAAGGGAGTTTTTCAAGCAGAAACAAAAAGACACTAATTAGTAACAGGAAAATATACCAATGTATAAAACTCACTGATAAAGGTAAATATATAGTTAAATTCAGAATACTCTAAGGTAGTAATGTTGGGAGGTTACTCTAGTATAAAAGGTTAAAAGAAAAAACATGTTTAAAAAACATGTAGATATAATAACTTGTCACACAATGTAAAAAGATATAAATTGTGACATCAAAGCCATAAATTGGAGGGGGAGAATGTACATATCTAGAGTTTTGTATATATTTTAAGTTAAGTTGTTATAAGCTTAAAATAGACTGTTATCAATATAAGATCTATATATATTTATATCTATATATATATATATATATATATATAAAAGGCTAATATGCTAAGTGTCCGACCACCTGACCAGTCACTATGACACACACTGACCACCAGGGGCAGACACTCAATGCAGGAGCTGCTGTGATGCACACAGAGAAATGGCATCGCGGATCTGGTGCCCACAAAGCAACAGTCAGCTTCCCCCAAGTAGAATACAGGCCCCACCACCACCCCAGAGTGACAGCCCACCAAATCGCAGCTGATGCGGCCAAGACCCCATGGTGCAAAATGCAGCCACAGTCCAGCCCAGCCCAGGAAATGGAGGCTGTGGGCGCCAGGTAATGACGTCATGTAGCAATGCCCGGCTTCCTGTCCCTAGCGACGACTAGCCTCCTTGCAGTTTCTTCATCCCAGGACTACAATTTTCTTTATAGCCAGGTGCGAACATTTCACACTTTAACCAAATGTCTGTGAAGTGTTTTCACGTGTCTCATCTCATTTGATCCTCACAGAAATCCTGGAGTAGGTAGCTAGGAGACTCAGTGGAATCCTATTTTCTTTTCATTAGCTGGAAAACGGAGATTTAGTAAGTTTAGAAACTTGACCCTACTGAAAATAAATAAGATATGGTGGACCTTGAAAATGACTTCAGGTTTTCTCACTGTGTAGAATATAGTCAAACACTGCTGCAGTTAAATATTTCACTCTTTGTTCTCCCTGCGTGATCTATAATAATAATCTGCTTTATGTTGATATTTACTGCTGTGTTACTGACAATTACCTGAAAGAGAAGTTGGGGTGCTTCACTGGGCTGGAAAAAGTTTAGTTACATCAGAAAGCAGGTCTAATTAAGCAAGTTTATTCTATATCTATAAAAGGCTAAGTTGACTCCTGCATGCGCAATACATATAAAGCTCTTGCTGGTGCCAATCGCACATGTGTGTTTTGATCTGTCATTTTCTATCATGAATTTGGTTGACACTTCTATTATAGAGAAAGGGCAAATAGCGATATTAAAATATTTCTTCTAACTAATTTCCTTTCAATGTGCATGAATTTGTGCACCGGGCCACTAGTATTTCATAAAAAGATGAAATAAATCACCATCATAGGGCCAAATCATTACAGTGCCACCTAGTGGTCCAAACTCTTGCCCAGAACAGCCTACTGTGAGTGGAGCTGAATGGAGCTATCCCCGTAGGCTATGTAGAGAGTGAGGAAGGGGAGGGCAAGCAGACTTCCTCGTGTCTTCCATGTGCTGTGTTTGGTATAATGAATGACTGCTTGACAGCCAATGTGAGTTGAGGTTAGTGAGAAAAATTAACAGAACCAATTCCCTTCCCAACTGGATGATTTAAAAATGAACTGTGTCCAGATGGTTTTCATTACATGTAACTGGAAAGTATGTGCTTTTTTCAGGTTTGCCCATTTTTGTGTCTGAAAGTGTGGTGGGGTATCAAATGGTCTTCTGTGATTAGAAGCTCTGTCTCTCTATAGTGATGCCAGAGAAAAGTTGGCCTCAGGAATCTCAGAGCATTTCATCCTTCCACTCAAGAAAAGTGTCTTCCACCCAATGAGCTTCTTTGAAACATGAGGACAATACAGTTCACTGAGACACTCTGCTTGTAATTAACTGCCTTGGGGCCCAGAGTACTAAGATGAAAGCTTGGCATCCTTCTTTCATTTACAAAGAAACCATTCAGACTTCTTTTGATTAAAGCAACCAGAGTTGCCCATGGAAAAAATTAGTACCTTTAAAAACAAGAGCCAAAAGTAAGTTTGAGACATCTCTTTCAAATTAATCAAAATGAGAATGCCAAGGAAAATGCAATGGGAGAAGTTTGGACATGCTATATATTTGCGGCAAACCAGCTTTCAGTAATATCCAAGATAATATGGGGAAAAGACACTGCCATGTGGATGTCAGAAAGTGTCAAATTAATCCAAATGGGTGAGAATTAGATTGATTGAGTTGGAATCATGCAAAGGTGAGGGTCTCTTGAGACACACTTGCGGGTTCTAAGCCTAGACTAGAACAGTTACAGAAATATAAGTGCTATGTAAAGAGAGAGTCTCAAGATTTCTCCTCTACCATAGATACTCCAAGATGAGCACCAAACTGAAGTGTAGGTTGTTCGACCTAAAGGAAACTTTGTAACATATAAGGGAAGCAAGAAGCGAGTGGGTAGGAGAGCATTAGAGCCCAAAGAGTGCCGGAAGCCAATTCCAGCTTGTCAGCAGGGCTGAATCATCTGGGAATGGCTAAAAGGCATTTTCCCAAACCTGAAAAGGATACATAAATTGATTGCTTGCTGCCAGACAGCTGAGGGCATCTCAATCTACATGCTATTGCCTCCTATTGGCCAAACACCTGAACAGCCAAAGGCAGTTTCTCCCAAACCTGACAATCTGACAATGGATTCTGTACCTAACCCTACCCTTTGATGTGTATATCTCCACCTTGCCTTAGGACAATTTGTATTAATAAAAAGCAAGGGGTCCTGAGACAAGGAGAATTTAGTTCCTTTAGCTAAGTCTCATCTGACTCCCTATAATGTCTTTCAAAATTATGTTTTGTCTCTGGACTCTTATTTAATTTACACACAGCCCCTTCTCCAGATTTCTGAACTCCCCCTTGCAGATGCCAAAAAAGACCACTGGCATTAAAAGAGTCCACTGCCCTGGTGCCAATTTCAAGATGCACACCCTAACTAACATAACTCCTTTCATCCTTAAAGGGCTATCCAGACTGTTTATTTTTTCATTAAGAAAACTACAACTCAGAATCTACTTAAATTACACTGTGAAACCTGGGGCCCCCATACTAAAACTTACAGAGGGTTAGGTTTTGTGATTACAAACAGAAATGCCTGAGAAATTGATTTTTTTTTCTTGTAGATTTGAGGGTAGGTAAAAGCAGAAATACTCATTAAAAGTACCGTTAACTTTATTATATGAAAACCTATATTTCTCTAAGGATGATGGTGATTGGTGATCAGAATTATGACTAACTAGAGGCCTGGTGCATGAAATTCGTGCACAGGGGGAGGGTGTATCCCTCAGCCCAGCCTGTACCCTCTCCAATCTGGGACCCCTTGAGGGAGATTCAACTGCCTGGGATCGGGCTTAAACAGGCAGTCGGACATCCCTCTCACAATCCAGGACTACTGGCTCCCAACCGCTCGCCTGCCTGCCTGCCTGATTGCCCCTAACCACTTCTGCCTGCCAGCCTGATCATCCCCTAACCACTCCCCTGACAGCCTGATTGATACCTTAACTGCTCCTCTGCCAGCCCAATTGCCCCTAACTGCCCTCCTCTGCCAACCTGGTCCCCCCCCCAACTGCCCTCCCCTGCAGGCCTGGTTCCCCCCAACTGCCCTCCCCTGCTGGCCATCTTGGGGTGGCCATCTTGTGTCCACATGGGGACGGCCATCTTGTGTGTGAAGTGATGGTCAATTTGCATATCACCTCTTTATTATATAGGATTATAACCATTTATTGAAATGGTTAGGCGCAACATAAAGCATTGGTTCTAAGGAATTTAGTTGTTTCTTATGATGTCATAGTACTTCAAACTGCACCAAGTCCCTAGACACCCTATATAACATGCAATCAGAAATACTGTCATGTGTGTAGAAACAAAGACATACATTTTCAAGTGAGAGAGCCAATGGCATCCAGAGTGACTGGGTACATCATCTTATGACTCTGTCCTGTTGCAAGACACCACTGAATACAGCTCTCTGCCAGCCCTGCCCCTTCTAGTGGTTATCTGTTAATGAGGCCTAGCTTTCCTGCAGAGTTTTAATTACACTTGGTTGAGTTTATGCTAACCTCACATTAGTGAAATGGCCTGGTCTTGAACTTATAGGAGATAAAAATGTCACTGGAGAGGGAGGACTTGCCTGGAGAGACTGCCGACTATGACCACACTTCCCATATCACTGAAAAGACTGGATTCCTTGATGGTTTTTCATTTTATTATTTAACTGCCCTTTCTAAAAGATCAGTCTCCCCTTTCATCTCTCCACCACAGAAACCATGAAGAGGTATAAGTTCTTTAAGTTGAAAATTGATAAGAAAGAACAAGTCCTTGATTTAGAATTAAGCGTTTTCAGCTTGAAGGCTGTCCTGTCTTTCCTGTAGCCCTAAGTGTATATGCTTGGCTATTCATAGTGACCCAACCTGCTCTTCTGGTCCAACATTCCCACCAGAAGGACACCTGTGGAGCAAAAGAAAAGTGTGGTCTCTCTATCCAGCTTCTTATTTTTTATTGGTTTATAATAATTAAGATTTAATTGAGGTGACTCGAAATGAATTTAATTGAAATGTTTACAATGATGGCTGTTTCATGCTTGGGGAACAAACATTTACTTATTCAAATTTATTCATGCAAGAATATTTTGTCATCGTAAGTGCGTGGTCAAACAAAAGTCTTTTATAAAATGTATCCTAATATACAGTGGGGATGAAAGAAATCCAAAAAATATAGAAATCCAAAAAATATAGAGCCCAAACTTGCCAAATAAGAATGACAGGGTTAACCTTACCATAGCAATAGAGAGGGAACCATATTGGAACCAATGAAAAACTACATCTAAAATTTAGCACCTTGAAAATGTTTTTATTTTCTTTTCAGAGGCTTGCATTTCTGTGCAAAGGATTTCAGAAAAGGGCTACATTCTTGGAGAAATGCTTAAAAATACTGAGGCTTTTGAAAGCAAAGCATGCTCCAGAGTAGGCTGTTCATTTTGGTTTTGGGTGGAATCATTTCCAGGAACACAGACCATTCGAGTTCATAAAATACAAGCTTGAGTTCCAGCAGTATGGACTTTGAGTAGATTTCACTACTCAGTCCAGAACATACACTTGAAAGGAAACAAACAAGGCTTTAAGCCCAACTTCAAGTTTTCCAGGGACAAGCCATGGGTGTTCAGAGGTCTGGGGTAGGAAACTGGGGTACTCTAGCCAGAAGTAAAAGTAAGTGTGCTATAACATCGCCCTGCAGAGGAATGAGCTACCCATCTGGCCTCAACCAACCAGCTTAATTTGGGGCTTTTAGCAACATTTACTAAATCCTGGCACCATCCAAAAGTCCAAAGGAACAACTGCTTATTTGGTGCAGATGTCAGAAAGAAAGATCAGATGGGAGACCTGCTTTGATACTCTGCTGATTTTCTCCAATAGAATTCCCACAAAAGTTAAGACCATGTTTTTGTTTTTGTTTGTTGGAAGCAATGTCCATTTCTTGTGTGTCTGGGATATTATGGAGAAGGGGAAGGATATCCCTGCATCAGTAAACTTCGAATATCTGAAAATTCCAGTACAGAGAGACACAGTAAGCCCAAAGGCCCAGGGCATTTAGTTTTAGGGTATGATAATCACTTAGGTAACAAATCTAAGTTGAATTTGTCTTATCCCAGGACACAAGTAAAATGAGCCAAAAATAAAAGTACTGGGTCTAGATCAGTCACCAAGTGAATATTCTCAGCAACTGTCAAATGTTGGTCATAATTTGGCAAAGAATGTGACTGGGCTCTTCTGAGAAATAGGGATAGTTTGATGGATAGACTCCTGGGGTCAAGAACCACAAGAAGAAAATTGTGTTCCTTCTGCTCAGCCTAATGGATCTGTACTACTTTCTTCAAAATATTGTTCCTCTTCTCATCTCTGTTTCTTTACTTTTGCTACCTGAGATACTTGAAATGCCCTCACTTAAGACCTCTGCCTGTTGACTCCCTACTCATGCTTCACTATCCACTCAAACGCCACCTCCTTCATGAGTTCTTCCCAGCCTGAAGTTACTTCTCCTTCTTTTGGGCCCTTGTGTCTCAGGGTACTTGGGTATTTCTTTGCACTGATATTATTAGTAAGCTTGTTTTATTCATCCTACTAGATTGTAAACTCTTAAGAAAAAAATGTGTGTACATATATCTTATTAATGCATGTTAATAGTAATGTTTATTATTAGTATTGTTATTATTATGACTATTTGAATCTCCCTTGCCTGGCATAGTCTCTGGACCACAATGGATGTCAAATGCTTGGATATTAATTCAATAAACTAAGCACCACTGCCTGGGACAGGAAAAGACCTACCTATAAATTCAACTTCCCTCTAAGAATGTAATTTCTTGAAGACTACTCATATAATCAAGATGTCAGCAGAGTCTCACTGCACCTTGCCACCCAGAGATCTGATAATCGTGTCTAAATCCTAATTCTATTGCTTGAGATAATCCAAAACCCTCCTCACAAATTCTGCAAATTCTTGTACCAAGTTTCCTCCTGCATCTCTCAGCCTCAATTCTCTTGCCTCCAGGCCCACTGCCTCTGTTTTTTGTCACCTTAAACAGCTTGTCAAACCATCTCTTCTCTCATTTCAGCAAGAAGTTCAACTAGAGCAGCAAGCATCTGCGATGGTTTACTAGACTTTATTCATATCACAGCACAGGAGTGTTTTGGCAAGTTTGGGCTCCTCTACCATTCCATTTTTGCTTCCCCTCATCATTCTGGAAGCATAAATAAATCCCTTCTCCCTTGCCTTATACTGGCAACTATACCCACACCAGGTCCCTTGGGGTCTCACTTATTACCTCAAAGGGCTTATTAAAGTATTTCTTGCAGATGTATATAGTGCTTTTGCAAGAAGAATTCTAAAGAATGTTTTCTTCATTCATTGCCGGACAATCTGCCATTGTATTGAACCAAGATATAAGAAGCCTGTTTGGGATCTTCTGGTTTTCCATATTCCTAGACCCAAACTAATCAGAAACTTTTAACTCTTTCACTTCAGTCTTGTTTGTTTTCAATTGTAGCTCCTAATTCTTTTGTATTTATTCATTCATTTGTTTATCTGAGATACCTACTGTGTGCCATGCACTTATTTTACAAAACTAACCAGACAGATCCCTTATCATTGGGAACCTGGTTGAAACTGAGCCTGACTTACCTATTTGTTCACCTGGTCTAAAGGAAATAGTTCTGGATGTTTCCTTTTACACTAAGAGGTAGCTGCCCCTACTACAACCCAAGGTTCAGTGACCAAGGTCCAAATTTCTATGCTTTTAGTAGACACTTGGGAAAACTATGGCTTAAGTGTCTTACTTTAGTAGGATAAATTAGTAATAAAATTAAACATATTAAACTGGATATTAGACCTAAGGAAATAGCTGAAACCCAAAATAATTAGTTGAAAGTTAAAAAATGGTCTAACTTATTCAGTACTTTTGGGATAGATGAGGATACTCTGAAAATAGCTCCTTTTATGACCTTTGAAGTGTTCCTACTAAGACCAAATATTTCTCTTCCTTGAATATAAATACTTTCCTTTAAATATCCTTGAAATGTTTTATCAACATCTAGGGCTAAAACACTATGTACCTTCGTTCATTATCAAAAAAAAGAAGCCAAATATTTTTAAATGCTTGTAATATTTTTAAACCACTGTGCCAAAAAAACAAACGTACTTTCTGACTTCCTGAATTGTAGAAAGAAGAGAGAAAGCTGTATTAAAAATAAAGTGACTTTTGCTGGAACTATAAAGGAAAGAACAGAAAGGAAGTAATAGATACTAAGTACTTTTGTGTATGTGCCAAGTGCTGCACTAGACACGTTATCTGACATCTCATTTAATCCTGAGAGGCAATCTCCGCAGAGTAAATATTCTATTGTTGTCGGAACTTTGGAGATAAGGAGACGGAGGTGAGGCCCACATCAGACCCATGACCATAGCGCTCATTCTTTTTAATGTCGCTCAGTTTAAATAGGGGCTTGAGTAGTGTCCTTACAGAAGTAACATCTGAGATAATGAACAATCCCCCCCTCCCCGCAACACACACACACAACTGCAAAATTCCTAAGATGCTTTGCCTACAAATTATTAACCTGCAACTCATAATTTCACAGGAAGTTTTGTTTGTATGAGGATTATAGTTAAGACATACTCATTTGTAGGGGGAAATATATTTCTCATATTTCCTTGGGTAGCTGCTAGTCCGAAAGGGCAAAGAGCTATGGATGGGGTTGTTTACATTCCTTTGTTACCTGCCTCTTATCACGTTTTGTGTAAATAACATCACTAACACAGGAGCTGATAAAATAGATCATTTTAAAATCCAAAGAGATTCTAGAGGTTATCTAGTCTTGTGTTTCTCAAATGTTGATCTGTATACAGACTACATCAGAATCACATGGTTAGTGTTTTAAAATTACGGATTTCTAAGCCTCTCCCTAGGCTTTCTTTAATAAAATCTTCAAGGCAGCACACTGAGAATCTGCATTTTCAAGTTTCTCATTTGATTGTCAGGCATAAACCGGCTCTGGAACCATTCATCCAAGTCCATCTCTACTTCAGCAAAGTCCCCTCCAACACCCTTCCACACACACACACATACACACGTGTAGATAGCGTCACTATAAACACGTGTAAGAACAGATCATTTACAGCCTCAGAGAAAGTTTGTTTTTATTTTTTTCATGTGATGACCCTATTGTTTTGAAGGTTTTTCTTAATTTAACTTAAAATATGTCATAACTTCCATTCATTGGTCTCAATTCTGTCCTTCAAAAGATAGGTAGAATACAAGGAATCCTTCAGAACATGAGCCTTTAAATATTCAGACTGCTAAAAGAATTTCCCTTAGGCCGTTTCTTCTCTGAGCAAGTCAGTCCTTCAATCCTTCGTTATAGGTCACAAACTCAATGACATTCCCTCTATCATAAAGAAAGCAGGTGAAGGGATTACCCAAAAAACATATATAGTAACACATAGATACAGACAACCATGTGGTGATGGCCAGAGGGGGTGAGGGGTAGGTGGAGGTGGGCAAAGGGGGAGGGGAAGATAGGGACAAAAAGAGACTTTGCTTGGGGCAATGGGAGCACAATGCAGTGTGCAGATGATGTTTTATTGAGTTGTACTCTTGAAACCTGAATGGTTTTGAAAATCAATGTCACCCCAATAAATTGAATTAAAAACAAATTTATAAAAATAAATTTTAAAAAATATAGTTCATAGATCAAACCCACATGACCAACAAATATAAAAATGAACTAATAGTAGAGAGTGCAAATTAAAATAACAGTGTTATATTATTTTACATCCATCAGAATGACAAAAATTAAAAACAGCAATAATATTTATTGTTGATGGAGACATAAAGAGAAGAATATTCTTTTATACTCCTGGGGAAAATGTACAGTCACAAACTTTCTGGAAAAAATCTGCCACATCTGTTAAAGTTGAAACTACATATAAACTTTGATTCAGCAATCCCAC
Organism: Cnephaeus nilssonii; assembly: GCF_951640355.1. NCBI lineage: Eukaryota > Metazoa > Chordata > Mammalia > Chiroptera > Vespertilionidae > Cnephaeus > Cnephaeus nilssonii. The sequence continues at coordinate 24,436,804 of NC_137078.1, forward strand.
TTTTGATCATGTATCCCATAGATATTAAAAACTTATGTACAAGAAAAATGACAAGTTTTGGCAAGAGTGTGGAACCAAAACTATCATACACTCCTGGTAGAAGTGTAAATTGATACCATCACCTTGAAAACCTGTTTGTCAGTGTCTTTTAAATCTGAACATATGTATACGTTGTGATGTAGCAATACCACTCTTCGTGTATGCCCTGCAGAGATGTAGACATATATGTTTACCAGAAGAAATGTAGAAGAATGTTGACTGAAGTACCATTTATATAAATCTAAACCTGGAAGGCATCCAACCACTTATGAGGAGTAGAATGGACAAGTTAATTGTCATATTCATGTGATAGTAAACTGTACAGGAATAAGAATGAGCACATTATAGCTCCACGCATCAATATGGATGAACCTCACATAAAAAAGCCAGGCATGAGAGAGTACAAGGTTATGATTACATTTATATACCGTTCAAAACACACACACAATTCAGGGAGGTCGGAGGCTGGCTGTCAGTGACCAGAGGAGGCCCATTACTTCTGGGGGCTGGTGATTTCAGTTTCTTGGCCCGGGTGCTAATTATATGAGTATGTTCTGTCTTTAAAGATCCACGGAGCTGTAGACCTCCAATTTGTGCACCAAACTGTTGTTTTCAAACAACAGTCACATGCATAAGATTTTTAATGCATTGTTCTTAGAGACAAACTATAAATAAAGCTGAGGTTCTAAATGAATTACTATGTATCCATATTATAAATATTATACAGCCACTTAGACGAGTGAATTGGTATTATGCCAAATGATTTAAAATTATTTTCATGAGATATTAATGGATAAGGAAAGGAAGATGAAGAAAATTATATGTAGTATCCCATTTTGGTAAAGCAAACAGTAACCAAAGTAAGAACAAAGCACATATTGTATATGTTAAACACTTAATCCTCGTAACAACCCTATGATGTTCATAGAATTATTATTCCCACTTACAAATGAAGAAACAGAACAAGATAGATTAAGTGATTCACCCAAAGTTACAATGCTGGTAAATGGTGAAATACCTAGAAGCTAGAGATTTCTATCATTGCAATGTCGAGCCACATAGAGAACTCCTTTTATTATTATTGAGTCATTTACAATTTTTTTTTTAGAAATGGATGCTCTGTATGATGCAAGCCAGCTAATCTTACCATCCAGTCAATGTTTAAACATCCTTTCACAAGACTCATACTAGCTAGTATTTACGGACCACTTACTCTGGCACAGGTCAGGCAAGGGTCTAAGCCCTTTACTTACCTTTCCATTAAACAACCCAACCACGCATGAAGAAACACTGCTGATAGTCTACATCCTGTAGATCAGTACCGAGTTCTGTGCCTCATCTTCTCTAGCCAGTCCTACTGGCCCCTTAGGAACACCCATGCTCTTTTCTATGACTTAATGGAAGTCACATGCTCTGAAGTCAGCAGATCCGGGTCTGTATCAAATCCCAGCCTCTTACCAGTCACGGGATTTGAGCAAGTTATTCAGCTTCCACATGAAATTCTATAACAAGATCTTAATGGAGTGGTGAGGAACACGTGAGTAAAAGAAGATAAATTAGGAACATACCACCTGGAATATTGCAGGCCACCTGTGAATGTTAATGACCTTTTGAATAAGGAATACCCTTCACTCTCATATTCCATTCTCATGAAAGTCCATGAATGATGGGGAAAAAATATTGTTCTATTTAATTTTTAAAACTGTAGCAGTACAGCTTTGTAGCGCAAAGATGACTATTTAAGTTCTGCAGACTTAATATTTATACTATTTATTGACTACTACTGTGTGCAGAAACTGTTATGTATTTGATATATTATCTCACTTAATCCTCCTACCTCTAAAAGACAGTCAGTACTCATATTAGCACTTAACCTTTATTCCAACCTCCTTCTGGTGTGCTTTTCTCTACTATAGAGGCTAGAAACCGAAAAACTACATTTTCCAGACTGCCTTATATCTGGAGTTCTGGCTGGGATTTGTGATTCCCAAGTTAGATGAGATTTGGAAGGCAGAAATGAGGTAGAGGCCTTACTGCTGATGTTTTCACTGGCGATAGGATAATGGAGCTGTATGCTTTTCACTGGCATCCGTCGTTGCTACATGGTGCTATCAGGCAGGGCATGGGGCATTCATCTCACTGGTACCAATTGTAGCAGGCATGGTGAAAGTTAGCAGCAATCTCCTAACCATGGTTGCTTCCTAATTGTAAGGGCTCCTGAGGCACAAGGAGCTCATGTCTTCCTGGGAAGAGGCAAGAGATCCCTTTGACTCGTTTCTGAGGTTGGCTTTTGGAAATCTCTCTCTCTCTCTCTACACACACACACACACACACACACACACACACACACACAAACGCACACACATTAATTTTTTTTCTAAATTTGACAGTATTTTGAAGACATCATATCTTTTTACTCCTTTTACTAAATATCTATTTTCTAAGAACAAAACAGTTATCAAATTCAGGAAATTTAATATTGACAAAATACTTTAATGTACAATCAATCATACACCAATTCCACCAATTGTCCTGATAATACCTCGCAAAGCAATTTTTGGTACATTATCCAATCCAACAGCACATTGATATTCTTTAGAGGTTGTAGGGAACCAATACATTATTTTGAAAATATTTATTTATCACAAAGTAATTTTATTCTTAATGTGGGTTTTACATAAAGTTTTTTCATAGATAGGCCAACCCATTCCCATTAAAGAGATCAGCCCAGTCCTGAAAGGACCAGATTTGTGAAGGTAAATTTCCTTACCCATTCGCTGCAGCATCAAATTGCTCTTTTCAATGCAAAAATAAACAAATAAATAAATAAATAAATAAATAAATAAATAAATAAATAAAGGGAAAGATTTGAACCATCTGTTTGTTATGTGCCGTGGCCTAAGAGGTGAGGGGAAACAAACTTGTTTTGATTTTTCTGTCAAAACCCTGGCATGTGGACCCTTTGTTTTCTCAATTAATTGTAGGATCTTGACTGATGAATGGGCATTCTTTAACCTGAGCTGACCATTTGGAATTTAAAATTAGCACTGTAATTATATTTACTGGGCCACTGATTGAAGGGAAATTGCACTCGGCTGATGAATTTGCATGTTGTGAAATGGGTCATGGTAGCAGATGGCCTTCCAAAAAACAAAAAATAACACTGGAGTTGGTTGCTCTCTCTCCTGGCTTCCATAATTGAGCCCTGCTGTATGAGAGTTTGAGTGCTCGAATCAGGTCAGGGAAATTTGGAGTGTCAGGAGAGGTAATCAAAAGGAGCAATAAGCTGTCAAAGAATAATATTGTAATCTTAAGATAAATTGCCATATATGTAAATATGCATATAAAGCTAAGGCTAGATGTTAAATTATAATTTACATTTATTTACTAAATGTTCACTCTCAGGCACTATTCTAGATACCTTGCATGTATTGTCTTGTTTAATCTGCACCAGAAACCTATGAATAACGATTATTACAGTCTGCATTTTATAAGAAAACTAGAGGCCCGGTGCACGGAATTCATGCACAGGGGGTATGTGTCCCTCAGCCAAGCCTGCACCCTCTCCAATCTGGGACCCCTTGAGGGATGTCCAACTGCCCGTTTAGGCCCGATCCCGGTAGGATCGGGCCTAAACGGGCAGTTGGACATCCCTCTCACAATCCAGGACTGCTGGCTTCCAACTGCTCGCCTGCCTGCCTTCCTGATTGCCCCTAACCACTTCCGCCTGCCAGCCTGATCACCCCCTAACCACTCCCCTGCCAGCCTGATTGATGCCTAACTGCTCCCCTGCCAGCCTGTTTGCCCCTAACTGCCCTCCCCTGCAGGCCTGGTCACCCCTAACTGTCCTCCCCTGCAGGTCTGGTCACCCCTAACTGCCCTCCCCTGCAGGCCTGTGTACCCCCCAACTGCCCTTCCCTGCAGGCCTGGTCGCCCCCAACTTCCCTCCTCTGCCGGCCTGGTCACCCCTAACTGCCCTCCCCTGCAGGCTTGATCACCCCCAACTGCCCTCCCTTGCAGTCCTGGTCCCTCCCAACTACCCTCCCCTGCTGGCCATCTTGTGACAGCCATCTTGTGTCCTCATGGGGGCAGAATCTTTGACCACATGGGGGCAGCCATCTTGTGTGTTGGAGTGGTCAATTTGCATATTACTCTTTTATTAGATAGGATTGAGATTCAGAGAGTAAGTTGGCAAAATTCAATATAAATGTTTTAGTCACATGAAATATTTCATTGATGCCCCAGGATATTATACTTATACTAGAGGCCCGGTGCATGAAAATTCATGCACTGGAGGGGTGGGGGGGTCCCACAGCCTGGCCTGCACCCTCTCACAGTCTGGAAGCCCTCAGGGGTGGGAGGTGATCCAGCGATCAGGGGAAGGCGATGTCCCTATCACACCTCTGCTGCTGCCACTGCTGGCAGCTCAAGCCTCGGCTGGCCCTGGTTACCTGAGTCTCGGGTGGCCCTGGGCAGCAGGGCAGCCACCATCCCATCCAAGACTTGCCTGCATTAGGGCGTCGGCTGGGCAGCCCCATCCAAGGCTTTCGTGCGCCTCGGGCTGGCCCTGGGTGGCTGGGCATCCACCATCCAAGGCTTACCTGCACCTTGGGCCAGCCCTGGACAGCTGGGCAGCCACCATCTGAAGCACAGGCAAGCCTTGGGCCATCCCTGGGGACTGGGGGACTCTGGAGGCAGGCGTGCAGAGTGTCCAGACTCTCCTGGGGGCGGGTCCAGCTGCGCCACATGCCTGCTGCCCTGGTGGGGCTGAGGGGACTGGGAGCCGCCATCTTGTGGCTATGGGCGCCGCCATCTTTGAGGGCGTGGGAGTTAATTAGCATATTCCCTCCTTATTGGCTGTGGGTGCTGCCATCTTTGTGAGGGCATGATGGTCAATTAGCATATTCCCTCATTGTTAGATAGGATTAAGTTCAAAAAGGTAATATTTAGATCATGTTTTCCAAATACCACTTTCCCACTTAAAACAAAACAAAGGAAAACAAGAGATGAAGAAATGAAGAGCATTCTAGGTCTGGTGCTGGAAATGTACAAGATGAGCCTAGGACATTTTATCTTACCAAATAGCAAGAAATATATCAAAAACTATTGGGATTGGGTCCAAGGGACTCAGGAGTTCTTATTGGGTAAAGAGGGACAAATTTGAGAATCAATAAGGATGATAATTAAAATGGATTTAAACACATAAAATATATTTATTTAAACACATAAAATATTTCTAAATCCATCATTACATAATAATATCAAAACAGCAACATACTGATAATTCTTTAAAGATTCTAGGAAACCAATGCATTATGTAATGCATTGGGTCAGTAGAGAAAAAGAATCAAGCTTTTTCCCTTTTTTTCTATAAAAACTGTACCTCATGTAATCAAATATTCAACAATGGGAAGTTTCTTTTTTACAGAAGTAATCTAACTAATGAATGAAGAAGGAATAATATAAATATCACAGTTTGAAACTCTTAATGAATTAGTGTTTCTAGGCAATGATCAACACGGCTGATGACATAAAAAATGAAACATTATACTCTTCTTGGTAGAAGTATTCCACACCAGCTACCTGTATATAATGGGTGCTGAAGAAACCAACTAGACTCTTTAATCTTCTTTTTCTCACAGGAAATACAGAGGACAGAGGCACATGCTAAGTGACACCATGAGATGCAATCCAGACTAGAGGAAAATCAGACAAAAGGACCAGTTTTAAAAAACACACATAACAATAATAATAGCTGAAGTGTAAGAAGGGAAAACCTGCACATTAAAGACACTTAAGAAATTATTATTAATCAATGATAATATATAGACCTTTTTATATTCTATTTCAAACAGACCATAAAACACAAGAAAACAAACTAAAATCATATCTATAAAATCTATATCATCCTACCTAATAAAAGGGTAATATGCAAATTGACCACACCTTCGCTACGCCCAAGCCACGCCCACCAGCCAATCAGGGCAAGTATGCAAATAAACCCAACCAAGATGGCTACAGCCACAGAGAGCAAGGTTTCCCAGGCAACAGAGGAAGCCAAGCTTTCCGCATGCCCTTGCCAGGCCTAAGCCTCCACTCAAGCTACAAAGTTTCAATTATAGAAGGTAAACAAATTCAAACAGAATGGCGGCAGCCACGGAGCTGGAGAGAGCAGGCCAAGGTTGCCCGCTGCAGCGGAGAAAGCAAAGCTTTTCGCACACCCTGGCCGGGCCCAGGCCTCCGCTTAAGGCTACAAAGTTTCAGTCATAGAAGGTGAATTAACCCCAACAGAAATGGCTGCTGGCCACAGAGCAAACAGGAGGTTTGGCTCCACTCCAGGCTACAAAGTTTCAATTGTAGAAGGTAAATAAATTCCAGATACCAGGGCCGCCGCTTGGGTTGCAAGGGGGCATGGCCGGCCTGCAAACCACCACAGGCCCCTTGCTCAGGCTGCCCCATGCCCCAAGGGAACCCCCACCCTGATCCGGGACACCCTTCAGGGCAAACCATCTGGCCCCCACTCGTGCACCAGGCCTCTATCCTATCTAATAAAAGAGTAATATGCAGATTGACCATCACTCCAACACACAAGATGGCTGCCCCCATGTGGTCAAAGATCCTGCCCCCATGTGGACACAAGATGGCCACCACAAGATGGCCAGCAGGGGAGGGCAGTTGGGAGGCACCTGGCCTGCAAGGGAGGGCAGTTGGAGGCAATCAACCCTGCAGGGGAGGGCAATTAGGGGTGACCGGGCCGGCAGAGGAGGGAAGTTGGGGGCAAACAGGCTGGCAGGGGAGCAGTTAGGCATCAATCAGGCTGGCAGCGGAGTGGTTAGCGGGTGATCAGGCTGGCAGGCAGAAGCGGTTAGGGGCAATCAGGAAGGCAGGCAGGTGAGCAGTTGGGAGCCAGCAGTCCTGGATTGTGAGAGGGATGTCCAACTGCCCGTTTAGGCCCGATCCTAGGATTGGGCCTAAACGGGCAGTCAGACATCCCTCGAGGGGTCCCAGATTGGAGAGGGTGCAGGCTGGGCTGAGGGACACCCCCCCCTCTGTGCACGAATTTTGTGCACCGGGCCTCTAGTAATATCTATAATCAGAAAAGTAGGAACACTGATCACTTAGGGTCATCAGGCAGGCAGAGGTGGTTAGGGGCAATCAGGTAGGCAGGCAGGCAGGCAAGCAGTTAGGAGTCAGTGGTCCCAGATTGCGAGAGGCAGTTGTATATTCCCCGAGGGGTCCCGGATTGGAGAGTGTGCAGGCCGAGCTCAGGGACTCCCCCCGACCTGTGCACAAATTTCATGTACCAGGCCTCTAGTGATATTATAATTGTGTTGTAAAAGGAGAGTTTTTGTCATTAGAGATAAATACTAGTATTGAAATATTTTTAAATGAAATCATATGATGTCAAGGATTTGTTTCAAAATAATTGTATGCAATTGGGGAAATGGGTGATAATATAAAGAAAAGAAATAACTAATGACAATTGTTGAGCTGGGTGCTAAGTACATGGAATTTATTATATTATTCTCTTTTTTTCTGCATATGTTTGAAATAATCTATGTTACAAGCATGTTTTTAAGGTGGTTCATACACATAAAAATGAATACTTGCCCTAACTGGTTTGGTTCAGTGGGTAGAGCGTCGGCCTGCAGACTCAAGGGTCCCAGGTTCGATTCTGGTCAAGGGCATGTACTTTGGTTGCAGGCACATCCCCAGTGGGGGGTGTGCAGGAGGCAATGATTGATGTTTCTTTCTCATCGATGTTTCTAACTCTCTCTCCCTCTCCCTCCTCTCTGTAAAAAATCAATAAAATATATTTGGATAAAAAAAAGAATACTTATTTGTGGCAAACAGTCCAAATATTCATCAATTGAGAAATGAATGAATAAACAGTATGATAATCCATACAAAGAAGTATTATTCAACAATAAAAAGGAATGAACTACTGGCCTGGCCGGAGTGGCTCAGTGATTTGAGTGAGCATTAACCTATGAAGCAGGAGGTCACAGTTTATTTCCTGGTCAGGACACAGGCCCAGGTCGCAGGCTCAATCCCCAGTGAGGGGTGTGCAGGAGGTAGCCAATCAATGATGTTTCTATCTCTCTCTCCCTCTCCTTTCCTCTCTGAAATAAATAAAAATATTTTTAAAAAAGGAATGAACTACTGCTATAGGTCACAAAATGGGTGATCTTTGAATACATTATACTAAGTGAAAGAAGCCACTTACAAACAGTGACACATTGTATGATTCCATTCTTATGAAATATCCAAAATAGGCAGGTTCAAAGAAACAGAAAGAGCTTGGGTGAACCAAAAGGGCAAAAAAACCCTTAATTATTGTTTAATCTTAGCGATGAGTATTCTACTCCTTTTTTCTTGTGTATGCTTTCATTAATACCCTAAAAAAGAAAAAAGGCAAAAAGAAAAGAAAAAGAAAAAGAAAGATAAAATATATACATATACCTGGCATTTTATGTATTGAAGACATTTTTCAAACTTACATTTTTCAATATTTCCAAGTTCAATTTAATATTTTTAAGAGTTATTTAAGTACTTGAGACCATTTTGTTTGTTAAGTCTAAGCACAAAAATACTAGAAAGAAAACAAAATACAACATATTTATAAATGTTGGCCTATTAGAGTGATATACTCTATTGGTATGGTGTCTTAAATTTGTAGCAAAATGAATTAGACTTGAATAAAACAATTTCTAAGGTAAACTGGGATTTTGAAATTATAATGCTCATAATTAAATATGAATCATTAAAGAATAAATAAATCTGAATGATCAGTTCTGCATATATATTTTTTAATATTTTCATTGATTTTTTAGAAAGAGCAGAAGAGAGAGGTGGGGAGAGAGAGAGAAACATAGATCAGCTGCCTCCTGCAGGCCCCCTACTGGGTATCAAGCCTGAAACCCTGGCATGTGCCCTGACCAGGAATCAAATCAGTGACCTCTCGGTGCATGGGATAACATTCAACCAGTTCTGTATATGAAAGCCATCCTTGAGGGCACTAAAGTTCATATCAATGCTATAATATTACAATAAAATAAACAATAGTGCACCCATCCTCCCTCATATTTTTATATTTCTGAGTTGACTCTTTATAATTTTTTTAGTTTGGACGTAGCTCTGTACATGTTAGATGTACAAAGGCTAAAAGAACAGTGGTTTTAACAGTGACAGAAGTGTATTTCTCCCTCCCCTAAAAATTCAAGCAGTCCAGGCAGATTTGGTGGCTTCGTGGTGTCAAGAACCAGAGTTTATGTCATCCTGAAATTGACTGCTTTTCTTCCATGTTCTCAGGTGGTTTATCCAGCTCTCACCCTTCCCACATTCTAGCCAGCATGACATGGTGGTGGCAATCCTCACTTCCCCTCACAGCTTGATGATTTCCTTTCTTCGGCTGGCTTTGGTTTACTCTATTACTGCTTTTATAGCCTCCAGAGTTAAACCTTAACCTATTTATTTTAGGTCTTTCTTAGTTTTTAATAGATTTATGTCCACCACTTAAAGTGTATCCTTCGTTCTTAATATGCAGTAATTCACTTTTTTTCAAACTTCAAATATTTTAAAATTTTCAGTGATAATTTTTGTTTAAATTAATGTTTTACATTTCTAAGATTTTTAGTTGATTTTTTTCGTATCTTCCCATTTTATTTAGATTTGTCTGATTTCTAGAAGTATAATTTATTATTCTATGTCATGGATATAATTTCTTTCTATTTTTTTTAAACATATTTTATTGATTTTTTACAGAGAGGAAGGGAGAGGGATAGAGAGCTAGAAACATCGATCAGCTTGCCTCCTGCACACTCCCTACTGGGTATGTGTCCACAACCAAGGTACATGCCCTTGACTGGAATCGAACCTGGGACCCTTGAGTCCGCGGGCCTACGCTCTATCCACTGAGCCAAACCAGTTAGGGATGGATATAATTTCTTTATCTAAGTGTTCTGGGCGTAACTATTTTAAGGTCTTTTTCAGAATGTACTTTACAAGTTTTTCCAGAATCTATTTTCTGATTGTTAATTTTGGAAGCTTTTTTTTTTTTCTTTTCATTGTTGAATTCCTCCATTTGTTTTGATTTTTGATTTGCAGGTTAAGTTTACATGTGAATTTTTCCCCATATCATTCTTTCTAAGACCCCTCCCTGTCTAAGGGGTTTGCAACGGCCTCCATCCTCCGTCATTGCAAGTCTGAATGTGCCAGTCCTGCCCTTGATAAGAGTGATAAGGCACAGACGAAGGTGGGAACTGGCCTCAATTTCTGATTAAGAGGCTGTGTCCATGTTCATTCACCTCCCCAGATATAAAGTATTTTACATGCTGTTTCACCAGGCAGTATTTTCCTGTCTATTTTTTCTTGAGTCAGAGAGCCCCAGTCAGATTTCAAGCAGCAAGCCTGTCCCCATCCCCTCAATTTATGTGACATATTTTTAGTCCTGTGTACCTTTCAGGAGCTGAATCTTTTTGGCAACCTTGATATGCACATTCCTGCAGTGCAGTGGCCAGTGGCTTTACTTCCTGCTTTTTGTTCTGTGTTTATGTTCTGCTGCTAGTTTATGGAGATGTGTATCTCCATGGAGATATTTGGACCTTAAACAAGTCTGACTATATAGGCAGACATTTTTGTGTTTACTAAAATCTGTTTCTTCTATTTCCAGGGCACAAAACTAGACTACATTGTTAACCTCCTTTGCATTAGGTTTGGCCATATGGCTGAGTTACGGCTAAGAAATGTGGGCAGACGTGATACATGGCATTTCTAGCCTGTCTCAAAAAACCTTCCATGTCACGTTCCACGCTCTTTTTTACCTCCTGGTCATTGGCTGGATATGAAGGCCTCTGAGATCTTAAGATACGAAGGAACCACAAAATGGAAGGAGCTTGGGTCCCTGAATCACTGGGTGGAAGGCAGTCCCCTGGACACCTGGGTGAAATTACTTGGCGTGAGAAATACATTCTTACTGTATTATACCACCGAGATTTCAGTTTGTCTGTGACAGCAGCTGGCATCTCCCTTAACAATGCGAAATGCCTTTCTGATTTTGTTTTTAGACTTATATATTTTTAATGTTCCTTCTTTCTTTTCTATATCATTGCTATGTGTTTGGAGAAGAAGGAATATCTCAGGGAATAAATTTATAAGGGCATGTTCGCCACATTTCTGATCACACTTTTAAACAATCTCCACATAACATTTTCTAATTCTGATCAAGGCAAGTATTAATCAGACAGAAATGTGAGATGGTGCTGTCATTGAAAACTCATAGTAATGTGTGTCTGTGAATTTTATCTCCATCATTGCAGCAACGCCCTGCACTTGGAGCAAGGCATAACTGTTAGTAGCTCCTGATTCATTTGCTGCTATTTTAGGAAGCATCAAGTAACAGACTCCTCCACACGAATCTACCCGTTTCAAACTGCTTGACTAAAGACATGTATTTTGCCAACCCCTTTAATATATGCTATTGCTAGGTCAGTGGCCAGTTCTGTGGCAAGTGCCCAAGGTCCAGTGTCTCTAAATACAGTAGGCACTTTCCATGCATATGTAATCAATTTGCATTTCACCAAACCGTTCCATAGCAGGGAAAAGCTGCCCCTGTTTCATCAGGGATAGAAAGAAGTCTGCATCATCTTGACCACGCAGGGTAATTTTTCCCTTGTGGCTTGAACATATGCTTGCTCTTCCTTTGACACACGGTGGCATCTCAGGAGCACACTAAATATGTCATTCAAGATCTCTGTTTGGAGATGACAGCAGAAGTAGACGCCTCTGCCTGTCAAGTCTGATTCTGTCACAGAGCAACTCCCGCTGGGGCCTTTGAATCCAGACACTCTCCTCTCAGCTGTCAACTCACTTGTTTGCTTCCAACTGTTATTGGCATCATTGCATTGCTTCCCAAGAGCAATTTTGCAGCCATTTTACTCAAGGTCCTTCCTTCCATAGGTGCTGCTGAGGTTAAAACAGGATAAACTCCCACAAGAGGTTTCCCACAATCTTCTCTTTGCATTTTTCCCAATTATTTTTATTTATTGTTACTTTTTGCACTTCCTTTTTGTTTGCGTTTCCCACTGCCTTCCTTTCCTATTTTTTTTTGACAGTCCTTCATTTTTTTATGTCAATGATAAAGAAAAGATTTTCAAATCCTCTTTAAAGCTCATTTCCCAAGGATGTTGCTGTAGACCACAGTTGTTGCTTCAGGAGACTCTAACTAGGATAGAAATGTTGTAAGGAATCTGTGCTTTTGGGCTATGTGGAATTTTCTGGGAAGAAGGACCATTAATTTTATTAGAATCTCAATGTCATCTGGGACCAAAGTTTAAGGACTATTATTATTGTCAAATTTGTTTTCTCCTGCAACATCCTGGAAACGTGGGGGCTTTTAGGACCAGTTATTCTAGTTGGCAATAAATCTTGTCTTCGGCGGGTGCTTCTGTCAACCTCAACTGTAACAATGAGAGATATTTGAACTAAAAGCCTTGAACTTCCATGAATTTGATAACAAAGGAAAAAAATTCAAGAGCAAGGTTAAGGAGTTAAGATGGAAATATAATTCCTTTTCTGTTTCAATTGCAATAAAAACTCTTTAATTTTGAATTAAGAGGTGAGATTAGAAGACAGGACAAATGCAGTAAAGAACTACGTCTGAAAAGCTCTTTTTTTTTTTAATAACTTAAAGACTTTAATTACAAACTTAAAACATAATTACAATCATTTATTACCTGCATTCACAAATTTAAAATACAAAAGGTCACCAAGAAAAGCAAGTGAGAGAAGCTAATGAAGAGATTACAATTCAAAGTAATGATATTAATCCATCTGTCCTAAGCCTTTAGTAAGTTAATATAAAAAAATTGAGTTCCTTCTAAGAAACTTTTATAAAAAAAACTTTTTTAAGTCATAGGACTCTTCTGCCACCAACTTTATGAAAGGTCACCCCACTTCCCTCCCAAATGGTTAAACCAACTTCTATGGAATAATATGTTCATTTTCCATTTCCATGACTTTCTTGAGGCTTGGCCTTACCAAATGTCCTCACAGCTCTGTGTTTTGCTTCTTCCCTCTGGGCATCTATCACTGGCCCCCTCAAGTCATCATTACAAAGTGTTTGATCAGCTTTGGTGGTCTAGGAACTAGGTGGGGCTTGCAGCCTACTGATGATCCATAAGCAGCTCTCCTCCAAGCCGAGTCAGAGGCCAGATGTTTCTGCAGGGCGCATTGCCTTTCTTGACGCTCTCTGTAATCAACATTCCTTCCTGTGAGCCCAGCTGGCTGCGCTCTCTCTGGGAGCCTGCCCTATGGAGCTCTCTCAGGAAATCTGCGAGGAAGACCTGACAGTAGTAAGGGCCCCAGACACTGTGTACAGAGAGCAGAAAAGGAAAGCTCCCTCGAAAGTCCCAGATTCTATTTTAGTCACACAGCTTGCTCCCTTTCCCTGATCAGATAATTTAATAGGAATTGCTGACATATGGTAACATTATTTTTATTCACTTTTCATTCTTTCTAGAATTTGGTGTCAGCTGAACAACAACATCACCAAAAGTCAGAAATCTCTTAAGAAGTAAGAGAGGCACAAGGCCAGTGAATCCATGAAATGGATAATCAGCCCTGAATAGTCAGGATCAGAGTGTAAACAACTCCTCCCTCCCCGGCATCTTCCCTTCCCTGGGAGCAAACAGCAAGGCCCAGCCAAAAACTGTCCCTGCGGGAGACACGAGAGAAGATCTCTCTCTGAACAACTCCGCTTCAGCTCAGACATATCTTTCCTCACATTGGGTAATTTTCTGGACTTGGATGTGACGGTGACTCACTGGCTTACAGTCTGCACACGCACGGCGTCGTGTCTCTGAGTTTGCTCCAATGAACAGATTTCAAGCCAGGCAGTGGCACTCAGAGACAGGGGCATTTGAAATCACATTTTTTGGCTCATTAAAGCCATTCTACCAATGTTGCTCCCCATGTCATTCAACCTATTTTCAAGCCGTTTTCTCAATGGTGCACTTTAGGGAGGCTGGGCATGGATTTTGCTAAGAATTGGATCATGTCCATAAGCCTCATCAAAGCCAGTCTATTCCTGGGCTCTGGCAACCTTTGAATAGCTTTTCTACCTTTGCAGGCTCCCACACAAAGCCTGCTCTGCACAGTTTGCCCATGAACCAAGATGTTTATTTCAACTTGTTCCTGAAGTCATGGATGCCATGATGTTGCTCCCAATGAGGGAGCAGGGTCTATTTCCACCTCCCAGCAAACAGCCACCACAAAATTGCACAAATTCAGAGATCTGTTCGGATATCTTCTCTACTCCAGCCAACCAGAGATGTGCTGGAGGCATAAAGTGCTGGAACGTACCAGAAAAACATGCCTGACTTGGAGCTTCCCTCATCAATCAGGATGGCTTACAGAAATTGTTGACCCCAAGTCTGAAAAGAAATGGCTCACTAGGTTGGTAGACTGAAAATCAGTGATTTTCTTCCTTCCTTCCTTCCTTCCTTCCTTCCTTCCTTTCTTTCTTTTCTTTCTTTCTTTCTTTCTTTTCTGTTTCAATGTGCAGTGGCAAATATGGATGGTAGAAAGAAGCTGGGAGGTTTGTTCCGATCATGGCTGCAGTTCTGTCTATGTGTGAGTCCCAATCTCTTCCTCTCCGAGCTCCTCCATATCACTATTAGCCCTGACAGAAAGGGTTTCATGTCTAAAACCCCTTCTCTTTTTTTCCTAATGTCCCAACCCCCAACCTGGAAAGAGTGGAAGAACCTGGACAAGCACACCCCTAATTAGTGCTGGACACTTGTATAGCTCTATTGAAAATATGCCATGGGAAATATATATTTTTTGATTTGGGTTGTAGACTATATATTAAGAATTAACTACCTGGCCCTGGCTGGGTGGCTCAGTTGATTGGAGTGTCACCCCATGCACCAAAAGGTTGCAGATTTGATTCTCAGTTAGGACACATACCTAGGTTGCAGGTTGGATCCCTGGTTGGGGCATGTATGGAAGGGAACCAATCAATGTTTCTCTCTCACATCAATGTTTCTCTCTCCCCCCTTTCCTCTCTCTAAAATCAATAAAAATATATCCTCCAATAAGGATTTTAAAACAAGAAGAAGTAACTGCCTGGTTAAAGGAGCTGGGGCACCTAATTCATTCTTCTGTGAAGGCTAGTAACAGAAATTCAGTTTCTCAGATAACTGAGATACAAAACTACGTCCTTAGCCAGGGCAATTAGGCAAGAACAAAATAAGGATATCCAGATTAGAAAGGAAAAAGTTAAACTATCTCTATTTTTAGGTGACATAATCTTATATATAGAAAATCCTAAGGAATCCACTAAAAACACCTGTTAAGTTAATAAATGAGTTCAGCAAGGTTACAGGATAAAAAATGAAAATACAGAAACCAATTATATTTCTATGCAGTAGCAATGAACAAATCAAAATTGAAATTAAGAAAAGAATTTTATTTATAATAGCATTAAAAGGAATAAAATACTTATGAATAAATTTAACCAAAAAAGTAATAAAACCAACACTCTGAAAACTACAAAACATTGTTGAAAAAAGTTAAATTAGATATAAAAAGTGGAAAGACACTCATATTCATGGATCAAAAGACTTAATATTGTTAAGATGACTATACTCCCAAATTGATCTAAAGAGTCAATGCAGAGAGGAACCAAGATGGCAGCATAGGTAAACACCTGAACTTGCTGTCTCGCACAACCACATCAAAACTACAACTAAAAGACAAAACAGATACCATCCAGAACCACGGGAAGGCTGGCTGAGTGGAAGTTCTACAACAAGAAGGAAAGAGAAAAGACTGGTAGAAGGTGCAGAGGTGTGGAAGAGTGAAGGTACAGAGGCGCATGCGGAAACAGGCTGGCAACTGGGTATGCTGTGGTCTTTTTCAATCAGGAGAGAGATACAAATTCCCGACTGCTCTGAATTCCAGTACTGGGCGAGACTCTGGGGACCCAGACTCATATGGGGAGAAACTGGATTGTCTGGCATCTGGCTGAAACAAAAGGGCGACTTTCTCTCAGAGGTTGTCGCAGCATTCATTGTTCTTGCACAGGGGCCGCGGGACACAGAGACCCAGGGACCTATCCGGGGCAGGGCCAATGGCAACCATTGCTGTTTGCACCACCCCGTGATTCCCTGAGACCACGCCCCACCCAATTTACAACCCCACCCAAGCTGTGCGTAGAGGTGTTTGCATATGAATGGCCTAGCCTTTTACAACCTAACCTAACAAACTGCAGCTGGGTCAGAGAGCCCCAGAACTTCCAGAAGAAGGCCTAAGGCTCATCAGCAGCTTGCATTGCTTCACAGCTGCGCCTCATCTGGGCACCTCCAAACCCCAAACAAAGAGGAGGAATCTGAAGATCTCTCTGTAGCTCCTGCTGGGTGGCATCAGGCAGTGGCTGACTTTGTACCTCCTTGGAGAACCAAGAGTCAGTGTACCCAGTGGTCAAAGTGAGACCATACCAGATTACAACTCTTCAGATCCATAAAAGACACACTCAGGGGGCAGACTCAGTGAGCACTAAAGCCCCACTGAAGCAAGTCCTTCCCCATAAAGGTGTTTCCAGCACAGTAGTTCTCCCAGTGTAGACACAGCTGATCCTCACAGCCAATTGGTCTAGAGGTCAATTCTTCCCAGTGATACCAACAGCAATCAAGGCTTAACTACAACAATACTGTGCACACAGCCCACAAAGGGGTGCACCAAGAGTGTCCACCTCAGGTGACTGGGGAGGCTGAGCACTGGGCCCTATAGGACACCTAGCACATAAAGCCACTCTATCAACACAGGGAAGCAGCCAAAATGTGGAGACAAAGAAACATGTCACAAATGAAAGAAATGGAGGAAAGCAAACTACTGGATATAGAGTTCAAAACCACGGTTATAAAGCTACTCAAGAATATTCTAGAAATCTCCAAGAAATTTAGTGAGACCCTCAAGGATATGAAAAAGGACCAACTAGAAATTAAGCATACACTGACTGAAATAAAGAATAATATACAGAGATCCAACAGCAGACTAGAGGATCCCAAGAACCAAGTCAAAGATTTGAAATACAAAGAAGCAAAAAACACCCAACCAGAAAAGCAAAAAGAAAAAAGAATCCAAAAATATGAAGATAGTGTAAGGAGCCTCTGGGACAACTTCAAGCGTACCAACATCCAAATTATGGAGGTGCCAGAAGAAGAGAGAGAGCAAGATATTGAAAACCTATTTGAAGAAATAATGACAGAAAACTTCCCCTACCTGGTGAAAGAAAAAGACTTACAAGTCCAGGATGCACAGAGAACCCCAAACAAGAGGAATTCAATGAGGACCAAACCAAGACACATCATAATTAAAATGCCAAAAGCAAAAGACAAAGAGAGAATATTAAAAGCAGCAAGAGAAAAGCAGTTAGTTACCTACAAGGGAGCACCCATACGACTGTCAGCTGATTTCTCAACAGAAACTATGCTGGCCAAATGGGAGTGGCAAGAAATATTCAAAGTGATGAATAGCAAGAACCTACAACCAAGATTACTCTACCCAGCAAAGCTATCATTCAGAATTGAAGGGCAGATAAAGAGCTTCACAGATAAGAACAAGCTAAAGGAGTTCATTACTGCCAAACCAGTATTATATGAAATGCTGAAGGGTATTCTTTAAGAAGAGGAAGAAGAAGAAAAAGGTAAAGATAAAAATTATGAACAACAAAGTGACAACAAATACATATCTATCAACAAGTTAAACTAAAAATCGAGTGAATAAAAAATCTGATGAACAGAATAAATTGGTGAATATAATAGAATCAGGGGCATAGGAAGGGAGTGGACTGACAATTCTCAGGTGGAAGGGGGTATGGGGTGTGCGGGAAGAGACTGGACAAAAATCGAACAACTATGGACGAGGACAATGGGGGCCGGGGTAAGGGCATGGCGGGGGTGGGAGGGTGGGAACCGGGTGGAGGGGAGTTATAGGGAGAAAAAAGAGGAACAACTGTAATAATCTGAACAATAAAGACTTATTTTTTAAAAAAAGAGTCAATGTAATCCCAATCAAAATCCAAGCTTATTTATTTGCAGAAATTGAAAATCTAATCTTAAAATGTATGGAATTCAAAGGACCCAGAATAGTCAAACTAATTTTGAAAGAAAAAAAAAAAAGACAAAGTTGGAGGAGTCATACTTCCCAACTTCAACACTTATTACAAAGCTACAGTAACCAAGACATTGTGGTATTGACGTAAAGGCAGACAGATAGGTGGATGAAATAGAATCAAGAGTTCAGAAATAAACCCTCATATTTATTGTCAATTTACTTTCAAAAAGAGGCAGGAGGCAGCCAATCCATGATTCTCTCTCATCATGGATGTTTCTATCTCTCTCTCCCTCTTCCTTCCTCTCTGAAATCAATAAAAATATATATATATAAAATAAAGTGCCGTGTTGATGAGGACAGAGGTGGTGATGGGATGTTGCTGCACCTGAGCTTCCCTGCACAGGGGCCTGTCACTTGATATTGCTAGTTAAATTGTGGTTTGTGCAAGATTCTGGTAGCTCTTTGCCAAGGCAGAAAGCTGGCCACAGGTAAACACACCTGCATGCTTACTCCTGTTCTCAGCCAGAATATCTGCAGCAGTTACAACACTAACAGATCTTTCTGGCATAGCTTAGCCTCCAAAAGATTAGCTCAACCTTGTTGAGAATCTATCTGATTACAATTTCTCTGCCAATGTTCCATGCATGTTAAAGCTGAAGGGAACCTCACAGGTCATCCACTCGAGAGCAGGCAACTAAAGGCTAGACAGGTGAAGTTCCAGGATATTGGAAGACCTTTGTGCCCCATCCCACATTAAATATTAAACCTTAAAAAGCACTTACTTTAAATTTAATGTTTAATTTAAAAAATGACAAGCTTTTCATCATCTTGCTTTAAATAACATTTGACACATCATTTATAATTAACAGTGATTCTCAGCTTACTTGGGGATTTATAAAGTGAGAAAACCTAACCCAATAAACTCTTTTTAAATTAATGCATTTTAAAAAAGGTATACTTAAAAATTAGTGAGCTGGACATAATAACACATTGTTTAATAGACAGTGTTTTTCAGTTTAGCAATTTTCTCTTTTGAATTTGGGGGTGATTCTTTCCAGTCCCAAGCAAATTTTTAGATCCTTAAAAAGCTCATGGGCCTGGATACTGCACTTCTACCACATAATAGAGAAAGTACCTGAGTGAGGTGACTAGCCCAGGAGGCCATGGTTAGCGGTAGTAGAGCCACAACTGGAAATCAGGATTTTTTTTTTTACCTTCACTAGTTCTTTCACTAGTTCTATGTGTGACATGCATGCTGTTTGTACAAGGTCAATGGCAACCATATCTTATTTGAATATTCTTATTCTCCTCTAAGCCTCAAAAAACCTCTTGGTCACATTTTTAGCTTATAAAAGACAAAGTTAACACTTTCTGTTGTGTTTTGTTCTCAAAGTTCAGACTAGTGAGCATGGACAACAAATGCTGGCTGGACCTCACTTTCTATATGGTTTCCCAGCTCCTTGGAGACTTGAATCTCAAATAAATATTTCTGTCAGGAGGCTGAGCTCCCAGCTGCGCAAATTGGTCACAGATGTAATTGCATTTGCCCTCTGCCCTAGAGGAAAACACGCCTGCGGTTGGGGGTTTAGACGTCTCAGAATGAAAGACATTATTCCTGACTCCGGGTAATAGCCGTGAAGCCCAAAATAAACTGCCACAGAGACAGGCCACAGTGCTGCCAGATGTAGAAGATGGTTGCTAGCCAGACTCCTGGCCTGGACAGCCAGCTACCACACTGGGCTGTCTCATTGGCCAGTTGGGCACAGTCAAGAATCAAGCTTCCCCATTGGCTCCTCTTACTTGCAAACATGACCCCTACCACCCTTGACCCCCTCCCTAATGCCCATAGGAGCTCTGCAAAAGGCTCCAATTCCAAGTTTCTTGAACAGCAGGCAAAGTCAGCCTAGTCCATCAACACTGCCCATGCTGCAACGGCTGGTCTGATGAAAATAAACGTAACACCATGCAACTGAGCCCCGCCAAGTCCCTCAAGATCTTAATACAGGGTTGGTTTAACCAACCAACATTTCAGTAGTTCCTGGCATAGAAATTGGACCCTAGCAACCTCAGCAGGAGGTGATGAGGCTGAGTTAGACCAATTCTTGGGGAATTTGAAGCCCTGGACATAGGAGGCTGTCCAGGAGCCAGTCTGTACTTTGCTAAAATGGAAAGGGGAGAAATCTGACAATCCCTAAAAATACTGCAAAAGGACCTTAGTTCATGGCCATTTCCCCACCTAGCTTTCTAGAGATCATGCATCAGGCAAGCAGGACTTTTGTTTAGGAGCTGCTGGATAGCAAACCTTCAGGAGACAGCAAACTATTCCACCAAAAGCTGACTTTGTTATGGTTGAGCAAACTTTTGAACTACAGTTCATGGAACTTTGCTATTTTAAGAGTTTTCACTCTTCTTAGAGAACTGGCCAACACATATGTGCTCTAAGCATTGGGACAGAATCGGACTTCTTGTGCCACCTATTGTGAGGGGTCATGGCTGAGACAGCAGGCTCTGAAGTCAGGCTGTCTGGCTTTGAATTCATGGTCCACCATCTACTAGATGTGTAACATTGAGATCTAATCTCATCAATGCCTCAATTTCTTCAATTGTAAAGTGGGAATAATAAAAGTCCATATTTCATAGAGTTGCTGGGAGACTATCCTATCTAATGAAAGGGTAATATGCAAATTAACCATTAATCCATCACAAAGATGGCGGCACCCATAGCCATAATATGGCAGCACCCAGTCCTCTCAGCCCCGTCAGAGTCCCCCGGTCCCAGGGGGCAGCTGCTGAGAGTGGGCAGCATGAGCGGCCTGGCAGAATGCTTGCTTCGTTGCCACGATGATGAGGCAAGCGTTCCACGCCTGGCCACAAAGGGAGGGCCTCCTGGCCAGGCTGAGTGCAGAACACTTGTGTCGTCGCCCTGGCGATGAGGCAAGCATTCTGCGCCCAGCTGCGGAGGGCCTCTGGCCGGGGAGGGCAGTTGGGGGCCATGAGGCTGGCCGAGGAGGGCATTTGGGGGCAATCAGGCCAGTGGGGGGGGTCAGTTGAGGGCGAGCAGGTGGGCAGGCAGAGTGTTAGGGGCGATTGGGCAGGAAGGCAGGTGAGCGGTTAGGAGCCAGCAGTCCTGGATTATGAGAGGGATGTCCAACTGCCTCTGTTCCTGATTTAGGCCTGATCCCACAGGGACATCCCCCAGCAGTCGGACATCCCCTGAGGGGTCCCAGATTGGAGAGGGTGCAGGCAGGGCTGAGTGACACCCCCCCTCCCCCGTGCACAAATTTCATGCACTGGGCCACTAGTATAAGATAATCTATAATAATCTATGTAAAATGATTTGAAGAAAACCTGGCATATAGAAGAGAGAGAGAGAGAGAGAGAGAGAGAGAGAGAGAGAGAGAGAGAGAGAGAGAGGACTTTTGTTGAGCAGTTATTCTTTTTATGTTCTAGGCATTTTGCATATTTTTACAAAAACACTAAGTAATAGGTACATTTATTATCTCTATAGAATGGAAGAGGAAATCTAAGTCACGCTGGCAGTATATGGCAGTCAGAATTCAAACTTCTGTTTGACTCTTCAACCCCAACTCTATATTATGCTGTCTATAGCCTCCATCTCGCAACTGGGGTACAGCTTTCCCAAGAAGAAATACACAGGTGGTGATTATTTAGGGGAATTCATTCCACCTCTCAGTGCCCACAAGTTCTCTGAGAACATGCCTGCGCTCAGGCCTCCCTGTGTACCCTGGCAGGCTTCTCTCTCTACCTCTCCCACACGCCAAGTCCTATGGAGGCACGCTGTGCTGGGGGGTAAGAACTTCTCAGAGCGACCAAAACAACAACAACAAAAAGAGCCAATATGAATAATTAAATAACTTGGTAATAAACCTTTGGCAATTGAATTACCAATTTGCTTTCAGCAAAAGTGAAGGGGTACCAAATGGACTTGTTAGCTGATAAATAAGTCACTGAAAGGAATTTTGGGTGAGAGTTCATCACCACATGATTCTTGGCATATAATTCAGAGTTAAAAACACTGAGTAACTTACTATTCAAGAATATATGAATTCTCATCCAACCACATGAGCTAGTTTTTTTTCAGTGAGTACATTTACTTATAAAATAATAGAAATAGAATTAATGTTAATTATGTCTCAGAGCTCCATAAATAATTATTATTCATTTATAGATATGTGACCAATTGGGGAAATACTCATTAACAAATGAACTTTTAATAAAAATTTTACTTTTTATATGGAGTTAGCATATTCAAAGTATAATTATTTATATTTTTACTAGAGGCCCAATGCATGAAAATTCATGCACTGGAGGGGGGGTGGGTCCCTCAGCCCGGCCTGCCCCCTCTCACAGTCCGGGAGCCCTCAGGGGTGAAAGGCGACCCGGCGATCGGAGGAAAGCGAATCCCATCACACCTCTGCTGCTGCCACTGCCGGCAGCTCAAGCCTCTGCCGACCCTGGTTACCTGAGCCTTGGGCAGGCCCTGGGCAGCTGGGCAGCCATCATCCGAGGCTTTCCTGCACCTTGGGTCGGCCCTGGGTGGCTGGAGGGCTGAGGGGCCTGGGGGACTCTGGAGGCAGGCGCACGGAGTGGCTGGGCCTGCCTGGGGGCAGGCCTGGCCTTGCCACGTGCCTGCCACCCTGGCGGGGCTGAGAGGACTGGGCGCCGCCATCTTGTGGCTGTGGGCACTGCCATATTTGAGGGCAGGGCGGTCAATTAGCACATTCCCTCCTTATTGGCTGTGGGCACCGCCATCTTTGAGGGTGAGCAGTCAATTAGCATATTTCCTCCTTATTGGCTGTGGGCGCCGCCATCTTTGTGACAGCGTGAGGGTCAATTAGCATATTACCTCTTTATTAGATAGGATTTTAATGTATTATATAACAATAATAAATTCTTAATAGCTCAATTCAGATTTATTTTAACATCTTAACCTTTAATCACGGACACTTTAAAAAATTAAGTTCACTTTTTTGTTGAAAAATGTAATAGGGTAATTAATAAAAAAAACTCTGAAGTATAAAATGTATTATTATAATAGGACATAATTCTATGGGGAAGTAGAATTGAAATACAATTTCAAGGAGAAAAAGAAGTAATTTGAAATGTATGGTCATTAAAATAAGGATTTGTAATTTTTTAAAAAGGTGATGATTAAATGAGTGATGTTATAGTTTTATTTTAAAATTGCAATATTTATAACACACCAGACTGAATATTTCACCTTTTGCAACAACTTAAAACTTGTGATAAAAACTTTTAGATGTCAGTCTAAAAAATGTGCAATGAGTTAAATAGTATGTCAAAATTACAATGTGATAGATCCTCCCTTCCCGCAACTGATGGACAGAGTATGACGTAAACTCCACCTGCAGCCGGACATTCCTGAACACTTTATATGGACTGTACATTGAACCACCAATCAGCACCTGCCAAATAACCTAAGCCCCTAATTCCTAAGTCCCTAGGTCCCTAATCATGTACCTTACATGAAACCACCAATCAGCGTGTGCTGAGTGCCCTAAGCCTCTCTTTTTCCCTCTGGAAGGGAGCCGGCAGGGTCTTCTCTCCAATAAAGACTGTCCTGGTCCCTGGTCTCCGGCCCTCTGTTTCATCTTTCATAATGGTGTGTTTCATCTTTCACTATGATATATTGAAGATGACTGATTTATAATGTGTCTGTGTAATTATTCCACTGAGCCAACTTTTTAAGTCCATGGAAATATGGATAAAGTTAAGTCTTATTTTTCTAGATCTTTTTTTTTCCCCCTGTGGGAGGGATCCCCAGTCTTTTCCTAGTGTTGTGGACTGAATTGGTTGTTACAGAATTTACCAGGCGACCGAAATATACACAGGAGTACTTGGAGGTCCAAGATAAACCCATTTGTTTTCAGATGTTTCACATGTACTAGTGCAGTGACTCGGGGTCAGTTCTCCAAATCCTGAGCCCCTGAATATGGAGGAAGCTTTTCCCTTTATACCCTTTGGTTTCTTTGTTTTCTATCTGTTTCCTAACTACCATGCTTTTGTGGTGGGTTTCCACAGCCCCTCCTGAGAATGGGGAAGTTAGATTGTATCTAAATGCTGGGTCTGGGTGGTGCCAGTGACCTCCCCTGTAGCTAAGCTCTTACATTCTTTGTTTATGGCCCCCTTGCAAATCGGGAGCAATCAGGAAAACAGGTCCCGCCAGACCAGATTGTGGAGAAAGGGGCAGTGACTTAATTAGGCTACCAAGAATGTACATTAAGTTACTGGCACAGATTCAGATCGCCAGCCCCCTCACCCCCCAAATGTCCCATTTCCCCATCAGTTTCTCTAAAACTAATTTCTTGAAGCCCTAAGCCCCAATTTGAGAGTGTTTGGAGACAGAGCCTTTAGGGAGGTAATTAAGGTTAAATGATGTCATAGGGGTGGGGCCAGATGTGAGGACAGATGTCCTTATATGAAGAGAAAGAGATACCAGAAATACCTCTCCCCTATCTTGCCAGTGCACCCAGAGGAAAGGCTATGTGAGGACACAGCGAGAAGATAGCCATCTGCAAGACAGGAAGAGAGTTCTCACCGGGAACCAACCCAGCCAGCACCTTGATCTGGGACTTCCAGCCTCCAGAACTGAGAAAATAAATGTCTATTGTTTAAGCCACTCAGTCTATGGTGTTTGTTACAGTAGCCCTAGCAAACTAATGTACCTGGTAAGGGTCCTTTACATGATCGCTTGGAAGCTGCTGATGGACACAGGTGAGGCAGGGTTATTCATTAGGCTTCAAGATCAAGATCAGCAACAGCCCAGTGGTGAGACTGCTGGCAAGCATACAATGACTTCTGCATCATAAGTTTTCGGTTAAATGCGCTGGTAGGCAGGATTGCTGGAGAAAATGTCACAGAGAACATGAGCGGGGCAATGAAAGACGGATGAGCTCTAGGGTGCATTCAGGAGAGAGAGACAGGGTGAGCAACAATTCAGTGGTGGAGAGGCCATGATTGTGCCAACAACAGTGAGGAGGCCCGTGGGCCTGGGGCAAACTGTCCAGCGGAGGAGTGATGGACTCGTCTCTGACCCCGAGTCTCACCAGCACAGTTAGGTTGCAGGGTCCTCAGTGGCTTTGGACAGGGACCCCCTGACTGACTGTCTTTATCCACCTGCCCGGAACCTCTGCTCCTCTCATTTCCATCTTGGTTATTGAGGTGATCACACCCTCCCATGATTTGATCACCTCTGCATTTCTATATTTAGAAATATTTATTACTATATTTAGAAATATTCAACATCATCAATGGCTGCCCACTTCCTCACACTCCACCCTGCAAGCCCTTCATTCATCCATCCCCTCAGCCCCTTCATGGACATCGCACAGCCTGCAAATACTCTACAAAACACCGAATTATAAACTTTAAGTGGTGAATTTTATGTTACATGAATTATATCTTGAAAACTTAGATGATATTGAAGAAAATCATCCCTACGAAAAACACAGCTAGGAAATAGAATAGAGTACTGGATAATTATTGTTCCATGTAGATTAAATTTTAATGTTTAGACAATTTGATGTAAAGAAGTTTTATTATATTTGTTTTAATGTAAAGAAGAAGCCATTGGTAAATAATTGAATCACAATAGTGGGAGTACCGAAGAAATGAAAAGAATAAGAGTCTGAGTGAAAGGAAGAGGCTGGAACCACGGGAGGTGGTGGGGAGGGAGCCCGGAGGGAGATCTATTTGGCTAGAGAATAATGCTGGCTGAAAGAACAGAGTTTCACATTTTGGATTAGGGTAAACAGGAAATTAACAGCAATTGCTTGCATTAACATTTGAACAAATTTTTACACTGCTGTGCATGCTAATGTAGCCAATTTTAAAGACTAAACCATCTTGTTTGGGATAGGAGCTTGAAAATGGAATGATGAAGAAATTCTGAAAACATATGCTGATGTTGGTTTTTATAGGCAGTGTTTGAATTAGCATTTTAATCTCGTGACAAATGTCTTTAGGATGGGTAAAGCCTGTGCTTCTGGATAAAGGATATTCTATCCCTGGTCAGGGGTTCTCAAACTCTTACATTCTCTCCACCTCATTTGGGAGTTCCTAGACCTTTCATTGTCTAAAGTGGGGTTCTTCCCAAAGCAGTCACCACCACCTCACAAAAGGTACAATAGCTTGGCCATTTTACTGAAGGGAAGAGATATTGATACGGGATTTTTGGACAGGAACGCGGTATTCCCCTGGGCAGGACGGCTTCCCTGGCTCTTGTCCGGTGGAGTCAAAGAATGAAACCACGGACAAAAGGTGGTATAGCAGGTGGAAATTTATTGAAGAACAAGTACAGACTCCCATGTGGAGAAGGGGAAAGAATCCCTCAGCACAGACTCCCACATGGGGAGGGGGAAAGAGTCCCACTGAATCCCTTTTCCCTACGGTTTATAAAGGCTGCAGATCTGTGTGCCTTGATATCCCCTCTGATTGGTCACTATCCCCTTCTGATTTGGTCACTATAGCAACTCCTGAGCTCAAAGGTCCAACCTCTCATGGGACAGGGAGGCTCTCCTTCCCTCCTTCCTTATTGTTTCTCTATTCCCTCTGGGCTTTCTTCCTCCTTCCCTTTATTCTGTAAATATGTACCTTTTGCTACTCCCAGCTCCCTTGTCTTATGGAAATGTACCCTTTTGCAACTCTGTAGCCCTGTGTTTTTTCCCTTGGGCCTCTTAATTTTTAAAATTTCCTAAACCTGCCTTTTTCACCCCCCAAAATTCCTATTTTACCCAAGAAACTCCTTTCAATGTCATCTTAAGAATTCTCCTTTGGTTCTCTCCAACCAACCAGAAAGCATGTGGGGGTGAGTGGGAATTTGCTTACAAAGCTGGGACTAAAAACACATCTATGGTGTAGTGATTATAATTCCCTAGTAAACACACACACACAAAGGCAAACAAAGAGTTAATACATGCTGAAATAACATAATTTTTTTAGCTTAAAAGATTTAAGAAAACTTTATAAGCCCTCATCAGAAAAAGTCTTCAGGGTCTCAGGCTAGACGGAGTAATTTTAGACCTGACAACAAAACCCTGATTCAAAAAGGAAAAATGGTAAATTGGACTTTGTCAAAATTAAAAACGTTTGCTTATGAAAAGAGTAGCTAGAGTTTGAGAGAAAATATTTGCAAACCACATATTTGACAAAGGATTTATATTTAAAATATATAAAGAATTTTACAAATTCAATGGTTAAAGAAACATACCCAATTGGGAAAAAGAAAAAAGACATGGAGAGACATTTCACTGAAGAAGATACACAGATGGAAAATAAACACATGAAAATATGTTCAACATCATTAGCCATTAGAAAAATGCAAACTTAAGGAAGAAACATCAGATAAACTCAAGCTGAGAGACATGCTAAAATAACTGGCCTGTAATCTTCAGAAATGTCAAGGTCTCACACACACACACACACACACACACAAAAAAAAAAAAAAAAAAAAAAAAAAAAAAAAAAAAAAAAAAAAAAAAAAAAAAAAACACAGAAAAACTTCCTGAATAACCAACAGAAAACTCGCAGGAGAGAACCTTGATACCCGAGGACTGAAATGGAGACCGCATAGAGACTCTTTTTTATTTAAAAAAAAAAAATGCAAACTTAACCCACAGGGAGGTCACTATACCCCACTGGAATAACTGGAATAAAATATAGCAACAACAGGAAATGCTGCTGAGGCTGTGGAGAAACTGGATCACTCAGTGGCAGTGGGGACATAAAATGGTTCAATTACTCTGGAAAAGTTTGGCAGCGCCTTAAAAAACTAAACATGCAGCTATCATATAACCCAGCAATTTCAATCCGGGACATTTATCACAAAGAAATGAAAACTCTGTTCATGTAAAAACCTCTACACTAATGTTTTCAGTAGCTTCATTTTAAACTTCTCACAAAGGAAATTTAAAAGGTTGTTGGGATCCTAACAGTCTTTGGGCATTCAACGCTAACTCTCTGATAGAAGGATAAACTAGATGACAGTTAAGTTCCACTTCTAAAATATTATGATTTTATGTAGAGAACACTCTTCTAAGCTTATGAGGGGATATAAAAAACAAACAACAACAACAACAACAACAACAACAACAAAAACAAGTGGCCTTGACTTCCAAAAGTCTCACCGAAAGGCCAGTACAGACACATTTGGAGATGGGAGACCACCCCCACTGAAGCGGCCCATGGGAATGGGGGTAGAGATCACGATGAATGGAGGTAACCTGAAAAATAGCCATAATGCCCAGTCACAGGTGACATGTGGAATTTTTGTCAAGGAGAATGTAAGGTGAAACTCTTAGTGGGTAGATTATTCCTGCAACAAAAGAGGTTTGTGTTCTGGAAGTGGGAAGGGAAGGAGAGAATGGAGTGAGACAAGCAGTCAAAATGGGGAGGCTGGGTCATTCAAGGTCATTGGGCCACCATGAAAACGCCTATAGCTTACCCTAGCTGGTTTGGCTCAGTGGATAGAGTGTCGGCCTGCAGACTGAAGGGTCCTGGGTTCATTTCCAGTCAAGGGAACATGGCCGGGTTGCAGGCTTGATCCCCAGTAGGGGGTGTGCAGGAGGCAGCCGATCAATGATTCTATCATTGATGTTTCTATCTCTCTCTCTCTCCCTCTCCTTTCCTCTCTGAAATCAATATATATATATATAAAATACATGTATACCTTTTTTTGCAGAGTTCAATGGTGCTTGATGGCCATTCTCCAAAATTTTCAACTCCCATTTCTGTGGGTTTTTTTTATTGTGTTGGGAATTTGTTCAAGTTTATCAGTATGTGCATGGTGACAACTTTCCACCCACTGTCCTTTTAAATATTAGCCAATTCTGTCTAAAGAAATTGACTTTAGAACCCACCTCTACTTCTGATACTTGCTTAGTCCTCTCCTCAGGTGTTTCAATGCAGTGACCTCTAGACTATAGGGTGAGGAGGGAAGAAGACGTTGCTGACCTTAAACCTTTTAAAATGCTTTGCCTTTCTTTTTTTCCTTACAGTATTCAATAGACCTACTTCACCCAAGTTCTTTTGATCCTTCTACTCCTGGTCAATATATATATCTTCCAGTGTTTGTCTGCCCTTCTTCCTCAGTAGAATCTAAATTTACCTGTTTCAGACACATACTTATGAAGGGGGGGCTTACCCTATATGTCTGCCCTATTTTTCTAGTAAGTCACACTATTATTCTGGGTGCTTTCCTACTAAGGAAGACAACCAAACCATAGTGTACCAGCTCTTTTGAGTCCTTTTCTGATACTTGCATTTAGAATTCATCCATTTCTTGTTAATTAGCTAGACTCCATTGTAACTATCTCTCAACCAATATTTGTTAAGGACTGCAGAGAGCCACTGTTATACAGGGAGAGCATTTCATTGGTGCTACCACAAAATATTACTAAATGTGGGGGCACAGCAACAAATGCAGATGATTGCAACTTGAGGATGCTAAAAAACTGTACCTTCAAAAGCAAGTGTCAAAGCGCCCTCTAGTGGTGCATACAGCACACTACCCCACAGAATCTTTCCAGAGCCAAGGGGATAAAAGTTGCAAAGACACAGGCCTGTTGGAAGCCTGGTTATTTGAATTCTATTTTCAGTTTCTTCCAGAACCCCCTGAGGTTCATACAGGATGTGACGTGGAGATTTAAGGTTTAAAAAAGGGTTTCTGGCCTCCTAGACCAGAAGGAGATAATGAGTGCCAAGAAGCTGTGTAAAATGAAATCGCTTTCATTGTATGCTAAGGATAAGCATCTTGGCATTTCTTGCCAGTGTACTCAGAAACACTGAGCTCCAGTAGCAGTTTTCAGCAGGAGTAACATAACTTGGTTGTTGAATGATTGATTGCTTTATTACACACTGACCCGGAGGGGGCATCTCTGCTAAGCCACTTCTTCAGTTTGGTGACAAATAACCAACTACCTGGAATGACCAAGAAATATTTCTTTCTGAATTCTCTGGGAAACAATTCTGGTACAAGAAGAAGGCAAATACCCAAGATAGTACCGTTTTCATTAATATCCTAAAAACCAGTATAATTTACTTATGGCTGATTAGGAACTTTTACCATCATAATGGAGCTCTTACATAAGAGGCAGCACACTGTTCTGGAAACAATACTGGCCTGAAAGTATGAGATGAACAAACTGGACCAAAAACTTATCTTTTTTCAGTTTTAAAATGATCTAATTTATAAAAATCATTTGACAGAGATATATTCAAAGTAACATTTGTTTTCGTGCGTGTATTTTCTTCATCAACCCCGCCTCTCTTAGCCCAATCCTAAGCGGAAACCACAATGAAAAGAACCAGCAGAATTAAGAGTGAGACCAAAATTCAGCATGCTAGCCTAGAGAGCCTATTTCCCTCTCCCTGAATCTGGAAAATACAGGGGCTGGGTAAAGAGGAGATAAAGTGGTAAGGTGCTCAAATGAAAAAAGAAAGAAAGAAGAAAGAAAGCCCAGGGTGGATGAAGTTAGGAAACATCAAAGAAAGAACTTTCTTCCCTGGCTGGTTTGGCTCAGTGGACAGAGCATTGGCCTGCGGACTTAAGGGTCCCGGGTTCAATTCCAGTCAAAGGCACATGCCTGGGTTGTGGGCTCGGTCTCCAGTAGGGGGCCTGCAGGAGGCAGCCAATCAATGATTCTCTCATCATTGATGTTTCTCTCTCTCCCTCTCCCTTCCTCTCTGAAATCAATAAAAATATATTTTAAAAAAAAAGAAAGAAAGAAGAACTTTCCAACTTGGGTATCAGGACCCAGAGAGGAAGGGACTCAAAAGGACAAGCCCCCGAGGTGTGGACCCACACTGACTCACCGCGCACAGTCAGCCAGCCAGGCCTGGCCCCACAGTCTCTCCTGAGTAGGGGTGGGGCATAGATGCAGCGTGGGGACTGGGGGCTCGAAAGGAGCACTTCTCCCACCCCTCCCCTGGCTGCAGAAGAGCTAAGGGGAGTCAGCCGGGCGAGGAACAGCAATATGCTGCCTGTGAACTCTTGTGCACAGGTGTACCTAGTAATATTAATAATGGAGATGGGATGTGTGCGCATTCCTTTTTAATCAATCAATCATGTTTTAGGGGAATTTTCTATTTCCTTTCTAATTGGAAGTAGCTTTCGCTATATAATTAATTTCTGTTCTTGATTAAAGTAATTACCCCTAAGAATCTAAGGCTTCAGTGACCTCTGAGAATGCTTCCAGATGTGAAATATAATTATTCAAAGACTCTTCTAAGTTCAGGTTATATGTGGGGCCTTACATTAGGCTTACTTGCATCAGAATTTTACTACATGAAATATTACTTTAGATGCATAGCTCCTTTAGATGTGGGATTCCTTCCCTGATAGGAAGGGTGGTGTGTAGTCAGCGTTCATGCATTAAGTTTCTATATGAAGCCATCGGTCAGAGAGAGAGAAGATGTCACAAATTAATCTTAATGTTAATATAACTGTACTAAAAGAACACATTCAATCAAATATGCTAGATGCCACACAAAAAATAAGGTCATCTTAAATTTGATTAAAGGGAGAGAAAACAATGCACAAACCAAAATAAATGGGAGTTTGTTTCATTACTAAAAAGAAAGTGAACAAATATGCATATTTGTAAGTGTTCAAGTTTTTCAAGGAGGACTTCTCAGAAGGCAGGATTTTAACTTGATGTTTCTATTTTTAAAGAGAGGTTGAAAGAAGGTAGAGAAATCAATAAAACCCTCCTGGCTCGATAAGGGGAGCTGTTTCCAGGGCAACAAAGAAGGAAGAAATGCTATGGATTTGAAGGAGACAGCATTTGACAAATGCAACAAAAGAGGTGAGAGAAAATAGTGATTAGAGAACAGACCCTTGGCCGAACTAAGAGTAGGAAACATACTCAAGTCTTTGCTGCTTCTCCACATAACGCTCCAACTGCCCTCCCCCAAGTCCCAAGCCCCTCCCGTTCAGAGGCCTTTCATGCTTGCATTCTCAGCTCAGAAGAAGACCAAGACACTAAAAACCTTTACTTCTCACAGAGGCGTTGGCATTTTCACATGAGAAAAAGTCTCGTGCTAGAGTTTCTCCAAGGATGACAAACACTTCTCAGGAGTTTGGGTGTCAGGGGCCCAAGGCAGGAAGACTGAAATGTACGAGAAAGTCTAATTTAATCTTTAACATGTACACACATTTTTACACTCCTTGCTAACTCATCTGAGTTTATTTTCATATCCTATCTAATAAAAGAGTAATATGCAAATTGACCATCACTCCAACACACAAGATGGCTGCCCCCATGTGGTCAAAGATGGCTGCCCCCATGTGGACACAAGATGGCTGCCACAAGATGGCCAGCAGGGGAGGGCAGTTGGGAGGGACCAGGTCTGCAAGGGAGGGCAGTTGTGGGCAATCAGGCCAGCAGGGGAGGGCAGTTGGGAGGGACCAGGCCTGCAAGGGAGGACAGTTGGGGGCGATCAAGCCTCCAGGGGAGGGCAGTTAGGGGTAACCAGGCTGGCAGAGGAGGGAAATTGGGGGGCAACCGGGCCTGTAGGGAAGGGCAGTTGGGGGGGGACCCAGGCCTGCAGGGGAGAGCAGTTGGGGGGGCCAGGCCTGCAGGGGAGGGCAGTTAGGGGTGATCAGGCCTGCAGGGGAGAGCAGTTAGGGGCACACAGGCTGGCAGGGGAGCAATTAGGCATCAATCAGGCTGTCAGGGGAGTGGTTAGGGGGTGATTAGGCTGGCAGGCAGAAGCAGTTAGGGGCAATCAGGAAGGCAGGCAGGCGAGCAGTTGGGAGCCAGCAGTCCTGGATTGTGAGAGGGACTAAATGGGCAGTTGGACATCCCTCGAGGGGTCCCAGATTGGAGAGGGTGCAAGCTGAGCTGAGAGACACACACACCCGTGCATGAATTTCGTGCACCGGGCCTCTAGTGATATAATATTAATAATAACATATAATTACAGCTACCATTTATTAAGTGCTATATTCTAGGTACAATGATAAAGCCTACGTATATAATACATTATTTTATTTTATTTTCTCGTAAATTCCTTGAAATATGTATTAGTGTTCTTTGCACTTTCATATGAGAAAAGAGGCTCAGAATGGATGTGGAACTTTTCTAGTAACTATTCTACAGCTAACAAATGATGAAGGTGGGTTCAAACCCAGGTGTGTCCTGTCAGCAGCATGACCTTGAAAGTTGGGACTCATCAGTCAGATAATGCCATGAGAGAAATCCCAAATTCCATTTGCTACCATTTCAATATCTGTGAGAGCAGCATGGTCTTAAGAGGCAGGCAGTCGGTGAAAACATGTCAGGATTCCATCAAGTGCAAAGTTCTTTAGAGTTTACCAGAAAAGATATTTAAAGGTCTTAAGAGAAAAATAATCAAATCAAGGAATCAATCTGGATGGGAACAGCATTTTAAGGTATTGGGAGTTAGGACTTTAACATATGAATTTGGGGGTGGGCACACAATTTAGTCCACAACAATGCCTATAAGAAGATCTTGGTCACATGGCCACATGTAGGTAAATGAGAGGTTGGAAAATGGGGTCTGTTTTGTAGGAGATGATGCACCCAACAAAAATCAAGGACTCCATTACTATAGAACAGTGGTTGGCAAACTGCAGCTCGAGAGCCACATGAGGCTCTTTGGCCCCATGAGAGTGGCTCTTCCACAAAATACCACGTGTGGGCGCGCACGTACAATGCAATTGAAACTTTGTGGCCCAAGCGCAGAAGTCGGTTTTTGGCTTGGGCACGTCTATTTTGAAGAAGTGGCATTAGAACACTCAAGGGGCCAAAGAGCCACATGTGGCTCACGAGCTGCGGTTTGCCGACCACTGCTATAGAAGAAAGGGAAAATATATATTAGGGGACAAGTAACAGTCTTCATCACACTTAGATTTGTAACTTTAAGTTGAATACTTACCATATTTATAAACAACTAGAGGCCCGGTGCATGAAATTCGTGCACAGGTAGGGTCCCTAGGCCTGGCCGGTGATCAGGGCTGATCTGTGGGGCAACTGGCCAATGGGGGGGAGGGGGCCTGCTGGCACTTGCCTTGGCTGCCCATTTGGTGGCCCCGCCCCACCACCACTGCCGGTCAGGGTCTGTGGGCTGGGGGCATCTCCTGCATTGAGCATCTGCCCCCTGGTGGTCAGTACACATCATAGGTACTGATTTGCATATTAGGTTTTCATATAGATAGACTAGAGGCCCGGTGCATGAAATTTGTGCATGGAGGGGTCCCCTCAGCCCAGCCTGCACCCTCTCCAATCTGGGACCCCTCGGGGGATGTCTGACTGCCAGTCTAGACCGGCAGTCGGACATCCCTCTCACAATCCTGGACCGCTGGCTCCTAATCGCTCACTTGCCTGCCTGCCTGGTCTCCCCTAACTGTCCCCCCTGCCAGCCTGATTGCCCCTCACTGCCTCTGCATGCCGGCCTGATTGACCCTAACTGCCCCTTCCCTGCCAGCCTGGTCACCCCCAATTGCCCCCCCCCCCCCGCTGGCCTGGTCGCCCCCAAAAGCCCCCCCTGCTGGCCTGGTCACCCCTCACGGCCCCCCCACTGGCTTGGTTGCCCCATGCAGCCTGCTTGTTCAGTTGTTTGGTCATCCCTCGGGCTGGCCCTGGTCGGCTGCGGGGCTGAGGGGACTGGGGGACTCCAGAGGCAGGTGCACAGAGCGGCCAGACCCACCTGGGGGCGGGCCCGGCCATGCCATGTGCCTGCTGCCCTGTCAGGGCTGTGGGGACTGGGCACCACCATCTTGTGGCTGTGGGTGCCGCCATCTTTGAGGGCGCGACAGTCAATTAGCATATTCCCTCTTATTGGCTGTGGGCGATACCATCTTTCTGAGGGAGTGACGGTCAATTAGCATATTTCCTCTTTATTAGATAGGATGTTGGGACATTTAAAAAAACTTAAGGTTCACTGTATAAAGTTTGCTATATACCATAGGGGAGTAAATCACTATGCTTACTCATTAAAGAAAAGCAATTACTCTACCATTTCGTTGACGTTTTCTCTGAGGGAGATTTAGATCTGAAAAGATTCTAGCAGAACTCAGGTAATCCAGAAATTAAGCTATAGAAAAGATTTCATGGGAGATTTCTGGGGCTAGTTCAGTAGTGTAACATCTGACACTTTCTAGTTATTGAATTAATTTTGTATTTAATTTTTAAATTCTCTAACCATATTTTATAGCATTATTAATTGGCTTTAGGAATTTTATATTATATGCCACTAAAGTAATGAATATTTATATTCATCCAAATGCCTCTGGAGAAATTGGAGTTCTGCACTAGGTTTGTGTATAATTAAAATAAGGGCACAGATAACATAAAAGGTAAAATCTGACCCATGAATCAAAGGAGGATTTGAGGCAAAACTTAAAAAGCTGAATTTTTATATATTGTTATTTGCTAATTATGTGGAATTCAGTGCAACAAAATACCTCCTTTGTACCCCTACAGGAAAATTTAAAAATTGACTAGCACTGGGTCAGGATAAAATTAATTGGGAGAATCCCTTAGATATATCTACTGCAAACCTTAGGATAACATGATATATTAACTTAGTAGAGAAAGGGTGATTTAAAATATTTATGAATGGAACTGACTTTAGTAGAATTTACAAAATAATAATGAATAAATAAAAATACTGGCTTCTAAAATTATTAGAAAAGTTTAAAATAGTTGTCAGCTTTGGCTTGTTGAAACAGAAATCATGCCTGTATAATGCAAGTCTTGTATTTATAATTATATTAAGTAATTGAAGAAAGAACAAATGGTGGTGAAAGGTAACCCTTGTATATATCTCCAAATGGACCGGTGGAGTGGACTCCTGTCTCTCAGCCAGTAGCTGACTATCTCCAGCAAGAAAAACTAGCAGCCTGGTATCCGCAAGCCTCTCTCTCCTGTGAAATGGAACTGCCAGCTGTTGGAATGCCAATCCCTCACATTGAAAAGGAACAGAAACAATTGAACTAAATGCCGACCAGATAAGTAATTACAGAGCCATCTAAAGTGGGTGATTATGGAGGACTCAGGAACAAAATAATTTGCTTGAACATCTTTTGTGGGATACAGCCTAAAAACAAAAGAATTGCAGAAAAATTCTTGAACATTTTAGTCAGTAATTTTACTCTTTGTGTTGTATTATTATTTGAAACTATTTTCTTGTATTGTTTAGAAAACAAAAAATTATCTTTATAATTTTAAGAATAAAGATTTTTAGTATAAAAGATAATAATGAAAAATTCTAAAATTGAGAATTTAAGTGGGTGTGTTCATGTTTGCATATAACCTTATCATTAATAATATATAATTGTATATAATATATAATTTCACATAATATATAATATTACTATAACATATTATTTATATAATTTTTTCTAGTTCTCTACCAAAATAGTCCATGAAAAAAGTCACTCCACAAAAAAGTCACTCAACTGTAAAATTTCTGTTCCACTAAAGAATGGAAAAATGGTTGATCCTTTGTCTGTGGCAAAAATGTACAGATGTACATCTTGTATTAGTAGCAAGGAAGTTTTCAGGGATTAATGGAGTCATTCCTTAATAGAGAATGTCCTTGCTAGGAAATTTCTC
The DNA here is from genome assembly GCF_951640355.1 of Cnephaeus nilssonii. NCBI lineage: Eukaryota > Metazoa > Chordata > Mammalia > Chiroptera > Vespertilionidae > Cnephaeus > Cnephaeus nilssonii. Next base: position 24,473,580 of record NC_137078.1, read on the forward strand.
TTATCATAGATTCAGCCCAAGGTTCTCATTTTAAAGGATGTATTCTCCAACATGTATGCAAACATCAACCATGTAACTTGTACCACTACGAGAGAACAAGGTAGAAAGGAAAAAACTAAAACTTCAAAGCAAAAATAAAGTAAATTTGCTTGAGTTCTGAGGCCCTTCCAGTGATCAGGATGAACAGAGAACCACAGTTCTTTGGCTTAAGGGCCCAGAGGGAGACTCTGCCCCATGCTTTCCTTCTAGCTTCTCACAACAGCTCACAATGCTTGGCATTCATTGGCCCTAGATGTATCACTCCAATCTCTGCCTCTGTCTTCCCATAGCATCTCCTCTGGGTCTCTATCTCTTCTTCTTCCCAGTTCACCAGCCATATTAGAGTAGGGCCCTCCCTAATGACCTCATCTTAACCTGATTGCATCTGCAAAGACCCTATTTCCAAAAAAAGTCACATTCACCAGTTCTGGGGTTGGGACTACAATATATCTTCAAGGGAGGCGGCGGAGAGTGGGGGTGTGGGGGGAGACACAATTCAACCCAAACAGTCTCTTCCAGCAGTGGTGACCAGTTCTAATCCTTGGAACGGCATATTTATAGTTATTTTCAATGATCTATTGCTACACAACAAACCAACTCAAAAATTAGTGGCTTAAAATAGCAGTCATTCTATTTGCTCATGATTCTGCAATCTGGCCTGGGCTCAGCGGGGCAGTCCTGCTGGCCTGCCGGCAGTCATTCCCATGACCACATTCAGCTAGTGGGTCAGATGGGAGCAGGACTCTGCTAGGCTTTTTTCTCTGTTAAACCTCAGGGCCTCTCTTTCTTCACATGACTTCTCCACATTGTTCTTTTTTAACAGGCTCAGGCTCTTGAGAGGACAACATAGAAGCTGCCAGGCCTCCTGAAGGCTTAGAGCTGGAGAATCCTTTCTGAAGCATCTATAGGTGAAAGCAATATCCAGGGCCAGCCCAGTTTCAAAGGGGAGGGGAAACTCAAGGGCCTGGTTAGAAACTGGAGGGAGTTATTTGAGGACAATTGAGTAAGAGCCTAGCACAGCCTCATAAGACATCAGCATAAATGCTTCCACTTTGCACACCCACAGAAGGGGGAAATATGATGAGCGGGTCAGTCCCCTTCCTCTTAATCAACAGTCTCCACATTACACAGTCTAAGATGTAAAAGTTCAGCTAACAGAGAGATCCTAATGCTTTCCTCTCCCAGGAAAATATCAGAACCTTTTATAGAGCAAAAATCTCTTCCTAGACAAATATGGTTACCTCTTTCAAATGTGTTACTAGCACTCTTTTCAAACAATTTTTTCAAAATTTGCTACCTTCTATCTAAAAGTTCCACTCTGTCCCCATCTGCTGAGCAACACCATGCCTCCTCTTCCCTGAGCCTCGTCCCCTGCTGAGCACAGGCCGAGCTTGAAAGCCCTGCCAGGTGTGCCCAGATGTAGGAGAAAGCCTGTAGTTTGGATGATTAAGAGACTGGGGCATAGGGGTCCTCAGCTCCTGGCTGGTAAGCACTCTTCTCCCTCTTATAATGCAATTTTTAGAAACGGCAACATTTTAAAAATCTGAGTTTGAGGTATTTTTATCTAGATAGATCTCTGTAAATTTTTTATTTTGATATATTTATAAGAACATAAAATTAGTAAACTGAATTTAAAATTGAAGGGGAAACAAGGAGCTTCACAGACAAAAAAAAAAAAAAGGCTAAGGGAGTTTATCACTACCAAGCCAGCAATGCAAGAAATGCTAAAGGGACTGGTGTAAAAAGAAGAAATAAAAAGGGAAGAAGGCACAAAAAATAAAAATGGCTACAAACAAGTACCTATCAATAAATAATTTTAAATGTCAATGGCCTAAATGCTCCAATCAAAAGACATCGAGTGGCTGAATGGATAAGAAAACATGACCCATATATATGCTGTCTACAAGAGACCCACCTCAGAACAAGGGACTCACACAGACTGAAAGTAAAGGGATGGAAAAATATCTTTCAGGCAAATGGAAATGAAAAAAAAAAAAAAAAGCTGGGGTAGCAATACTTACATCTGACAAAATAGACCTCAAAGTGAAGGCCATAATAACAGATAAGGAAGGCAACTTCATAATACTAAAGGAATCGATATAATAGGATATAATCCTGGTAAACATATATGCACCCAATGCAGGAGCACCCAAATACATAAAAAAAAAAACCTCCTGGAAGATATCAAGGGAGAGATTGACAACAATACAATCCTTGTAGGGGACTTTAACACCCCACTGACACCACTGGATAAATCCTCTAGACAAAAAATCAGCAAAGAAACAGCAATCCTAAGTGACTCACCAGATCAGATGGGCTTAATTGACATTCTCAGAACATTTTGCCCCAAAGCCATGGAATATACGTTCTTCTCAAGTGCACATGGGATATTTTCTAAGATAGACCACATATTGGGACACAGGCAAAGTCTCTCCAAATTCAAGAATATTGAAATTATATCAAGCATCTTCTCAGACCACAATGGCATAATATTAGAAATAAACTACAATAAAAACAATAAAAAAAATTCAAACACTTGGAAGCTGAATAGCATGCTATTAAACAATGATTGGGTTACCAAAGAGATCAAAGAAGAAATTAAAAACATCCTGGAAATGAATGACAATGAAAACACAACAATCCAAAATCTGTGGGACACAGTGATAGTAGTCCTGAGAGGGAAGTTTATAGCTCTACTGGCCTACCTCAAAAAACAAGAAAAAATGGTAACAAATTATCTAATTCTATAACTTAAGGAATTAGAAAGAGAGCAACAAGAAAAGCCCAGAGTGAACAGAAGGAAGGAGATAATAAAGATCAGAGCAGAAATAAAATGACATAGAGTGCCAAAAAATAACACAAAAGATCAATGAAACCAAGAGCTGGTTCTTTGGAAGGATAAACAAGATTGATGAACCTCTAGCCAGGCTCACCAAGAAGCAAAGACAGAGGACCCAAGTAAACAAAATCAGAAATGAAAGAGGCAAAGTAACAATAGACCCCACAGAAATGCAAAAGATTGTAAAAAAAAAAAATACTATGAACAACTCTATTCCAACAAACTCAACAACCTAGAGGAAATGGAATATTCCTAGAAAAATACAACCTTCAAAAACTCAATCAAGAAGAATTAAAAAATCTCAACAGGCTGATAACTAAGAAGGAAATTGAAGCAGTCATAAAAAAAAACCTTCCAGCAAACAAAAGCGCAGAGCCAGATGGCTTCACAGGAGAGTTTTACCAAACATTCAAAGAAGAACTAAAACCTATCCTCCTCAGATTATTCCAAAAAATTCAAGAAGAAGGAACACTTCCAAGCTCAATTCTATGAAGCCAGCATTACCCTAATCCCAAAACCAGATAAAGACAACACAAAGAAAGAGATTTACAGGCCAATATCCCTCATGAACATAAATGCCAAAATCCTCAACAAAATTCTAACAAATCAGATCCAGCAGTACATCAGAAAGATCATACACCATGACCAAGTAGGATTTATCCCGGGGATGCAAGGATGATACAATATTCGCAAATCAATAAGTGTGATATATCACATAAAAAAATTTGAGAGATAAAAATCACATAGTCATATCAATCGATGCAGAAAAAGCATTTGACAAAATCCAACACCCTTCCTTGATAATAACCCTCAGCAAAGTGGAAATAGAGGGATCATATCTCAACATAATAAAAGCCTTATATGACAAACCTACAGACTACATCATACTCAATGGACAAAAACTAAAACCATTTCCCTTAAGAACAGGAACAAGACAGGGATGCCCACTTTCACCATTCCTGTTCCACATAGTACTGGAAGTGCTAGCCATAGCAATTAGACAAGAAGAAGAAATAAAAGGTATCCAAATTGGAAAAGAGGAAGTAAAACAGTCATTATTCACAGATGACATGGTACATAAAAAACCCTAAACACTCCATCAAAAAATTATTAGACTTAATAAATGAATTCAGCAATGTAGAAGGATACAAAATTGATGCCCAGAAATCTATGGCATTTTTATACATCAATAGTGAACTTACACAAAGAGAGATTAAGAAGACAATCCCATTTATCATTGCACCAAAAAAAAAAAATTAAGATAGCTAGGAATAAACTTAACCAAGGAGGTAAAGGACCTGTACTTGGAAAACTACAGGACATTAAAAAAAGAGATAGAGGAAAATATAAACAGATGGAAGAACATACCATGTTCATGGATTGGTAGAATCAACATCATTAAAATGCCCATACTACCCAAAGCAATCTATAGATTCAATGCACTCCCCATTAAAATACCAATGACATATTTCACAGACCTAGAACAAACTCTCCAAAAATTCATATGGAATAAAAAAAGACCCCGAATAGCTGCAATAATCCTGAGAAAGAACAAAGTAGGAGGGATCTCAATACCAGATATCAAGCTATATTACAAAGCCACTGTCCTCAAAACTGCCTGGTAATGGCACAAGAACAGACATATAGACCAATGGAATAGAATAGAAAACCCAGAAATCAACCCAAACCACTATGCTCAATTAATATTTAACAAAAGAGTCAAGAGCATACAATGGAGTCAAGACAGTCTCTTTAATAAATGGTGTTGGGAAAATTGGATAGATACATGCAAAAAAAAAAAATGAAACTAGACCACCAACTTACACCATACACAAAAATAAACTCAAAATGGTAAAGGACTTAAACGTAAGATGGGAAACCATAAAAGTCTTAGAGGAATCCACAGGCAGCAAAATCTCAGACATACGCTGAAGCAATTCTTCACCAACACAGCTCCTAGGGCAATGGAAACTAAAGAGAAAATAAACAAATGGGACTACATCAAAATAAAAAGCTTCTGCACAGCAAAAGAAACCATCAACAAAACAACAAGAAAGCCTACTGCATAGGAGAATATATTTGCCAATGTTATCACTGATAAAGGTTTAATCTCCAACATCTACAGGGAACTCATACAACTTAACAAAAGGAAGATAAACAATCCAATCAAAAATGGGCAACGGGCCTAAATAGATACTTTTTGAAAGAGGACATACAGAAGGCCAAGAGACATATGAAAACATGCTCAAAGTCACTAATCATCTGAGAGATGCAAATCAAAATGACAATGAGGTACCATCTCACACCTGTCAGAATGGCTATTATCAACAAATCAACAAATGACAAGTGCTGGTGAGGATGTGGAGAAAAAGGAACCCTCATGCACTGCTGGTGGGAATGTAGACTGGTGCAGCCACTGTGGAGAACAGTATGGAGTTTCCTCATAAAACTAAAAATGGAACTCCCATTTGACCCAGTAATCCCACTTCTAGGAATATATCCCAAGAAACCAGAAACCAATCAGAAAGAATATATGCACCCCATATGTTTATAGCAGCACAATTTACAATAGCTAAGATTTGGAAACAGCCTAAGTGACCATCAGTAAATGAGTGGATCAAAAAACTGTGGTACAGGGAGAGAAGCCAAGATGGCGGCGGAGGTGAACGGCTGATCTGCTGCCTCGCATGGCAGTTTTGGAAAAACAACTAAAAGATGGACTGGTGAGCGCGGCGACTCCTGCTCGCGTCTCCCCAGACCGGGCGGCGGCTCCTCTCAGCCAGCACCGCAGCCGGGGCCATGAGCTCGTGGGCGCCGCGGCAGCTGCTGTGGCGGCGGCCGCGGACTCGGCGCAGCGGCTCTCGGTGAAGGAAGAGACCATCTTTCTGCGAGACGGGCCCACCCGCGTCACCGACCTGGCCCAGCTCCCCACTGAGATCCTCGGGGCCCCGGAGACCGCCAACACCGACTTAGAGGATTCTTAAGACTTCCTGTCTTACACTCAAGTCCTCTAGCCATTTTGAGAGAGGAGAACTAAGAAGGCAGCGAAGTCAAACAAAGGAACTTCGCGCACAGCAATTTCAAAGTTAAACAAAGGAACTTCGCCGCGCACAGAGCGTCTGCCACCCAGAACCACAGGAGAGCTGGCTGAATGGTGGATTTACAGCTAAGAAAGAAGAGGAAAGAGCGAACTCTGGAGAAGCTGAGGTGCGGAGGCGCGTGGGTCGGGGGAAGGGACTTGTGGCTTTTGTTCCAACCCTAGGGGAGATTAGCTCCCCAGACGCCTGCGGGAAGAGGCTGGACTCTCGGCCTTCCTGTCGGAGAGTGGGAGTGACTTCCTTGTGGAGGTGCGCCCAGCAATCAGTGTTTGCTGCGCTGGAGTGCGGAATGAGGGGGCTTGGAAACGTGGAAAACAGAAAAAGCAGACTTGCAGCCAGTGCGGTTCGCCTCGCCATGGCCTGGTGGCGCCCTGAGGCCCCGCCCCGCCCTGAGACCCGCCCCGCCCTGGGACCCGCCCCGCTCGTTTTGCAGGTCCGCCCCGCACGTCTTGCAGGCACACCTGGGCTCCAAGCAACGGCTTTTGCATGTGGGTGGCCTGCCCTATGGCAGTTTGACCAGATAAACTGCGGTTCTAGTCGGACTGCTCTAGGGACGCTCAGACAGGAGGAGGAAACTGCAGTTTTGGCCGTAAGTCCTGCTGAGTGGTCTCAGGTAGTAGCTGACCTACACACCATTGGAGACCCAGAAACGAGGGCATCTAGTGGTCGGTGTGAGATGACACCAGACTTCAACCACTCGCATAAAGGACACATTCCAGAGGCAGAATCAATGAGCGCCAAAGCCTTGCTGCACCAAGACCCGGCCCATAAATCTGTCTCCTACACAGCAACTCTTCCTTTATAGACACAGAGGATCTGCACGGCCAATTGGCCTGGAGGACAATTCCTCCCAGCGACACCAACAACAATCAAGACTTAACTATACAAAGGAAGACCAAGATGGAGGCATAGGGCGGAAGCCTGATTGCTGCCTACCACAACAATTTTGAGTCTACGACGGGAGAGCGGAGCAGACACCATCCAGAACCACCGGAGGGCTGACTGAGCAGACGCTCTACAACTAGAATAAAAGAGAGGGGTACTCGGGATGATGCTGATGCCGGCGACCCAAAGATCACACTTTAAGAACTACGGCTCAGACGACACAGTGGCGGCCTGGAACGTGCTCGGCGCAGTTCCCCCGGCAGTCTCCGACTGAGGGGAAGGCCCCACTCGCTGCCGAGCACGGACAGACAAGCCCCTGGGAGTCATGGGGTGGGAGACTCCGCGCTTGCTGACCTCCGAGTCCTTCAAGAATCTCAACGCCCCGGAAGCGGCCAGGTGCGCACGCTCGGTGACTGGCCACCGCTGCAGACCCAAGGGCCGACGCAGCCACCCCGGACCAGCCCACTGCCGCGCACCGGGCACACCGGAGCTTCGCCGAGCCCGCCGCCCAACGAGTTCTGCGGTGGCTGCCCTGGAGCTCTGAGAAAATGGCCGAAGGAATTACTGAGATGGAATTGACCAACAGGAAATGGGATCAAGAAGACGAAACCCCGCTGGGTCCCGGATCCGGGTGAAGCTGCGCGCCCCTGGGTCCGGGTGAGGCTGGGAACTGGGTCAGGGTGAGTCTGGGTCCCGGGTCCGGGCGAGGCCGCGGACCCCTGGATCCGGGTGAGCCTGGGCCCCGGGTCCGGGCGAGGCCGCGGGCCCCTGGATCCGGGTGAGCCTGGGCCCCGGGATCCGGGTGAGCCTGGGCCCCGGGTCCGGGCGAGGCCGCGGGCCCCTGGATCCGGGTGAGCCTGGGCCCCGGGTCCGGGCGAGGCCGCGGGCCCCTGGATCCGGGTGAGCCTGGGCCCCGGGTCCGGGCGAGGCCGCGGGCCCCTGGATCCGGGTGAGCCTGGGCCCCGGGTCCGGGCGAGGCCGCGGGCCCCTGGATCCGGGTGAGCCTGGGCCCCGGGTCCGGGCGAGGCCGCGGGCCCCGGGTCCGGGTGAGGCCGCGGGCCCCCGGGTCCGGGCGAGGCCGCGGGCCCCGGGTCCGGGTGAGGCCGCGGGCCCCTGGATCCGGGTGAGCCTGGCCCCCGGGTCCGGGTGAAGCCGCGGGCCCCTGGATCCGGGTGAGCCTGGCCCCGGGTCCGGGTGAGGCCGCGGGCCCCTGGATCCGGGTGAGCCTGGGTCCCGGGTCCGGGTGAGGCCGCAGGCCCCTGGATCCGGGTGAGCCTGGGTCCCGGGTCCGGGTGAGGCCGCGGGCCCCTGGATCCGGGTGAGCCTGGGTCCCGGGTCCGGGTGAGGCCGCGGGCCCCTGGATCCGGGTGAGCCTGGGTCCCGGGTCCGGGTGAGGCCGCGGGCCCCTGGATCCGGGTGAGCCTGGGTCCCGGGTCCGGGTGAGGCCGCGGGCCCCTGGATCCGGGTGAGCCTGGGTCCCGGGTCCGGGTGAGGCCGCGGGCCCCTGGTTCCGGGTGAGCCTGGGTCCCGGGTCCGGGTGAGGCCGCGGGCCCCTGGATCCGGGTGAGCCTGGGTCCCGGGTCCGGGTGAGCCTGGGTCCCGGGTCCGGGTGAGGCCGCGGGCCCCTGGATCCGGGTGAGCCTGGGTCCCGGGTCCGGGTGAAGCCGTGCCCCCCCTGGGTCCGGCCGAGACCAAACCAGAGGGAGTCGGACCTGCATTATCACCATTTGTCCACCATCCAGAGCTGAGGGGTCAGTGCCGACATGTACTCATAAGGAACTGGTGGACATTGATATTGGGTCTCAAAAGAACTGTTGGTCCAGAAAGAAACTCACTACAGACTGATTTTTTGCCTGTCAGCATAACTATTATTGCCCGTCGCACATTCAATTCTTATAAGTACATCTCTAGTGACACATGATTTCGCTCATCTAGGGGAAATGATGAACAACATGGACTGATGAACAAGAACAGAACCAGAAACAAGGAGGCACCGATCGGACTATCGGGCCTCAGAGGGAGGATAGGGGAGGGTGGGGGGAGAAGGGAGAGATCAACCAAAGGTCTTGTGTGCATGCATAAGAGCCTAACCAATGGTTAAGTTCAACAGGGGGTTGGGGCATCCATGGGGAGGGGTGTGGGATGGGAATGGGGGGATGAGGACAAATATGTGACACCTTAATCAATAAAGAAATTTAAAAAAAAATAAATAAAAAAACAAAAAAAAAACTGTGGTACATCTATGCAATGGAATACTATGCTGCTGTAAAAAGGAAGAACTCCTACCATTTGCAACAGCATGGATGGACCTAGAGAGCATTATGCTAAGCGAAATAAGTCAGTCAGAGAAAGATAAATATCATATGATCTCACTCATTTGTGGATTATAATGAACAACATAAACTGATGAACAAAAACAGATCCAGAGACAGATCGATCAGACCATCAAACCTCAGAGGGAAGGTAGGGGAGGGTGGGGGTAAAGGGGAGAGATCAACCAAAGAACTTGTATGCATGCATATAAGTCTAACCAATGGACACAGACACCAGGTGGGTGAGGGCATGATCGGGGGATAAGGACACACACATATATGTATACCTTAATCAATAAAGAAAATTTTTTTAAAAAGTGAGCTGCTGGCTAGCATCAACAGCCTGGCAACACAGAATCATAAAAATAAAACCAGAGCATTCCCATGCTAAGAAGTGACAGCAATACTCCAAAAGAAATGGTGTATGTTGCAAAGCTCCCTGCTTTGATGCTAAAATTTTTAAATAGTTACTTTTAACTTTTGATTTCTTTGAGGCTAATTATTGGGTGTGTGAATTAAAGGAGACCTTCTCCTGCCCTTAGGCTGTCAGACTCTGTTTGTTGTAAGCAGTTCTGCCATCCTCCTAAGGCATGTTTCACCAGGTGCTCAGAAATCAAATGGAGTGGAACCATTGAGTTTGAAATAGATGTATTTTTGGTGCATTTCCTACATTCTGTTACCATGACAAATTGTTAAAGGGTGTTATAGACTGAATGTTTGTGTCCCCCTCTCCCCAAATTCATATGCTGAAGCCCTAACTCCCACTGTGATAGTCTATGGAGACGAGGCCTTTGGGAGGTGATTAGGTTTAGACAAGTTCATGAAGGTGGGACCCTGGTGATGGGATTAGTCCCCCGAGAAGGAGAGGAAGAGACCAGGTGAAAATGCAATGATTTTGGAACAGATTTTGGACTTCCAGTCTCCAGAACTTCAGACCTGTAAGAAATAATAGTCTGTTGTTTGAGCAGTGCAGTCTGTGGTATTTTGTTATGACAGTCTGAGCAAACTAAGACAGGTGGTAAAAGAATAAAGGATTCAATGTTAAAGCAAGAAGGGACCTTAGAAAATATTTATTCTAGCCCTTAATTTAGAGATGATAAAATTTGAGTTCCCCCAAAATAAAGTGTTTTTCTCATGGTCACATGGTTTGTTAGAAAGCATGATAGAAGAAAGGCCACATAAGAATCTGGGTCTCTCTGTCAGAGCTACTGTTTGCAAATATCATCTCCCATCTGGTTGGCTGCCTGTTTGTTTTGTTGTCCGTTTCTTTTGCTGTGCAGAAGCTCTTCAGTTTGATATAGTTCCACTCATTTATTTTTGCCTTTACCGCCCTTACCTTTGGGGGAAAGTCCATAAAATGTTCTCTACCACCCAGGCCCATAAGTTTGGTACCTATATTTTTCTCTATGTAACTTACAGTGTCGGGTCTTATGTTTAGGTCTTTGATCCATTTTGAATTAATTTTTGTACATGGGGACAAATTGCAATCCAGTTTCATTCATTTGCATGTGGCTTTCCAGTTTTCCCAGCATTCTTTACTAAAGAGATTATCTTTACTCCAATGGGCATTTCTGGCTCCTTGATCAAAAATTATCTGTCCATATACGTGTGGTTTTATAGCTGGGCTCCCTATCCTGTTCCATTGATCTGTGTATCTGTTTCTCTGCCAATGCCATGCTGTTTTGATTATCATAGCTCTGTAGTATATTTTGAAGTCAGGTATCATGATACCTTGTGTTTTATTTTTTTCAGGATTGCTTTGGCTCTTCTGGGTCTTTTGTGGTTCCATTCAAATCTGATAATTTCTCATTCTATTTCTTTAAAAAATTGACATTGGAATTTTGATGTGGATTGAATTAAATCACATCATGATTATTGTTTTGGGTAAAATGGCCATTTTAACTATGTTGGTTTTTTAATTTCCAAAATATATAAAGAACTTGTAAAGCTCAACACCAAACAAACAAAAAAAATCCAACCAAAAAGTGGGCAGAGGACCTGAAAATACACCTCTCCCAAGAAGACATATGAACAGCCAATAGATATATGAAAAAATGTTCAACCTCACTGACAATCAGGGAAATGCAAATTAAAACTACAATGAGATAACACCTTACACCAGTTAGAGTGGCCATTATCAACAAGACAAGCAATAACAAGTGTTAGAGAGCTTGTGGGAAAAAGGGAACCCTCATTCACTGTTGGTGGGAATGTAGGCTGGTACGATCACTATGGAAAGCAGTCTGGCAATTCCTCAAAAAATTAAAAATAGAGCTACCATATGACCCAGCAATCCCTCTTCTGGGTATATACCCGAAAAACCCGATATCATTTATATGGAAAGATATATGCACCTCTATGTTCATTGCAGCATATTCATGGTGGCCAAGACATGGAAATAGCCCAAGTGCCCTGCGATAGAGGACTGGATGAAAAATATGTGGTAAAAATACACAATGGAGTACTACACGGGCATAACAAAGGATGAAATAGCATCATTTACAACAACATGGATGGACCTTGAGAACATAATGCGAAGTGAAATAAGTCAGACAGAGAAAGCTAAGAACTATATGATTTAACTCATATGTGGAATATAAAATGGAAACTTATGAACACAAACAACAGTCTGGTGGTTGCCAGAGGGAGGGGGGTGGGGTGAGAAAGGGGTTCTAATATGAGGTGACAGGAGAAGGTTTGACTTTGGGTGGTGGGTACATGGAGCTATATACAGATTTTGTGACTTAGTAATCCACACATGAAACCTTTATGTTCATGTTGACTAATGTCACCCCAATAAAATTTAATTAAAAAAAATAAAACATATAAAAAAATAATCTAGGTCTCCTAAGCCACATATCACTACTAAATTTCTAGTCTTTTGAATCAATACATATTGACTAAATGAAAGAATAAATAAGAACTTCAAATACACAGTAAGATAGTGCATGAAACAGTGGAAGGAGATGTATTCTCTCGTGGGCTCAAGCAGGGAATTTTAATGCAGCCTGCTTCACATTGGGGTCCTTGTGCTCCTGGGTCATGCTAAGGTATTCCTAGGGAATCCATTTCCATCATTATGTTCAACGTCCTTCCACGCTCTTGTCTAAAACTGATCTGCCTGAGAACACCCGTGATGGAGGTCTGGTTCTCTTCCCACTCTCACCCTTTCACAAGTGCACAACTGAGGCTCCCTACTTCCCCAAAGAAGTCATCCCCCTCCCTTGCCTGGTTTTCACTGTGCTGTATCGCCCTGGGTGCCCTGTGAAATGTTCATGTGGGTGTTGGGCAAGGGGATAATTCTTACCAGGGGGTACAAATCCTTTGACAACTTTGGTTTCTTAGTTTTTACTTTCAAGAAAAATTTAAAAGGTTGTAATCAAGTTTTCAGCTTGTGGGTATTATTTTAAGTTAATGTTAGTGCTAGATCACTGCTAGACTTTTAGCATATAATTCAGAGGAGATAAAAAAAAAAATGAGTGTCATTGCTATGACAATTCTCCTTCATTCCCATCTACTATGTGACCAAAGTCTCTCATAACTTCTGTCTTTAAAGACAAACACAATAATAGGAATGCTGAACTCTGTCTCATGCCAGCAGTAAGTAGTACTTGTACGCAGACAACAAATTAATAGGAGTGTGTGTGTGTGTGGGGCGGGGGGGGGTCCATTTACTATGTAGGCCTTCGAATAAATTCTATCAGCCATGTGGAAGTTTCCCCCTCCCCCTCCCTGTGGAGTTAGATGTGGCTAGTATGTGGCTTGCACTGGCTGATAAAGTGAGAATGGAAGGGGCACAGATCCCTTCCAGGCAGAGACTTTATAGCTGTGGCACTATTTGCCACATTTCCTTTCTCCTGCCTCAGCGGTCATGGAAACACCTGATGAGCTGAAGCCTCCCGAAGCGAAGCCCGAGCTGCAGAGTGATCTCCGTGAGCGAGGTGAGGCCTCTTTCTGGAGGGAACAGCAGGACGAGCGAGAAATACACTTGTGCTGCATTAAGCATCTGAATGGATCTAGCCATCCAGACCCATAGTCTCAACAAAACAGGCAACTTTTGATGCTTAATAGTTATTTATATGTGCAATTTATTTAAGCTGTTTTGATTGATTGTGTCTAATGAAAGTTGAACTTAAAATGTAACCCAAAAGAAAATTTTAATGCTGAAATCATTATGAAAATAGGAAAACAAAACATTAGTTTCAATTTATATGATTTAGTGGCAGAGAAGTGTGATGGGGAGATCAGGAAAAGCCTCTTATCCTGTAGATGAAAAAGGAAGCACATACTAAACCCGACAAGCTCAGGGGAGGCCTGCACGGCGGGCCTCACAAACTCAGAGACTGAAAGTAACCACACAGGGTGGTCTGAACATAAAAATTCCTAACTAAGAGCAAGTCATGACAGGTAGTCATGTCCTAGGCTTGTAGCTTCCTTGACAAAGACCAACCGTTACCTTATCAGTGGTCGGTTGATTAATGAGTTTGCCGACCACTGCCTTAGGGAAAAACACTTAAAAAACATTTTAATAATGTACTAATGTCTTTAACCTGAAGTCAAAACTTCTGGGTAAGGGTAATGCCTTACAGCAGTGGTTGGCAAACTCATTAGTCAACAGCAAACCAAGGCTCGCGAGTTAATACCACTGCCTTAACTGAACCTGTGTATTGTCATTTTTTTCCTTTTCATTGAATTTATTAGGGTGACACTGGTTAACAAATTATAGCGGTTTCAGCTGCACAATTCCACAACATATCATCTGTACATCTGTATTGTGTGCTCACCACTTCAAGTCAAGTCTCAATCCATCACCATTTACCCCCCCATACTCTTCCCCACCTTCCCCCAGCCTCCCCAACCTCCAATCACCACACTGTTGCCCATGTCCATGAGATTTTCTCTCTCTCTCTCTCTCTCTCTCTCTCTCTCTCTCTCTCTCTCTCTCTCTCTTTCTTTTTTTTCTCAATCCCTCCACCCTGCCCCCACCTAGCCCCCACCTGGACAATGGTCAGCCTGCTCTCTATCTATGAGTCTGTCTCTCTTTTGCTTGTTAGTTTATTTTGTTCATTAGATTCCACATATGAGTGAAGTCATATGCTACTTGTCTTTCTCTGACTGGCTTATTTCACTTAGCATAATGCTCTCCAGGTCCATCCATGCTGTCACAAAGGGTAAGATTTCATTCTTTTTTGTGTCGGAGTAGTATTCCATTGTGTAAATGTACCACAGTTTTTTTATGCACTTATCTACTGATGGACTCTATTGTCTTTTTGCATCTAAGATAACATACTTTTGAAATATCAGTGTAATCCCCCTTTTCAGAACCCTAGGCACAACGACTGGCACCAGAGCACAGAACCCTCACTGTTATATTGATAGCCACAGTGTTCCCATCGCTGTGTGCCCTAAATGTTACTAACGATCCTGTACCCACCCATATAAAAGAAGCATGTGTCTCTCCATTTTACCTTTTTATCCAATCCCAGAGATTTCTGTGCTTTGATTTCTCCTGTCTCCTTAATCTATCACCAATGGATTTCATGTAACCCTCCTTATGTCTCTCCTCCTTTGATTTTAATGTATAAAATAAGCTGCCAAATCACCCTTCTTGGGGGTATTTTCTTAATCCATTGAGATTTTGTTTCCCAGCAATTGTGTCAATTTGGCTCAAATAAACTCATAAAAATTCTCTGCAGGTTTGAAGGTTTCTTACGTTGACAATCCCAATGCAATTCACTTCATCAGCTGGAAATGGATTACATTAGGACAAACTCCTGAGGGGAGATGGAATGAAAATAGCAATTCAAGGACAAAAAGTCACAATATAAAATTTAGACTCTAAAAGTAGAGTTTTTAAATGTATTTTTCATGTAAACGATGATGGGTTACAAGTAGTCATGGCGTTGGTTTTCATTTGATGTTTTGAAAATGATATAACCGTTTTTCTTGAAATAAGCTAGGAATTACATCTTTTGCAACTACACCTATGATTTAAAATTTTAGGTATCAATTTAAAATATGCAGGAGAATACATAGTTTTATAAAATTTTCAAGGGATTCTTGAAAAAATTCAAAAGTGACAATTTGTCTATTTTGTGTAGGGTTTCTAAACCTTGGCACTACTGACATTTGGGGATGAATAATTCCAGCCCCTGCGCAGCGTCCCTGGCCTCTACCTACTAGATGCCTCTATTTCTGCCTTTCTAGGACGACCACAAATGCCTCAGGCATTGCCCAGTGTCCCCAGGGGAAGCGAAGGTGAGAGCCACTCACCTGTGAGAAAGTCTATGTCAGAAACACTTTTGTTGTCTTCCTGCTTCCACTCTATTCAAAGTCAGGAGTTGTCCAGAACACTTTGACAATGACTCTAGAATCCCCTCAGCCTTATTTCTATTCTCCTCCAAGCTTAAGAGAAGTAGCCAAGAAATGGCAAATTATACCAGGACAAGTTACCTCATTTATTTCTTCTGCCTGCCCCTGATACGCATGTGTGTTTCTGTGCTCTGGTATACATTGAATTTGCTGCTTATGGAGAACGAGACACTTGAGCTAGCCATAGGCAGGGCTGTTTCATGCCGATCTACTTTATGTCCGATGTTATGTTAGCTACATGAACACATACATGCACGATAACCCAACATTTCAGAAGAAGAGAGATTTGGGTTTCTTGAAGATTATTTCTTACTGGTTGTTAACAATGGGATATTTTTTATTCTTGAGGAGTAGTAGGTAGGGGGAAATATTCTATGAAGCAGAAGAAGCAAAGACAAAAGCGGCTTATTAAGGAAACGGGCTGAGGGTCAGTGAGCCAAGTGGAAGAGCAGCAGCTACCAGATTTCGCACATCCCAGGAGCTGCAGGTGAATTGATCTGAGCTGAGTGGTGAGGTCTTCATGCACTAACACAGGAGGGGAACATCATAGTCTCCTTAAACGTCTGCAGGAACCAGGTGCTATTTAGATATTTAGCTGCTTTTGTGGCTGAGTTTGGGGCTATTTTTCTTGCAGCCGATTTAGTAAGTGCAGCCCTGAAAAATCAAGAACACAGGGAGGAAAGTATGCTCTTGGTCTGGAAAGTCCAGAGAAGCTAGTTGTGTAGATTCCCTTCGGGGTAGGTGGGGAGCCAGGAGACCAGATTTGATTTGAGTTTGCCCCGTGCTTGTACTGAAGGGAAAAAATGCTGCCTGGGGAGCTCAGCGTGGTTCAGCGTTCACTTTCTTCCTGTGCTGGGCTTTCAGGAAAGGACCCCTTTCCTTAAAAATTATAAGACGTCAAAAGCAGGGCAGAGGAGAGGAGAACAGAGTGTTGAAATGCTCCCTGCTTGCTTTCTCCTTTTTTCCCTCCAAGTTTTTGTTTGTTTGTTTGTTTGTTTTTAAATATATTGGTTTCAGAGAGGAAGGGAGGAGAGAGAGGTAGAAACATCAATTATGAGAGAGAATCATTGATCAGCTGCCTCCCGCATGCCCCCTACTGGGGATGGAGCCCGCAACCCAGGCATGTGCCCTTGGCCGGAATCGAACCTGGGACCCTTCAGTCCGCAAGCTGATGCTCTATCCACTGAGCCAAGCCGGCTAGGACCCAAGTCTCCATAACCTCAAAGGAATAAAAAGCAAGTTAATGATCAGCGTCACAATAGCTGTGTGAAAAGCTTAGCTCTCCCTGCTGGTGTCCCAGGCAGCCTCGGGCAGGAAGGCAGGAAGGCAGCAGCCCTGGCGTCCAGCTGGGAGCAGACATTGGAAACCAGAGTGGGCGAGATTCCTTTCATCACGCTCTCAACGCTAAGCCACGCTTTCGCATGCGGAGAGTCTGATAGCTCACGGGACACAGCTTTGAAAAACACTAAGCGACAGAATAAACAGTCTCCCTGCACTTATCACCAGGAGGCCTGGCAGCACCTTGGATTTGAAAGGATTCTAAAATACTTTCACATAGTTTACCAAACATATGCCACCTACTCAGAACCTTCGTCATTCTGTTTGCTCTCTCTCCGAGACATGCTTCTGCCTAAAATAGCTGTTTGGTGCTCCTGGGTTCTGTGACAAATCACAGAGACTCGTTCTAGAAATAGAATTCAAACCGGATTGCTTTTTGTTTAAAGTTTCTTAGGGGCATTGGAGAATGGTGCTACATGAATCAAGTGAAATGATAAATGTGGAATGAGATTGTCATCATCATCATAAACGCAGAGTTAGTGAGGACAGAGGCCTATAGGGGGGGAAAAGGAGGACACATTAGTTGACCTATGTCAACCTTGTGTCAGTAGTGATCATTCATGTATGGAGAAAAAGTAAAGCATATCGCATAGGAGAAGATCCCAAGGTCTTAACACACTTAAATAAAAATCTCAAACAGAGTGTCATGTAGTGGAAGGCCATTTGATTCACTAGCTGGCTGTTGTATCACACAATCTCCGTGTGACACAAGGTGATGGTGCACAGTAACCTGGACCAGCTGGGCAATAATCATAAAAGGGTGTATGCTTACCATACAACTTTACTCAGAAGTTGCAAATAAATGTCTGCAGCGGCCAGGGAAATAAAATAAATGTGTAATGAATAGGAACTTGTGGGACCTGCCCAAACAAAAAACAAACGCTACACTGGTGAAGCAAGACAGGTCAGGGTTAGCCAGAAAGCACGTTTACAAGCCAGGTGTGTAACGCTGGCTTTCTTAGTCACTAGAGGCTTCTACCTGAAAACTGGTCCCTGAATAAAATCTTCGGGGACAGGTTAAGAATTTGTCCCATTTATGAAAACAGCTCAGTGGGTAAAGACAAGAATACAGTACGTATTGAGTTACATAATTGAGTCTTTTACCTTACGGAATGCTTCCCCGGCACTGCACTGTGGTCCCCAGGTTTCTGTCGTAGGGATGGTGACATCCCTCCTTTCACACAATGTTCTCTTGACGTCGACCCATGAGAGAAATGCCTTTCAAGTCTCACTCCAGGAACAGAGAAACACTGTGGCTGTTCATTCTTCTCTCGCTATTTTTGTTCCCTAGAAATCTGAGTGCCAAATTTTTAGGCCTTTTTTTTGGCCTCTGATTAGGAACATGTGATAAATTTTTGTGTGATAACTTTATCCCTGGCTTTTATTATTATCCTAATGTGACTTTTCTTTCTCCTTAATTCCCTGATATATTTATCCTTTGGAACAGAGTTTTTAAAAAATGTGGTGTGTTATTTCACATCCATTGAGAATAGAGTATAGATTAATTAAGTTGGATGAAAACTTCCAAAACCTATGTAGACCATTTCTCAGTAAATGCTCTTAGCATTGTGGCCATGTTCTTCCATACCCCACGCTGACATTGTTTTAGAAGAACTGGAAAAGGGGAATAAAATGTTCTATATTGACAAGATAAATTTTTAAACAAATGATTTACTGTATTTTGGTGACATTTTTATTGTAGTAAAATACATATAACATAAAACTTACCATTTAACAGTTTTTAAGTGTAACATTTAGCGACATTATGAACATTCACACTGTCATGCAACCATTACCACTATCCAGCTCCAAAAATTTTCATCACCCAAAGAGAAATTCTGTGCTCATTAAACAATAACTCCTCATTGTCCCACTTCTCCAAACCCCTAGTAACCACTATTCTACTTTATGTCTTTATGAATTTGACTACTCTAGGCACTTCATATAAGTGGAATCCTATAGTACTTATCTTTTTGGGTCTGGATTATTTCACTTAGCATAATGTGTTCAAGTTTCATCAAAATCTCTCTTCTTCAGTGTAGCATGTGTCAGGATTTCATTCCTTTTTTTAATGGAATAAATTCATTTTTTAAGACAGAATAATATTTTGTTGTATGCACATACCACATTTTGTTTATCCATCTGTCAATGGACATTTGGGTTGTTGTCACCTTTTGGCTATTGCAAATAATACTACTATGAACATTGGTGTACAGGTATCTGTGTGAGTCCCTACTGTCAATTCTTTTGGGTGTCTACCCAGAGGTAAAATTGCTGGATCACGTGGTAATTTTATGTTTAGCTTTTTGAGGAAACACCAAACTATTTTCCACAGCAACTGGACTATTTTACATTCCCATAAGCAATACACAGCATTCCAATTTCTCAATATCCTTACCAATAATTTAATTTTTTAATAATAGCCATTCTAATAGGTATAAAGTGGTATCTCCAAGATATGCTTTTAATGAAAGGAGTCTCTCTACCCAATTCAACGTAAACTTTTGTTTTTCTTTAGAAGGCACTATAGGTAAGTACGTTTGCCTAAAAGGAAGTCTGAAGTCAGGCAAACCCCAGTTTGAACAGCTATTTCTTACTTTGTTTCTTTATCTGTTAGGTGGAAATAAGCATAGACTGCATCTATTTTTTTTATAGCTTTGTTTTGATAATTAAAAGAGGCAATGAATCTTAAAGGTTTAGTGCAGGGGCAGGTAGAGAGTAATCATTCAAGAAATGGAAAGACTAATAGCTGTACCATGCTTAACCAACTTGTGTCTGACAAATGTCTCAGCTGGTCTAGTCACTGTTAATCTATAAAACCTTGGTGATTAAGTAATCATTGTCAAGTTCTAGTTCCAGGTGGCTGCCATATCTCCATCAACCTGGCTAATACTGTTGGCCCAGCCCTGGTGATTCCCTGAGACCACGCCCCACCTAACTTGTAGACCCACCCAAGCTGTTTCCAGTGGCTTTTCCATACAAATGGTATGTCTTGCCTCATGCTTCAGACTTTCCTAAAATCTCTCAAACAAGCAGTATCTGGCCTCAGTATGCCCTGTACCTCTTGCTAAATGGCCACAGGCTAGCACTAGCAGCAGCTGACTGTGGTTCACAGCTTGGCCTGCCCTGGTATGTAGCAGGCAGTTGCAGATTTCTCTGTAGCTCAAGCCAGGTGGCCTTGGGCAGAACACAGGTGGTGGTAGCTGACCTTGGTATGCACCTCCCAGGAGGCCCCAGAGCCAGTGCACCTGGTGTACAGCTTGAAACACCACCCAAACACTTCCACACAGCAACACATTCAAGGGGCAGACTCACTGGGAACCAGGGCCCTGCTGAAATAAGCCCATCTCTGTGAGGGGGGCCCCTGAAGAATTGATCCTCCACGGTGGTTAGTGGTCACAGCCAGTTCTTGCAGTGGATCAGCCTGGGGTAAATCCCTCCCATTGATGTGCCAATGATAATCAAGGCTCAACTACAACAGGAGGGTATACATAGTCCTCATGAGGGGTAGAGTGTGCAACTGGAGTGCCCAGCTTGGATGATCAGGAAGAATATGCCTCTGGACCCTACAGGACACCTTCTACATTATGCCACTCTACCAATCCCAGAAGACATAGTAGCTCTACCTAATACATAGAAACAAACACAGGGAGGATGCCAAAATGAAGAGACAAAGAAAGATGTTCCTAATGAAACAACAGAACAAAACTCCATAAAAGAACTAAACAAAACAGAGACAAGCAATCTTCTAGATGCAGAGTTCAAAACACTGGTTGTAAGGATACTCAATGAACTTAGGAAAAGAGTAGTTGAACTTAGAGAGAATTTCAATAGCATTAAAAAAAAAAAAAGACATGAAAACCATAAAGAAAGAACCTGTCAGAAATGAAGGATATACTAACTGCAATGAAGAATAATTTACAGTAGAGTAGATGAAGAAGAGAATTAAATCAGTGATTTAGAATATAAGGAAATAAAAAACACCCAATCAGAACGCAAAAAGCAAAAAGAATCTGCCCTGGCCAGTATGGTTTAGTTGGTTGTACTTCGTCCCATGCACCAAGGGATCGACAGTTCAATTCTTGGTCAGGGCACATGCCTGGGTTGCAGGCTTTATCTCCAATAGGGGGCATTTAGGAGGCAGCTGATTAATGTTTCTCACTCATTGATCTTTATCCATCTCTCTCTCCCTTTCCTTCCTCTCTGTCTCTTAAAAAAAAAATGGAGAAGAAGACGATAGTATAAGGAGCCTCTGGGATAACTTCAAGCATACCAACATTCACATCATGGGAGTGCTGGAATGAGAAGAGAAGAGAGGGGACAAGAAATTGACAACCTATAATGATAGAAAACTTCCCTAACCTGGTGAAGGAAATATTCATACAAGTCCAGGCAGTCCCAAACAAGATGAACCAGAAGAAGCTCACATTAAGACACATCATAATTAAAACGCAAAAGGTTAAAGACAAAGAGAGAATCGTAAAAACAGCAAGAGAAGTGCAGTTAGTTACTGACAAGGGAGCTCCCATAAGATTGTCAGCTGATTTCTCAACAGACACTTTACAGGCAAGGGATTGGTAAGAAATATTCAGTGATGAAAAGCAAGGAACTACAACCAAAATTACTCTACCCAGCAAAGCTATCCTTTAGAATTAAAGGACATATAAAGAACTTCCCAGACAAGGAAAAGCTAAAGGAGTTCATCACCACCAAACCAGTAATACATGAAATGATAAAGGATCTTTTTGAAGTAGAAAACAAAGATTAAAAATATGAACAATAAATTGGCAATAAATTCATATCTATCAACAAATGAGTCCGAAAAAAAAAAAAGTAAAGAAACAGACTCATAGTACAGAAAACATTTTGATGGTTGCCAGATGGGAGTGGGGGTTGAGAGGATGAGTGAAAAAGGTGAAGGGATTAAGAAGCACAAATTGGTTGTTACAGAATAGTTAAAGGGATGTAAAGTACAGCACAGGCAATATAGTCAATAATATTGTAATAATTATGTATAGTGTCAGATGGGTACAAGTTTTATTGGGATGATCATTGAACATGTTATATAATGTCTAATCACTGGGGCATACACCTGAAACAAATGTAATATTGTATGTGAACTGTAATTGAAAAATAAAAAATTATTTAAGTTAAAAGAAAATTTGAACTAGATATTAACACAAATATTATAACTCAAAGTTTGTGGGATGCAGATAAAGCATTATTTGGTGGGAAATTTTAAACTTTAAAAGCATATATTAGAAAAAAAGAAAAAATTTAAATTAATGAGCTAAGCATTAACCACAAGAAGTCAGAGAAAGAAAAAAACACACAAAGAAATTTAAGGAAGGATTAATGGTAATTTGGACCTTGCCTTTCCTCATAACTTTTATATCCTGACACCCCTTAAAATACTAATTTATAAAAGACAGATGCTTCATGGTTCCTCTGAGCTGTTAGTAAAGGCAATTACTTGCAGTACCCTGGCTTATAGCAGAAGAAGGCTATCTGGGAAATGCATATTAAAAATACAATGAGATTTCACATGTATTTCAATTTTTTTAAGAATTTCATTTTCATGATAGCAAGTGTTGATTAAGACATGGATCAACTATCGGGCCTCAGAGGGAGGATAGGGGAGGGTGGGGGGAGGGGGGAGAGATCAACCAAAGGTCTTGTGTGCATGCATATGAGCCTAACCAATGCTTAAGTTCAACAGAGGGTTGGGGCATCCATGGGGAGGGGGGTGGGATGGGAATGGGGGGATGAGGACAAATATATGACACCTTAATCAATAAAGAAATTAAAAAAAAAAAAAAAAGACATGGATCAATGGAAACTTTCATACATTGCGGGTAGAAGTGTCAACTGACTTACCCACTTTGAAAATAGCATGGCATTATCCAGCAATGTGTAAATAAATTAACCCAGCAATTATAAATATACTAGAGGCCTGGTACACGAAATTCATGCATGGGTAGAGTCCCTAGGCCTGGCTGGCGATCAGGGCTGATCTGTGGGGTGACCGGCAGGGCGATCAGGGCCCCTGCTTGCACCCACCTTGGCCTGGCACTGGCCGCTCACCTGCTCCACCATCCTGCCACAGTCCCGCTCTCATCAGGGCCCATCAGGGCCAGCAGTGCCTCCACTGCCACCCACTGCCAGCGTTGTGTCACTGACAACCGCCATGTTCCGCGCCACCCCCTGGTGGTCAGCACACATCTAACTCCTGGTCGGTCGAACTCCTGCCTGTGGGGACAATGTGCATATTAGCCTTTTATTATGTAGAATACTAGAGGCCCAGTGCATAAATTTGTGCTGTGGTGGGGTCCAGTCAGCCCGCCCCGATGGGAACCAATCGGGGGCGGGGCCGGCCCAGGTGAGGGGCTGCAGTTGTTCTGGTCGTTCCAGTTGTTCTGCCATTCAGTCGCTGGGCTTTTATTATATGGGATGGGATTAGTCAGCTCAGACAGCCATAACGAAATATCATAAATTTGTGTGGCTTAAACAACAGAAATGTATTTTTCTCCCAGTTCTGGAGGCTGGAATTGGGGTCAGGGTATCAATATAGCATCATCCCATACCCCAGAAAGTGGTGAATGGATTGCCAGTTAGGGCACATGCCCAGGCTGCAGATTCAATATCCATTCCAGTGAGTGCAGGAAACAACGGAACAATGTTTCTCTCTCTCTCCTTTCTTCTTCTTTTTTTTTTTTTTAAATTTCATGATTTTTTTAAAAATATATTTTATTGATTTTTCACAGAGAGGAAGGGAGAGGGATAGAGAGCTAGAAACATCGATGAGAGAGAAACATCGACCAGCTGCCTCCTGCACACCCCCTACCAGGGATGTGCCCGCAACCAAGGTACATGCCCTTGACTGGAATCGAACCTGGGACCTTTCAGTCCGCAGACCGATGCTCTATCCACTGAGCCAAACCGGTTTCGGCTCCTTTCTTCTTTTCTCTGAGATCAATTAAAATGAATGATAAATAAATAATGTTCTATAAGTATGGTTTTAATAGGAAAGACATTAGTGACCTATGAAGTTAAAAACTCATTATAACACAAATATACAGCATGACTCCATTTAAAAAATATTTATTGATTTCAGAGGAAGGGAGAGGGAGAGATAGATAGAAACATCAATG
This sequence comes from Cnephaeus nilssonii, assembly GCF_951640355.1. NCBI lineage: Eukaryota > Metazoa > Chordata > Mammalia > Chiroptera > Vespertilionidae > Cnephaeus > Cnephaeus nilssonii. The sequence continues at coordinate 24,497,614 of NC_137078.1, forward strand.
ATGAGAATCATTGATCAGCTGCCTCCTGCACACCCCTACTGAGGATCAAGCCCGAAACCTGACTGGGAATCATATCATAACTTCATGGTTCATAGATGGATGCTCAACCACTGAGCCCCACCAGTCAGGCCCCATTTTTATCAATACCAGGCACATGAGGTACATTGGCAAGATCTCACTCCTATACGAAAGTCTGAAATTGCCCAAACTTCTTTGCAGTTAGGTTTCTGGATATTAATTTGTTTCTGCCGATTGGATGTGCTTGCACAATATATTGAAGGCAGAAGTGGGGCAGAGGCATCTTCCCGCAGTTTGGGCTGTTTGCTGCTGGTGATCATGTTTGCAGAGATGTGGAGGTTTTCTGCAGCGGAATCCAGGCTGTGCACAGGCAGTTGTGGCAGAGGCAGTGCCCAGTGACCTGTTCTGTGGGAGCTGGAGGCCACTTGCGGGGGCAGCAGTTTCCTGATCCCCAGGTCACAGGTGTGCCAGTGTCCTAGAATTCAGTTGTGGCTGAGGGGGCAGCTCCTCCCGCTGGCCAGGGAGTCTTTCCTGGGGGCCAGCCTAATACCCACTCCTCCAGCTTTCCGATGATTTCCCAAGCACCAGTTCCCTGTGCTAAATTCTTTCCTGCCTAAAATAGCAAAGATATAAAAAAATTTTGGATCCTCTACTTTCAACGAAAACAATGCCGTACAGGGTCAAGTACGAGAAGTGGGTGAGGTGTTACAGAAAGCTCCCTTTTTTGAGCCTCAGCTTCCTCTTCTGTAGAACCGAGACCAAAGATCATCTGTTCATAGTTACTGAAGACCGTGGCAGCTGTGTTTCCCAAAGATGGCCACAACATTTCCCATCCCTCCTGTGGCCTGGCCACTTTCTGCCACATCCTCTCTCTTGAAGCAGGACTGACCTCTGATGCGCTGGTAGCCAGTATACTGGTTGCCCACAGAATTCCAAGGGAGGAAGGGAGCCGAAAAGATGCGGGGCTGCAGGCCGGCCCACTCTGCCAGGGTTTCCAGCTCTGGCCCCACCCATGCCTCTCAAGGCTCTGGCTGGATCAGGGCCTTGCCCTTCTTACTTGCTTCCCCTCCTGTCTGTGGCTCAGTGCCTCACTGCACACCATGGCCCACCTGCTGGTGCTGCTGGGCCCAGTGGGCGGGGTAAGAGCCCAGGTCGGGATTTGTGCCTCCTGGCTCCTGTGTACTGCCACCCCCTGTGCCCCACGGCCCCTATTCCTGCCACTGCTCCGACCGGGGCCAGATGCCCGGGTGCTGTGCATGGCCCAAGGGGACTGCTGTGGCCACCAGGAAAGCCTCCCCACCCCATCCTCAACTACGGCTCCCTGATCCCGGGTCCACTTCCACCAAAGGAGAGCTTTGCCCGCACAGTTGCCCGAGACTGAGCACCTCCAAGGTCCCCGGATCCCAAATTTCTGCCAGCCAAGGCGTTGGCCGGCTGACCCCACCCTGATCGGGGTGTTGGGGGAAATCCAGCCCAGATCAGGCTGGTTGGCTGCCGCAGTGCGTGTCATAGCCAGTGGTCATTCTGGTTGTCCTGGTAGTTCCGCTGTAACGGTCACTGGGTTTATGTATATATAGATTACTAAAAATTCAGTTTCGTTCAAGAACTCAAGTTTGATCTAATATTTAAAAGTCAAATTAATATAATTCACCACCTTAAGTAAAAAAAAAGAGAGAAATCATATAATCATCTTAATAAAAGAATAAAAAGCAGTTGATAAAACTCTATATCTATCCAAGATAAAAACTCATAGCATACAGGAATAAAATCTTAATCTGATCAAGTATATGTTCAGATATACCGTATATTAAGTATTATGCCTAAAGATGATTTATTGAAACTTCCCACTGAGATCAGAAACAAGACAAGAATACCCACTTTCACCATTTTTTTCCCAACATTGCCCTGGAGTTCTTGGCACAGATCCCATCCTATTTAATAAAAGCCTAATATGCACATTGACTGAACGGCAGAACGACCAGTGGAATGACCAGTCACTATGACGTGCACTGACCACCAGGGGCCAGATGCTCAACTCGAGCTGCCCCCAGCCCAGAGGCCCCAGGCCACAGCCAAGGCAGGTGCCAGCAGGGGTCCTCCCGATCGCCCCGCTGGTCACCCCACAGATAGGCCCTGATCACCGGCCAGGCCTAGGGACCCTACCCATGCACAAATTTCATGCATCGGGCCTCTAGTTCAGGAATAAAGACTTATTCCCCTGCTCCTGGGAGTGCTGTTAGCAGATAATCTTTAGCTGTCAACCCCCTTTGGAGATTGCCTTGGCTAAAGAGAGACACCTCCCTGAATGTCACACTTCCTTCCCGAGAGGTCTACATCCAATGACTGACCAAAGTGGATTGTAAAGATTTGACTTCCTTGCCCCAAGTTTGGACATATCTGAAGGTCTAACCCTGCTTTAGAACTTTCCATAAGGTTGGATGGAGCCTCTGCTGAGACTGATCACAGCTCAACTTCTCAATCTTGCTTCCTTTTCTCCCCTCGTGAACTTCAGAGCCCTCCCTAATAATCCTCTTGCATGCTGATCTCCAGCTCAGAGTGGGTTCTCAGGACCCCAGGTAAAACTGAGTCATAATGAAAGAAGGAAGGGAGGTGGGAAGGAAGAAAAATAGAAAGAAAGATGTAAGGATGGAACAGAAAAAATAAAACTGTCAAGACATGAAGATCACATGACTGTAAATTCAAAACCATCTACAAAATAACTATTAGAATTAATAACTGAACTTAGTAACTTTGCTGGACACAAAAATTAATTTTATTCCTATAATCATCAACAGTTAGAAAATAAACTTGAAAACAAGCAAAACTAAACTGAATTGTTTATGAATACACACATTACTGATGAAACTATAAAGAAAAGAAAGGAAGTAATTTGCCACAAAATATTCAGGGTAATATTTACATCTAGGAACAATGTAAGGACATGTGGTGGATCCTTGGGAGTGGGAGGTCCTGGGTTGCTGTAAATATTCTATTTCTTGGCCTGCGTGTTGTTTATATAGGTGTTTACTTTATACTGTTTCAAACTGCAAACTTAAGTTTTGAGCACTTTTTGGAATAAATGCCACAACAAATGACCATTGACTTGATTTATCTTTGATTTACTTAATCCTAGAAACTTCTTGTATCCATTTAACTCTAATTTGGGAGTGTAGTTGTCCAGTGATGACAACAGATGATAAAAAGCACATTCTTTACAATTGTAGATTTTTAGTTGGAACGTAAAAGAAAGCAGAAGAGGGGATAATTTCAGACCACTTTTCTGCATCTTACCCACTTATGATCATTTTAGGTTAAACTGAATTTCATGGATCCATCCAACATAGTGTGATAGAAGGAGAATTTAACCGTTAGTGCCAAAAACCTGAGTTCAAATCCTGCCACAATATTCATTCCTTTCCTTTAATAAGCCTCAATTTTTTTATCTGTAATATACAATGACTTCTTTCCTCAAAAGATAATTGACATTAAATGTGAGGACTTTTTGTGCCCTTGAGGGCAGTTTTTGTGTATAGGAAAAAATATTTAAATGATCATACTGATTTTACAATTAATACATAATTTATTAAAGTTAAAAAATGATCTTAAATCTTTAAGCTATCAAATTTAGGCTCTTAATGACATTATCCTATTTATAAATTTAGCAAATTTTACCATAAAGAAGACTTGTAAATATTTAGACCTATTCATAAATTAAATTAAATTTCTATAAATATATTATACCACATATTTAAATTTAATATATTCAATTTAATCACTCAATTTTCTTTTAGTACTTTAATTGTTTGACTTAGCAAATAAACCCCATGTATTTAAATAACTCATAGATCTAATAAATTAAAATGATAAATATGCTGAACCTTATGTTCTTGTGAATATTCCAACTCTTCATAAAAAACTTGGAAAGACTCTAACTTAATAACAAATTGTAAAGGAAAAAAATAATAATTTTCCTCTACCCTCTGAGTTCTTAGCTGAGACCCCTGTAATAGAAGATAGATTAACAAAAGAAAAACAGACAGAAGTTTATTAACATGGATAACTCATGTAAACATGGGAGATACCAAGGGGAAAATGAGTATTTCTATGAGTGGCTTTGAATTCAGGCTTGAATACCATTTATAGGAAAGATGGATGTGCCCTTAGAAGAATACGTGTGAGGTCTGATCAGTTGTGACAGTTTGTCTGGGTGTGGTGTTGACATCTAGCCTCCTCTCCTCTGATAAGGGTCGATTTTCCGGGTTGATGGAACTTGTGGGAGGGAGGAATAGGGACTTAAGTCAATTAATTCCATGTGGAGGTTCTGTCTTTAGACAGATAAGGGGAGTTCAGAGAAAGCCTCTCCCTGCAGTTGCTGTTTTTCAAGTGCCTGCAGCTCAAAATCATCATTACACCAAAGCAGCACATTTGGAGTGGCTTGTCCTGAACTCCCACAATCACATTTTGGGGAGGCAAGTTCTGCTTCCCTTCAAAACCTAATTCAATTTCACATTTTATATTGGAGTCACCAGGTTGACACATAGCTGTAAAAGGGCAAATTCTCTTTAACATAACAATCACACATTTGTTTGTACACATTTAAAATACCAAATGTGTACAAATACCTTAAAATATGGGTTTGATACTTTTACATTTCTCTGAATTTAATTCTAATTCTTTCCTGGGTGGAAAGATGTTTGTCTGATAATGAAACTATTGATATCCCATGCAATTACCTGGGCTGCTTTCCCATATAGCTCAGCACTTGCCTTTCAGCTTGCTAAGATGTCATTAGAACCAGAGGTAATAGGCAGGATGTGCGTGGATCCTTGTTCCTGAAGGAACCCACTTAACCCCGTGTCTAGTTGCTGGGTAGGGCTCATAAGACCAAGGGAAGACTAGATGCCCAGGTTTCTGATTGTGAGGACTCCATGGAAATGGCTAGTAGAACAGAGTGTTTCTAGGGTCAAAATAGATGGGAAATGTCTAACATCAAAAGATGTCATGTGCCAGGGGGTAGGGGAGGCGAGGGGAAGGTCAATTGGGGGGGTGGAGAAAGGAGACATATGTGCTACTATTTATAATACTTTAAATAATAAAAAAAGAAATAAAAAAAGATGTCAAGAGAGAAGGCAGGGGAAAGAAGCAAAGAGACAGATATCAAGAATGAATGTGCCACCCAATTTGAAAGGCACAATCCGCTACGCAGTTTTCAGAACTGGGCCACTTCTCATACCCAGAGCCCACTGAAGAGAGGCTATGTCCTGATGAGGAAGGACCTTACAACACCAAGGTCAGTGTACACAGTAGTGATGCCCCAGGCCTCATCCAAAAGGACCTACAGCATTTACTTGGGCAACAATGCACTGGAAAAAGTGGAACACCCAGCTCTCTCGTGGTCTTTTGGACACGGGGCCGAGCTGACACAGATGCAAGGCTCCATCAGAGCTCCCTGTTAGAGTAGGCGTCTTTGGGGATCAGCTACATCGTGCACTGGGTCCACTTGCTGGCCATTTCCTCCGTTCCCACAGGCAATTAACTCAAAGACAATATAATCTAAACATTAGGGAAGTGAATATAAGGATGAAATTAGAGGTGAAAACAAGTAAGATCCTCATGTTAAAAACATATGATACAACTAACAGTCTAAATAATAATGATATGGGAAAGGTTGTTTAATGAATAAAGTTGGATAGAGATGCATTTTATTTGGAAGAAGGATAACAATAGTAACTTCAGACTGCCAGAAACAAATATTTATGTCCGCAGAAAAAGTTTTTTAAATGATAGAATATCTTAACTTTAACTTAATCATGTATTTTGAATAACTAATATTTTTATATGGTCCAAACTGAAAATTATATAAAAAGTCTCACTCCCTTCTTTCCTCCAGTTTCTGTTAATCCCCACACAAACTGTCTTAGAGGTGACCATTTTTATTCATTTCTTTTTTAGTTTACTTTTGTTTTAATGTTACCTGATTTTCTTTGTATTTTAGTGAGATATTTAATCTACTTAGATTTATTGTCATTACTGACCTCTATTGGATTTTTAAAAATACTGTCTTATTGCCTAGCCAGTATTGCTCAATGGTTGAGTGTCAACCTATGAACCAGGAGGTCATAGTTCGATTCCCAGTCAGGGCACAGCCTGGGTTTCAGGTTCCATCCCCAGTAGGGGGCATGCAGGAGGCAGCTGATCAATGATTCTCTCTCATCATAGATGTTTCTATCTCTCTCTCCCTTTCCCCTCCTCTCTGAAATTTTTTTAAAAATATGGTTAAAAAGTAAATAAATACTGTCTTATTTTGTCTTTTCTGTTTACTATGCTTTTTCTTTTTGTAAATATATAAACACTAGAGGCCCAGTGCACAAAATTCATGCACCGGGGTGTGTGTCCCTCAGCCCAGCCTGCACCCTCTCCAATCTGGGACCCTTCAAGGGATGTCTGACTGCCAAACGGGACATCCCTCTCACAATCCAGGACTGCTGGCCCCCAACTGCTTGCCTGCCTGCCTTCCTGATTGCCCCTAACTGCTTCTGCCTGCCAGCCTGATCACCCCCTAACCACTCCCCTGCCAGCCTGATTGATGCCTAACTGCTCCCCTGCCAGCCCAATTGCCCCTAACTGCCCTCCCCTACCGGCCTGGTCCCCCCCAACTTCCCTCCCCTGCAGACCTGGTCACCCCAAACTTCCCTCTCCTGCAGGCCTGATTCCCCCCAACTGCTCTCCCCTGCAGGTCTGGGTCCCCCCCCCCCAACTGCCCTTCCCTGTAGGCCTGGTCGTCCCCAACTTCCCTCCTCTGCCAGCCTGGTAACCCCTAACTGTCCTCCCCTGCAAGCTTGATCACCCCCAACTGCCCTCCCTTGCAGGCCTGGTCCCTCCCAACTGCCCTCCCCTGCTGGCCATCTTGTGGCAGCCATCTTGTGTCCACATGGGGGCAACCATCTTTGACCACATGGGGAAGCCATCTTGTGTGTTGGTGTGACATTCAATTTACATATTACTTTTTTATTAGATAGGATAGAGGCCTGGTGCACAGGTGGGAGCTGGCTGGTTTGCCCTGAAAGGTGTCCCAGATCAGGGTGGGGGTTCCCTTGGGGCATGGGGCAGCCTGGGTGAGGGGCCTCTTGGTGGTTTGCAGGCCAGCCACGCTCCCTGGCGACCCAAGCATAGGCCAGGGCCGGCTGGAAGCAGGTATCTGGGATTTATTTATCTCCTATAATTGAAACTTTGTAGCCTTGAGTGGAGGCCAGGGCCGGCCAGGGCAGGCAGGAAGCTTGGTTTCCTCCATCGCCAGGGGCAACCCAAGCCTCCTGCTCACTCCAGCTTTGTGACGACCGCCATCTTAGTTGGGTTAATTTGCATACTCGCTCTGATTGGCTGGTGGGTGTAGCAGAGTGATGGTCAATTTGCATGTTTCTCTCTTATTAGTGTAGATATTAATATGTACTTTTATTTTGCCTCTATTTCTCCAAGATAGTATACTATGCAGATTGTTTTGCACTTTGCTTTTTGTTTACTTTACATGTTAAACATTTCAAAGACAACCAAAGTTTAGAGATACAATCTGTAGCTTCCACACAAACAAACAAAAAGTGGCAAGTGATGAGTCGAGAAAAAAATTTAACATAAAAATAAAAAATATGAGAAAAACTGGAAGGAAAAGTTGAAGAATAAGGACTGTATTAAAAAAAAAAACATACAGTAAGACAGTGATACAAATAAATCTAACAGTGGATAACCATAACTTACCTAAGCAGATTAAACAATTTAGTAAAAGAAAAAGAGAATCAGGTTGAATAAAAACAAAAAGAAACACAAATATACCTGTACCATACTTATTAGAAACAAATATACCTGTACCATACTAATTAGAAACTTATTATAAAAACAGTTTTATAATTCTAAAACAACATTATACCAAAAGGTTAAAAGTAAAGGGATGATAAAAGATATACCAGTCCAATGCAAATTAAAAGAAAAATGGATCTAAGAATATGACTGTTAGATAAAGTAGAATTTAAAGCAATAAATCATAATAGAAATGGGACAAGATACTACATAATAGTAACAGAAATAATTCAAACACACACAAATATTTATGAATTTATAAAATATAACAAAATATATAAAATAATAACAGAATTCTATGAGAAATTAAAATTACTGAAAACAGGACCTTCTGGCCTTACAAGGAAATCTCTGACCTTCTTGCCAACCAGGCCCTGTCTCCTCTTCTGATGCTCTATAAAACTCGATCTTGCCCAAAATCCCTCAGTGGGAAGGTAGGGGAGGGTATGGGTGGGGCGGGGGCGTGTAAGAGATCAACTGAAGGACTTGTATGCATGCATATAAGCACAACCAACAGACTTCAGACACTGGGGGCAGGGGGACGAGGGCAAGTGCCGGGGGTGGGGGGGAAAAGGAAGCTGGGGGAGGTCAATGGAGGGGAAAAGAAGAGAGAGACATATGTACTACTATTTGTAATACCTTAAACAAACAAACAAAAAATTAGATTCTTAAAAAAAAAAAATACCTCAGGAAGAGTGTTCCACTACTTGTGAGGCATGGTACTCCCCATTAATGGATTTTTCCCCCTTAAAAAAAAGATGTCAAATATGTTACAAAATTGTTTTAGTTTTGACATTTGACAAAATAATGGTTAAAATGTGTATATTTGTATATCCACCATAAATCGAATGATGAGGAAAATTAGCCCCAACCCACCTTAATAAAAGTAACCTCATCTTTTGGAAAACTTAAAAACCCAATTAATGCTGTGACTCCTTTTCTTTTCAAAGATATATCTGAATCTCTTTTCAGATGTGTCTTTTACCTTGGTTTTCAAATGTATTCCTTAATCGCTTCTCAAATGGACACTCTAAGACTGTTTACTTGTAGGTACAAGTTCCTTTCTCCTTTCTGGATCCCCAAACAATTCCTGGAAAGGTATCCTCTCTAATAAAATGGTAATATGCAAATTAACCATCACTCCGCTACATAAGCCACGCCCACCAGCCAAGCCACACCCACCAGCCAATCAGGGCGAGTATGCAAATTAACCCCAATCCAAGATGGCTACAGCCACAGAGAGCAAGGTTTCCCAGGTAACAGAGCAAGCCAAGCTTTCCATAGCCGTTGCAGGCCTAAGCCTCCACTCAAGCTACAAAGTTTCAATTATAGAAGGTAAACAAATTCAAACAAATGGCGGCAGAATGGAGCTTGAGAGAGCAGGCCAGGGTTGCCGGCGGCAACAGGGGAAGCAAAGCTTTCCGCACACCCCCCTGGCCGGGCTCACCCGCTTAAGGCTACAAAGTTTCAATTGTAGAAGGTGAATTAACTGCCACAGAGATGGCTGCCGGAGCCCCAGGCTTGGCTCCGCTCCAGGCTACAAAGTTTCAATTGTAGAAGGAAAATAAATTCCAGATACCAGGGCCTCCCCTTGGGTTGCCAGGGGGCGTGGCCAGCCTGCAAACCACCACAGGCCCCTCGCTCAGGCCGCCCCACACCCCAAGGGAACCCCCACCCTTATCTGTGACACCCTTCAGGACAAACCAGCTGGCCCCCACCCCTGTACCAGGCCTCTATCCTATCTAATAAAAGAGTAATATGCAGATTGATCATCACTGCAACACACAATATAGCTGGCCCCATGTGGTCAAAGATCCTGCCCCCATGTGGACACAAGATGGCCACCACAAGATGGCCAGCAGGAGAGGGCAGTTGGGAGGCACCCGGCCTGCAAGGGAGGGCAGTTGAGAGGGACCAGGCTTGCAAGGGAGGGCAGTTGGAGGTAATCAACCCTGCAGGAGAGGGCAGTTAGGGGTGACCAGGCTGGCAGAGGAGGGAAGTTGGGGGCAAACAGGCTGGCAGGGGAGCAGTTAAGCATCAACCAGGCTGGCAGCAGAGTGGTTAGGGGGTGATCAGGCTGGCAGGTATAAGCGGTTAGGGGCAATCAGGAAGGCAGGCAGGCAAGCAGTTGGGAGCCAGCAGTCCTGGATTGTGAGAGGGATGTCCGACTGCCCGTTTAGGCCCGATCCAGGAGGGATGTCCGACTGCCCGTTTAGGCCCGATCCTGGATCGGGCCTAAACGGGCAGTCGGACATCCCTCCAAGAGTCCCAGATTGGAGAGGGTACAGGCTGGGCTGAGGGACAACCCCCCGCCGTGCATGAATTTCATGCACCGGGCTTCTAGTATATTTATACATGTAAGGAGTAGAGGGGATATTGTGTATTTTTCAAGGATAAGAGAGAACTCACTTATTGATAATGAAAATAACTGAAGTGAAATAGCCAACTTCTGGTGGACGGATGGTTCCCTCATTTCTTGCCTCATGGAGATTTTTAATTCAACAGCAATATTAAAAATACATTCACACATATGATTCTGTTTATATGACATCCTGGAAATGGGTGAGTGTGACTCTAAAGGGGTAGCTCATATGAGATCTTTATGGTGATGGAACAGTTCTGCATCTTGATTGTAGTGGAAGTTACACAAACCTGTACATGTGATAAAGAGCCATAAACCATAGACACAATGCTGATGTCCAGGTTTTGATATTATTCTATAGTGACATGTCACCATTGGGAGAACTGGTCAAGGGTCTCTCTGTACTATTTTTGCAACTTTCTGTGAATCTATAGTTGTTATAAAATAAAAACTTTACACACACGCACACACAATAAATGAAGATGCTTAACATGACCAATACTGAGAAAACCTGTATATGCCTCTTGATATGATGTGATAAGATGAATAAGACTTATCCTATGTAGTGTTCTGGTAAATAACATTTAACCTGAGTCTTACGATGAGGAAAAGACAATTCCCGAACGTGAGACATTCTACAAGAACTGGCTTAGACTTCAAAAAATGTAATTCCACATAAGACTACAACAAAGACACAGCAACTCTTCTACATTGAGAGACTAAAGACACACTATTAACAAGCACAATGCGTAACCCTGAAGCAAAAAAGAAAAGAAGTAGCTCTACAAGAGATTTTGAGACAATTGGAGAAGTTTAATATAGACAGTATGTTAGATTTGATTATTAAGTTAATGTTATGTTTCTTAAGAGAGATAAAGGTATTTTAGTTATGTAAGAGAATAGTCCTTATCCTTGGAACTTGCATGCTGAGGAATAAGCTGTCATGATGTCTGCAATCTAATTTTAAATGGTTATTTATATATTTGTATACATCTATATATATGTGTGTGTTTTCTAGAAATGTCATAACAAAATACCACAGCCTGCATGTCTTAAACAACAGTAATTTATTTTCTCATAGACTGGAGGCTGGAAGTCCAAGATCAAGGTGCTGGCAGGGTTAGTTTCTTCTGAGGCCTCTCTTTTTGGCTTACAGAGGGCTGTCTTCTCTTCTGTCTTCACATATTCTTCCCTCGTAAATGTCTGTGTCCAAATTTCCCCTTTTCATAAGGACTCCAGTCATATTGGGTTAAAGCTCAAGCTAGAAAATTCATTTTAATTTGATTACCTCTCTAAAGACCCTATCCTATTTAATAAAGAGGTAATATGGAAATTGACCATCACTCCAACATACAAGATGGCCGCCCCCATGTGATCAAAGATGGCTGCCCCCATGTGGACACAATATGGCCACCACAAGATGGCTGGAAGGGGAGGGCAGTTGGGAGGGACCAGGCCTGCAAGGGAGGGCAGTTGTGGGCGATCAGGCCTACAGGGGAGGGCAGTTAGGGGTGAGCTGGCCAGCAGGGGAGGGCAGTTGAGGGCAACCAGGCCTGCAGGGAAGGACAGTTAGGGACAACCAGGCCGGCAGGGGAGGGCAGTTAGGGGCAATCAGGTCGGCAGGGGAGCAGTTAGGCGTCGATCAGGCTGGCAGGGGAGTGGTTAGGGGGTGATCAGGCTGGCAGGCAGGCGAGCGGTTGGGAGCCAGCAGTCCTGGATTGTGAGAGGTATTTCAGATTGGAGAGGGTGCAGGCTGGGCTGAGGAACCCCCTCTCCCTCCATGCATGAATTTCGTGCACCGGGCCTCTTGTCTCCAAATATAATCATATTCTGAGGTAACGGTGATTATGGCTTCAACATATGAATTTCAGGTCCTAACAATATATACTAGAGATAAATTAAATAAAATACCCAATGTTCACAAACGGTGAATCTAAGTGAGGCTTATACAAGTGTTCCCTGCACTATTCTTCAACTTTTCTGTTGGTTTAAACTTTTTCAAAATAAAAATAAAATAAATAAGAGAAGAAACATTTTGAAAAGAACTAAGCTTGTCACAGACACTATTATTAAAAAATATTCATTCTTTGCCCTTGGCTGAGGGAGAATTATTCTTTCTGGCTCCATGGGTGGCAAGCTTGGCCACATGTGTTCTGTTGATATGGGTAGCTCTACTTCAGTGCTGTTGACAGAAAAGGAAAAAAGCAAGGAGGTACTGCAAATACTGTGTGATACCTTTTGTTTGAAGCTCTGCTGTCTATGGACATATATGTAGTACAAACTCAAACACATGTCAGAAAAGTGGTTTCCTCTGAGAAGGAAGAAGAGGAACAGGAAGAGATATGAACAATCATTCCTTTTTTTTTTTTTAACTTAAAAAACAACAACACCCTTTCCCAAACAGAGATGGCAAATTGCTAAGATCTGTCAAAGTAAAGGAAATAAATAAGTACAAATTCCTCATAGGTCAATGCCACTTCCATGGGTCAAAAATGGTTGAACAGCAACAATTTCATCCAGCTTATTAATATTCTAAATATTTTTCTTCAATGCTGAAATATAATTTTAAAAAAGAAAGAAAACTAATGGTAAGATATCAAATGAATTTAAGCAAACAAGTAATTAGTACAACTTAAGAATAATGATAGCGTCCTGGCCCTTTCTCAGAAAAGATATGTTATCCCCACAGAGTGCTGGTGTCATGGCGGGTGGGAAGCTGAGGGTGTTTCCTGCTTTCAAACCTCCTGAGCAGAAAGGTGAAGAGAGTCTGAGTTCCTAAGTGGAACAGAGTCGATATTGTCTATCTCTTGCAGATAGGATTATTAGCAAATAAAGGAACGTTGATTTGGGGAAGAGACAGACATCAAGCAGCCAAAACAATACCAGCTAGGTTTCTGGCTTGAAGAACCAGTGAGTTCCTGTAGGGAGGGTTATAGGGTTAAGCCTCGGACTGACCTGCTGGCAAAGCTGCAAACAAGTCCCAGCTTAGAGGGCACAGCCCTCTTAGCATAATTAAGCTTGACCTTGTGACTGCTCCCTAGATCTTTCCTGGGTAGCTAATGGGCTGTGGCAGGTGCAGCAAGTGCTGCCAAAACAAGTGAAACTTACAAGAACATTGTAAATTACCTTGTTTATCTCTGACTATAAAATAAAGCATCAGCTTGCAGTCTGGATCTGTTCTGTGGTCTCAGTCACGCACAGAAGATCCCCCTAGACCCAGCGTATTCTCTTTGTCTTTTCTTCATCCTTCGCCGGCCCTCCCTCAGGCTCGCCAAACCCTTGGCTGTGCTGGCGTGGCACAAGTTCCAAGCAAATGGATGGGGGCCCGTGTAATCAGGCGATACTCATGGTACTGCCCAGGATAGCAATACAGTGGGTCCGCACTATTCCATATTTTATATTTGCAAACTCCCTTATCCACTAAAATTTATTTGTAACCCCCAGATTAATTGTCTCTACACTTTCTCAGTCATTTGGAGAGAGGTGCAAGAAGGTGAAAAAATTGAGTTACCCAATTCATAGGTTCCCGGCTGAGGTTGGTTTCATCTCTTATACTTTAAATAAGTGTGTCTCTCTCTGTCTATTTAATGCCACATTTGCTCATTTTTGTATTTTTGGTTGCTAATTCTGCTGTTTACAATGGCCCCAAGAATTGTGCTGAAGGGCTGTCTAGTGTCCCTAAGTGCAAGAAGCTGTGATGTGCCTTACAGGGAAAAATGCATAAAATAAGCTTCTTTCAGGCATGAGTTACAGTGCAGTTGGCTGTGAGTTCAGATAATAAATCAACCATATATCTTACCTAATAATAGACAAACATGTAAATTGACCATACCTCTGCTATGCCACCAGCCAATCAGGAGTGATATGCAAATTAACCCAACAAAGATGGCAGATAATTTGCATACACAGGCGCTGAGTGATGGACGGGCGGGATGCAGGCGTTCTGCCCCACCCCGGTCTCTCAGGGCCTCTGGGCTGGAGCAGAAAGAAGTGGCTCTGGGGCCTAAGCGGAAAGAGGCGGTTCCGGGGCCTGAGCAGAAAGGGGCTGGGCTGGAGTGGAAAGGCGGTGCCGGCAACCAGGGAAAGGAAAGCGCATTCTAGCACGAATCTTCGTGCATCGGGCTTCTAGTATTAAATAAGGCATCTTTAAACAGAAACACAAATAAAACAAGATTTTGTATTAATCAGTTGATGAAAATGTTGAGGACAGCTTCAAGGGAACCTAACCCAGTATTTCCCGGGGAGACCATAGTTCAATATTTGGCAATCCAATGTCTGAAGTGACTTTATAGAACAGAACTACCATGACTAAGGAGAATCGCCTGTAATCAGAAAGAACTGCTTTCAGTGCCAAGCAATAATCAACCCCTGAGTTTCAAGTGCTAAGACATCCTAATTTGGAAGTGATGGTGAAGTTCTCAAGCAGGACTCCTAATAGACCCCACACAGTGCGGGATAGCGTTTGGGTTTCTCATATGCAGGACCTTAATTTGGTGTGGTAGAAGAGAAGAACTGTGCAGTCAGTCACAGGGCTTCATTGATAACATACGATTCTGAGCCAACGCTTAGTTCAAGAATAGAGATGGCAGGTCTCTTACCCTTTTCCTCATTGACCTATGTGAAAACCTGTGCTTATTTATTTGAGACAGCATGGAGGGACCTGGAGAGTATTATGCTAAGTGAAATAAGCCAGTCAGAGAAAGACAAACATCACATGGTCTCAATTATATGTGGAATCTAATGAACAAAATAAACTGATGAATAAAAATAGGTCCAGAGACAAGAAACAGACTGACAGGTCTCAGAGGGAAGAAGACGGGCAGGAAGAGATTAACCAAATAACTTATATGCATAGCCCATGGACACAGACAATAGTGCGGTAATAGTCCTGAGTGGAGGCAGAAGCCTGGTAGAGGGGGGCAAAGAGGGGAAAATAAATGGGGTCATCTGCAATACTCTCAACAACAATAAATAAATAAATAAACCCAGAATATGCCTGGATGTAGATAGCATCCCAGTTGACTTTTTTTTTTATTAATTCATAGTTTCCAGAGAAAATAAAAAGAAATATTGCAATCCTACATAATAAAAGGGAAGTATGCAAATACATCACTCCGCTACGCCCACGATTGGGCCAGCAGGAGGCGCGGGGGCGGGACTTGGGGTGCCAATCGCGCTGGCAGGAGGAGCTGGGAGCGGAGACTCGCAAGTGATCCCTGGCAAGCCGAGCTGGCTTGGGCCGGGGGATCTCAGGCCGCCAGGCCTTGCCCCCAAGCCGAGCCAGCTTGGGCTGGGGGTGCCTCAGGCTGCCAGGGCCTGCCCCCAAGCGCGATGGCTCTCAAGCCAGGCCGGTTTGGGCTGGGGTCTCAGGCCGTTAGGCCACGCCCCCAAGCCGCGTGATGGCTGGCAAGCCACACCGGCTTGGTCTGGGGGAACTCAGGCCTCCAGGCCTTGCCCCCAAGCCGCGCGATGGCTCTCAAGCCCCGCCGGTTTGGGCTGGGGTTTCAGGCTGCCAGGCCTCGCCCCCAAGCCGAGCCAGCTTGGGCTGGGGGTGTCTCAGGCTGCCAGGGTCTGGCCCCCAAGCGCGATGGCTCTCAAGCCCCGCCGGTTTGGGCTGGGGTCTCAGGCTGCCAGGGCCACGCCCCCAAGCCGCACAGGCTTGGGCTGGGGTCTCAGGGCGCCAGGCCTCGCCCCCAAGCCGAGCCAGCTTGGGCTGGGGGTGTCTCAGGCTGCCAGGGCATGGCCCCCAAGCGCGATGGCTCTCAAGCCCCGCCGGTTTGGGCTGGGGTCTCAGGCTGCTAGGGCCATGCCCCCAAGCCGCAGGATGGCTGGCAAGCCACACAGGCTTGGGCTGGGGTCTCAGGCCGCCAGGGCCACGCCCCCAAGCCGAGCTGCTTGGGCTGGGGTCTCAGACCGCCAGGGCCTGGCACCCAAGCCGCATGATCCCTGGCCGAGGCGGCTGCCTGGGCTGGGGTCTCATTCCTGCAGGGCCGGGCACCCAACTGCATGATCACCCAGCCAGCAGCAACGGCAGGGTGGTGCACCCCCACCAAGCTATCTTCAGGCCAGTGAGGGCAGCCTGGGCTGGAGACGCACACCCCCACCGGACTATCCACAGACAGGCTGAGATGGCAGCCTGGGCAGGGGTCTCAGCTTGGCTGGACTGAGGCAGCAGCCTGGGCTGGGGTCTCAGCCTGGCCAGGGCCCCATCCCCTGCCAGCGGTGGCAGCCTGGGGTCCCAACCATTGAGTCACATCAGCCAGGCAGATATGGAGGAACCTTAAATGTTTCTTTTTTTTATAATATATATTTTATTGATTTTTTACAGAGAGGAAGGGAAAGGGATAGAGAGCTAGAAACATCTATGAGAGAGAAACATTGATCAGCTGCCTCCTGCACACACCCCACTGGGTATGTGCCCCCAACCAAGGTACATGCCCTTGACCAGAATCGAACCTGGGACCCTTGATTCTGCAGGCCAATGCTTCATCCATCCGCTGAGCCAAAACAGGACTGTCCAATATGCTAAAGAAAAAACCCTATCTAATAAAGAGGGAATATGCAAGGGAGGGCATTTGGGGGTGACCGGGGTATCAGGGACTGGCAGGGAAGTGGTTAGGGGGTGATCAGGCTGTCAGGCATAGTGGTTAGGGGCAATCAGGAAGGCAGGCAGGCGAGTAGTTGGGAGCCAGCAGTCCTAGATTGTGAAAGGGATGTCCGACTGCCTGTTTAGGCCCGATCCTATGGATCGGGCCTAAACAGGCAGTCGGACATCCCCCAAGGAGTCCCAGATTGGAGAGGGTGCAGGTTGGGCTGAGACACACACACACACACACACACACACACACACACACACACACACACACAAACACACACACACGTGCACGAATTTCGTGCACTGGGCCTCTAGTAATAATATAAAGAAATATTTACACAATACTGGGTTCATCTATTTCTTAAAAATTTCTAGTTTAGCAATTCTGAGTAAGAGCACAGGTACTGGTCCATAGTGGGTGCTTGGTAAATACTGGTAAGTGCTATTGTCTATCCATTTTTTTTTTTTCTTTTACCTTCATCTCAGTTTAATAAAATACCTCTACAGTCCAGAGGCAGAATGGCACACTGGTTAAGAGTTAAGTCCTGGGAGCTAAGAGATCTTTGTTGTCCAACTTCAAGCAAATTACATGTTTGATTTGTAAGCCTCAATTTCCATATTTGTAAGTTGATCATAATAATAGTATTTAATGCATAAGGTTGTTTGAGGATTAAATTTGATAATACACTCCAAACACTTAACAGAATGCCCAGAATATAGTAATTGTTCAATAAGTGGTACCTAATATTATCACAAGTTTTTAAAACCATCACTGACATTCTCATTTAAGAATATTGTATCTGGTCTGTGCACAGCAGCTGTTTACATTTAAAGAACTTTATAGACAATACTAGTAACTCTGCTAAAAATAACTGGGTTTATTTGCTTTGATTTGGTCAAATAATCTAAATAAAACAGTCAGCAGGTTCAATGTTGTTGGTCAATAAAATTCCTGAAAAAAAACCCACAATAAGTGACTTCCTTTATCCCTTTGTTTTATTTTTTCTTTCAAGCAATATGTACTTAAATGTGACTTCTAAGCTACTAATCTGTAACTTGTTCTCTCTCTCTCTCTCTCTCTCTCTCTCTCTATATATATATATATATATATATATATATATATATATATATATATATATATATAACAGTTTTTAAAGTTATATATATATATATATATATATATATATATATATATATATATATATATATATATAACTTTAAAAACTGTTTTTGTTTTTATTGATTTGAGAGAGCAAGGAGGGGAGAGGGAGAGATAGAAACATCGATGAGAGAGAATCAATATCCATTGGCTGCTTCCTGCACACCCCCTGCTGGGGATCAAGCCAGCAACCTGTGCATATGCCCTGACCAGGAATCGAACCAATGACCTCTTGGTGGTCAATGCTCAACCACTGAGCCACACCGTCCAGGCTGTTCTCTATATATTTTACTTATTTTATTTTAAGCACATAGCAAATCCTCTAATATTTTCTTGCCTAGGGAATTTTTGCAGAGCTGAAAGCAAAAGCCCACAGCTCTTCCTGCCTTTTGTGAAAGCTTAAACATAATGAAGCGATGTTGTTGGGTGTCCCAGAGGGAATGGGAGAGAGGGGCAGCACTTGAGAGAGAACGGGGGTGAGGTGAAGAAGGGAAATTCTCTTCTGGACTTGGGAAAGGAGAGAGTACTTTCTGTAAGCCTATCTATCCCTTCCTATATCAGCACCTGGAAGATGAGAGAGACCAGGGAGGGAACTCTGGGCATAGAGTTCCCAGTCTCAGCAAAATCCCTTCGCCCACAAGTGGCAAGGAAGCATCAGAGTCACAGGCCCATGAGGGACTTTGTGAGCTGGGACAATGGGCTGCTGGTGTGGCAGATGGCAGACAGAGACAGCTCCTCGTGCTTTGTCCCTACAAGACCTACACTCCTGGGAAGTGTAGGGGAAGGCCCGGTCATGATTGAAAATGAATCCTACCCTCATTTCACCAAGATGAGGCGCTAGAAACCAAACCCAAGTTATTCGAAATAAATAAATAAATAAATAAATAAATAAATAAATAAATAAATAAAGAGGGACAGATTTCCTGCACATGGAGTTTGTGGCCTGAGATTTATAAGGACCGCACAACAAAAGGAGGGACAGAGAGGCTTCCTAAATGGTGAGGGGAAGGAGAGACACATTATTACCTATGGCCTGAGGCTATTGTTACTTGAAAACATTATTTTGGGCTAAGTGTTATCAAATATTTTGAGGTGTTTGACTTTTCTTAAAAATGGTCTTCATACTAGTAAGTAGGAATGGCAAAATCATGAAAAAGCAAGTTAAAGTACTCTGCCAGGTACAATTCATTGTCTATGCTGGAAACAAAATTTAGTTAAGAAGTGGAGGCCCCATCTCAGTGAAAAATGTGCAAGAAAACATTTCCAATAAACCACCCAACACCAAGTTAACACTTAAAGGAAAACCCTACAG
The DNA here is from genome assembly GCF_951640355.1 of Cnephaeus nilssonii. Lineage (NCBI taxonomy): Eukaryota > Metazoa > Chordata > Mammalia > Chiroptera > Vespertilionidae > Cnephaeus > Cnephaeus nilssonii. The sequence goes on from NC_137078.1 coordinate 24,516,911, forward strand.
GAAATGTTAACTTGGAGATTATTTTCTTCCCTTCTGCATTATTTCTGACACAAAAGATGGTGTTTTATTTTTCCTTTTGTGTGTGTATGTTATCATTCATTATGTCCCTCATAGCAATAGTTCCCGTTAAACTGTCTTATATACTCTCATTCAGATTATACCTATAGATAATCTATGTTAGGCCAATCTACTTTATTTATCACTTATTTACTTATTCATTTCTATTTCACCCATCCCCAAATCCCCCCTCTTTGGGCAGCCATCAGCTTGTTCTTTATATCTATGGTGTGTTTTTGTTTTGTTTTAAATTCAACATATAAGTGGAATCATATAATATTTGCCTTTCTCCATCTGACTTATTTCACTTAGCATACTACCCTCTAGTTTCATCCATGTTGTTGCAAATGGCAAGATTTCATCCTTTTTTTAAGGCTTAGGAATATTCCATTGTATTTATGTACCGCATCTTCTTTCTCCACTTACCTATTGATAGATACCCAGGTTTCTTCCATATCTTGGCTATTGTAAATACTGCTGCGGTGAACATAGGGGTGCATATATCTTTCAAATTAGTATTTTTGTTTTCTTTGGATAAATATCCAGAAGTGGAATTGTTGGTTTGTATGGCATATATATTTTTAATTTTTCCAGTTATTGCCATGCTTTTTTTCTATAGTGGCTGTACCAATTTATGATCCCACCAACAGTGTATGAGGAGTACGTTTTTTTCCACATCCTTGCCAATACTTCTTATTATTTATTTATTTATTTATTTATTTATTTTTATGATAGCCATTCAGACAAGTATGAGGTGGTTTCTCATTGTGGGTTTTTTGTTGTTGTTGTTGTTGTTGTTTTTTTCATTTCCCTAATGATTAGTGATGTTGAGCATTTTTTTTATATGTCTATTGGCCATCTGTATGAGCTCTTAAGAGAAATTTCTATTCAAGTCCTCTGCCCATTTTTTGATTGGACGTTTTGCAGGTCTGTGTGTGTGTGTGTGTTAAGTTGTATGAGTTCTTTACATATTTTGGATATTAATCCCTTATAGGATATATCATTTGCAAATTTCTTCTCCCATTCAATAGGTTGTCTTTTTGTTTTGTTGATAGTTTCCTTTGCTGTGCAAAAGCTTTTTAGTTTGATACAGTCCCTGTTTATTTTTGCTTTTGATGCCTTTGCCTGAGAAAACATATATAAAAATATATTGTTAAGACCTATGTCAAAGAGTTTATTGCCTCTATTTTCTTCTAGGAGTTTTATGGTTTCAGGTCTTACACTTAAGTCTTTATTCCATTTTGAATTTATTTTTGCATACTGATGTAAGAAAGTGGTCTGATTTCATTTCTTTTTGCATGCATCTGTTCAGTTTTCTCAGCCCCAATTATTGGAGAGACTGTTTTTCTTTTCCTCATTGCATATGCTTGCTTCCCTCATCATAGAGTGATTGGACATATAAGCGAAAATTTATCTCTGGACTCTATTCTATTTCATTGCTCTATGTATCTGTTTTTATGCCAGTACCATATGGTTTTGATTATTGTAGCTTTGTAGTATAGTTTGATATCAGGAAAAGTAATACCTCCTACTTTGTTCTTTCTCAAATTTTATCTGGGGTCTTTTGTGATTTCATATATATTTTAGGATTAGTTGTTCAAGTTCTGAGAAGAATGTCATTGGTTTTTTAATAGCGGTTGCTTTAAGTCTCTATCTTGCTTTAGGTCATAAAGACATTTTAATAATATTAATACTTTCAGTCAATCAGCATGGTATATCCTTCCACTTAATTTTATTCTCTTCAATTTTTTTCTTCAATGTCTTATAGTTGTCAAAGTACAGATCTTTCACCTCTTTGGTTAAATTTATTCCTAGATATTTTTAGGTTTTTTGATGCAATTATAAATGGGATTGTTTTCTTAATTTTTCCTTGTGACTACTTATTGGTGTATAAAAATGCAACAGATTTTTGTATATCGATTTTGTATCCTGAAGCTTAACTGAATTCATTAGTTCTAATAGTTTTTTGGTGAAGTCTTTAGGGTTTTCTGAATATAGTATCATGTCATCTGCAAGTAATAAGAGTTTTACTTCTTCTTTTCTGCCAACTCCGAAGATTTTAATTAAAAAAATGAAATTATCAAGATGGTAATGAAATGATTATACCAGACTAATTTTGACTCATAATAGTAACCTTAATAATACCATCATAAGTTTAATCTCTAGTGTTCTTTAAAAGATTGAAACATATCCTGAAGGCAAATTCCCTCCTTTTGGTGTTGTATTTTGTAGTCTAAATTCTATCATGATGATATTGAGTTGTCTAATTAAATAAGCTAAATAAACACACACATAAATTTCCCTGTCCCCAAAGACAAGCAAACAAAATATATATCTACTTTTTCTGCACAAACCGAGCTAGAAAAGTGAAGCATTTTTCTTAGCGTGTTATTGATCAGGCGCTGAGAGCTTAAGTGACTATGCATGTGCTAGGAGGGTTGGCTCAATGGTTTGTGCATTAGATACCATCTGCCCCATTCAAGGACACAATGCTGATTATCTCTAGCAGATGGCATTCCTCTGAGAGGATGAAGGCCCAATTAGGACAGGCCTCCCAATTTTTAAAATTGACCTAGCCATTCAGATTTTCAATGTGCAAATTCTCAATTTTTAAATGTTGGCAACTAGTTCAAAAATATTAAAAAGCACTCTGTTGATCAACGCAAGCATATCTCTCATGGGCTGTCAGCTTGTGGCCTCCACTATGGATTATTTTACATTAATGCTATTGACAATTTAAAAATTTAGATGCAATGTGTTTCAAGAGCATGTGTTCATGCACATGTGTGTGTCTGGGAGGGTGTAGTGTGTTTAAGGCTGAAGAAATACAGAGGAGAAGACAGACAAGTGGTTTTGCTCTTACACCCTAAGCCCTTCAGAATTTATGTTTATCCCTGCTCTATTTCTGCTTGGTCATACATCAAAGACCCCTGAGAATCCCACCACATAAATGTTATTTAGAATGCAAGGTTGGGTGTGATGTCTTGCCTGGTCCCCGTGGAATATGGATCAGTGACCTCTCAGTTTTGATACCAATCTCCAAAGCTCTTCATAAGAAACACACCATCCCAGAATGCTAGCTCAAGAAACTCTAGATATTGTCATGGAGATATGTCATCCTCCTCTAACTAGAATTCTCTTCCCCTGGGAAATCAGAAAAGACTTTTATCAGTACTTGATAACTTGAGTTACAGGACTGGGACTAGGGTGAAGCAAGCAAGGCATTTAAGGTGCAAAATTTAAGGAGACTAGACTATTATTTGATCATTGAAAGAAATAAAGTACCGATGCATGCTACAACACAGATGAACCTTGAAAACATCATGCTAAGTGAAAGAAACCAGTCACAAAAGATTACATATTGTATGATTTATATAAAATGTCCAGAATAGGAAAATCCATAGAGATAGTAAATTAGTGGTTGTCTAAGACCGTGGGGAGTGGGGATAAAGTGCACGGTGGGTGCTAATGGGTACTGGGCTTCTTTTCAGGATGATGAAATTTTCTAAAATGGATTGTGATGATGGTTGCACAACTCTGTGAATAGACTAAATATCATTGAATTGGACACTTTAGATCGGTGAATTGCATGATATGTGAACTATATCTCAATGAAACCATTATTAAAATAAATAAACGAACAAGACACACAGATGTCCCTCAGCTGGAAGTTTCTCTTGAGCCTTTTGCTAAAGTTGCCTTTAAATCAAAACAATTTGCATACCACAGAGGCACATTTTGGGGTGACTCACTCTGGACCCCACACTATTCACAGTGGAACTCTAATTTCTTCATCTAGGCACTTGCTAGAAATGTAAAACCTCTAGCCCCACCTAAGACCTACTGCAGCAAAATCTGCATTTTCTCAAGGTCCCCAGTGATTATTATACATGCTAACCAAAGCAAAACCCCACCCTAGACCCACTGAGGCATTATCCAAATTTCACAAGATCCCCAGCAACTATTATGCATGGTAAAGCAGTGAACTCCCCAACTAGCTGAACTTTCCACATTTATCAACTTTTGTAAGTATTGTATATGAAACTATTTTCTCTTAAATGTTCCAACCATCTATATAAATTTAATACACTTTATTTTCTACTCATAAGTTTAAATCAATTACTCAAGTATACATTTTGAATTGGCATTAGAAGGCTATTCTGTTAATCCAACTGTACAAATTTTCTCAAATATAAATACACAAAATATCAAATATGCATTAACTCTTTCTTATCCTCATATTTAATATTATAATTTTGAAATAGTGCCAACTTTTTAATACTTAATTTTAATTATTCTGGGTTTTGAGGGAGGCTTAGCTACAAAAAATAAACAATTATATCATCCCATATAATTTTAGTTCACTAGTTAATTTTAATAAATATTTAAAGAACTAATTTCAATCCTATGTAATCTCTGTCAGAAAATAAAATAGAGTAAAGGAACATTTCCCAACTCTTTCTATGAGGGTGCTATTTCTCTGATAAAAGGAAACTACAGATTAATGTCCCTCATGAGCTTAGATGCAGAAATCCTTTTTAAAAAAAAGTATTAGCAAACAATTCATGAGTATATAGAATTATTACCACTATAACCAAGTGGTTTTTATCTCACATAATTTTGTAGGTTATAGTCTCATGTGATTTTCAGTACCACTCTACCACCTATACAATAAAAGAGTAATGTGCAAATTGACCCTAACAGCAGAATGACCAGAATGACCGCTCAACCAGTCACTATGAGGCGCACTGACCACCTCTCAGTTCCTCTCCCTGGCCGGCAGGCTCCAATCACCTGATGGTGAATGGGGAACCGGGGGTGGGTGGCAGTGGGGAAAGGAGATGGCTGTGGGCAGCCAGGGAAGATGGCCCTGATCTCAGGCCAGGCCTAGGGACCGTACCTGTGTACAAATTTTGTGCGCTGGGCCTCTAGTTAGACAATACAATGTTAACAGATTGGATTCTAGATGTCTTTTATGGCTTTGTCTAGTCAGTCAGAACTTTAATGTGAAGTCCTTATACTGAGGGGTGACTTTTATTGTTATTAGTGTAAGAAGAAGCATAGCAGGATTATGTAGAAGGTACAATGGACTTCTAAAGGAGTCTAGGTTGGTGTGGGAGAATCAGGGACTCATGTTGACTCTATAGAGTATGGTTTTGTGCCTGACAAGAGAGCAGGTCTGATGAAATAATCCAGAAGGAGAGGGAATGTAATGTGTAATGTGAGCTCTGTCTTTATTCTAATTGAAAGGAACCAAGAGAGAGAGGTACATAAGCAAGTTCAACCTAAAGATGCTTTTCCTTTAAGACAGTGTACTAACAGTAAATATAAAGCCCTCACTCACCCCTACACTTTACCTCAGACAGATGCTTAACAAGGTCAGTTTCTTTTTCCTTTAGGGAGAATTATTTTTAAATAACCACACCATATAGTAATTATATTTTTCTTTCATTTTGTTTTTAATTAGGAACTCAAGATCAGAATTAGGCGCCCTCACTACTTTGGAAATAAGCAGCCCATCTGGCTGGCTCCCAACAATTTGATAAGAGTCCTATTTTGTTGGCTGGACTAATTGTGGTTACTTCCATTCTCTCCCTGATAACTTTCGTTTTCCTCCCATGAAACACCAAGCACTTCCTGTAGGGCAAAGATGACGAGAGCAAGTGGGATGGGCTAAGACCTTGAGGGGAAGCAAACTTTGCCACCCCAAAACCTGCCTCCTTAGGATATGGACTATTTTGTAGTGGTTATGTTTTAGGAAACAAAAGACTCAGGGAAAACCTCTAAACTTCCTCCTAATTGCCTAAAAGAATTTTGGTAGAGGTCCTGCTCTGGGAAGGGAGGTAGTATCACAGGTAATAAGTTTAACATGAACTAGTGTGTGATAGACAGGAGGAAGCTAGCAGGGCCCCTTTAATCAAAGTCCTCTCTGTGTCCCATCATTACAGATGGCCCAGCAAACATTTATTAACCACTATTTGCTTTTCCTTCTCCATGTGAAATGCCTTCCTGTCCTTTGAAGTTTCAAACCACAACCCCAACTTATAAGGCGTAAGTGTCCGGTTTGTCCTTGAATCACATAGTCTCATGGAGCCTCTGTATGTACCTACTTACTCAATTTCGTTATTTTCTCCTGTCAATCTGTCTCATGTTAATTTGATTAATAGGCCAGCCAGAAGAATTTAGAGAGGTGAAAGGAAGATTATTTTCTTCCCCCATAACCTTTATCTCTAAAGACATTTGTGTTAAATGAATATTGTGATGTGTCTTTATGGTCAGCCATACAAAATATGAATTCATTGAGAACAGGTCCAGGCTGCAGACAACTGCCTTTGAGTATTTAGCAAAATAATTTGAGGATATATAGTACTGGAGGCCCGGTGCACGAAATTCGTGCACGGGGGTGGTGGTGTATCCCTCAGCCCAGCCTGCACCCTCTCCAATCTGGGACATCCCTCTCACAATCCAGGACTACTGGCTTCTAACCGCTCGCCTGCCTGCCAGCCTGATCACCCACTAACCACTCCCTTGCCAGCCTGATCGACATCTAACTGCTCCCCTGCCAGCCCAGTTGCCCCTAACAGCCCTCCCCTGCTGGCCTGGTCCCCCCCAAATGCCCTCCCCTGCAGGCCCGGTTTGCCCCAACTGCCCTCCTCTGCAGGCCTGGTCATCCCTAACTGCCCTCCCCTGCTGGCCTGGTCCCCCCCAACTGCACTCCCAAGCAGGCCTGGTCCCCCTCAACTGCCCTCTCCTGCAGGCCTGGTTGCCCCCAACTGCCCTCCCCTGCTGGCCTGGTCACCCTCAACTGCCCTCCCCTGCCGGCCTGGTTGCCCCTAACTGTCCTCCCCTGCAGGCCTGGTTTCTCCCAACTGCCCTCACCTGCAGGCCTGGTCACCTCTAACTGCCCTCCCCTGCTGGCCTGGTCCTCCCCTAACTGCTCTCCCCTGCTGGCCTGGTCCCCCCAACTGTCCTCCTCTGCTGGCCTGGTCACCCCTAACTGCCCTCCCCTGCAGGTCTGATTGCCCCCAACTGCCCTCCCTTGCAGGCCTGGTCCCCCCCCAACTGCCCTCCCCTGCTGGCCTGATCACCCACAACTGCCCTCCCCTGCCGGCCATCTTGTGGTGGCCATCTTGTGTCCACATGGGGGCAGCCATCTTGTGTGTGATGGTCAATTTGCATATTACTCTTTTATTAGATAGGATTATTAGATAGGATTATTCATACAATGTAACACGTGACCTCCAATAGCTAGCTACTATTTATTGAGCAACTATGGAATATGCATTGTGTGTGTCCATTAGGATACGGACTATTTTATAGTGGTTATTAACATGCACGTGTGCACGCGCACACACACACAATTTATCTATCTATCTATTTATTTATTTATTTATCACATAAGCCTGGGAGAGGACAGCACTTTTTCTTCCCCTCTCTTTTTAACCTATGAGGAAACTGAGGTTTAGAGAAATTAAGTGACTCCCCCAAGGTCATCCATCTAGAAATAGGTGGGGTCAGATTTTGAAGCCAGGCAGGGAGGGGTCTCAAGGCAAAAGCATCATTAGTTCAGTTTGTATTGTATGTTAAGGACTGAGATATCTATATTTTTTACTGCAACCACAGGGAAGATATTTCATGTATATGACCCTCATCTTCTTTATCTGCTAAGTGGCTCCTTCTTCACTGGGTCATTGGGAGAGTGAATGAGCAAGTGCAGGCCAAGCACTGTTAAGCACCTTCCTAAGCTCCCTAAGACTCCCAAGGTCAACAAGTGAATTAAAAATAAACTGACATCACTGGTAACTCTAGAGAGGGGGCTCAGGTCCGTTAAATCCCAGGATCTATGATGATTATGGACTTCACTACCTTTATTAAAACCAACCAAGCTCTGGCCGGTGTGGTTCAGTGGTTAGAGCGTGGGCCCACACCAAGGGTCATGGGTACTACCTGGATTGCAAGTTTGATTCCCCCTCTGCCCCCAAGGCGTGTGCCTGGATGTGGTCAATTCTTCCCCCCTCTGGAAAGTATATCCTTGCGTGAGGATTAACCCCCCAACCACCACCACCCCCCCCACACACACACATAAAAACCAACCCACCCTGAAATCCAAAGATTAGAAAATTGTGTCAATCCCATTGCTGCTAAATAGATTTACCTGGCCACACGCTTTCCCTTAATTCTATGGGGCTTCCCAAGGGTTTCATTCATTCATTCATTCATTCATTCATTCATTCATTCATTTATATGCATGCATGTGAAGGTCTGACTCAGCGCTTGGTGGACACAGTGGGCTTAAAATTAGAGAAAGGAGACGCAAAGAGTGGCCTTTTCCCCTGGGAAAGGCTGTCACACGCCAAGTCTCCTCCCTCCGAGGAACCTCAGTGACAGTCAGGGTGGTGTCCAGCCCGCCTCCTCCCCCCTCCTCCCCGCCGACAATTCAGGCACCGTAACCTGCTAGGCTATAAACGGAGGGAGGGACGGAGGGAGGGAGGGGGTTGCTAAAAATGTCAGACGGACTTTCCGGCCACTGGTGGGTCCCTAACCCGCCGGCCCTCCCCTTGTTACCTCTTCCCCTTTCCACCCCTTCCCCTTCCCACCCGGGCCCCAGGAGCGGGGCGGGGCGGGGCGGGGCGGGGCGGGGCGCGGCCTCCCGGTCCTTAAGAGCACAGCCCGCGCAGGGTGGCCCGCGAGCACCGGCTTGGCTTCCGCACCGTCTCCCCGCCACCCGCCGGGTCCGCGAGCCGCCGCGCCCGCCTCCCGCCCCCCTCCCCGCCCCCCGCTCGCCGCCCCGCCCCGCCCCGCGCCCGGCCGTGCCCGCCCCGCGCGCCGGCGCCGCAGGAAGGAGCTGCCGGCTCCAGGCTCGCCGACCCGCACCATGCCCCGCATCGATGCGGACCTCAAGCTGGACTTCAAGGATGTCCTCCTGCGACCCAAGCGCAGCAGCCTCAAGAGCCGAGCTGAGGTGGGACGCTCCCAAAGCCGCCTTGGGGGGGAGAGGGGGGGCGTTTTTCTGGGTGGCGCGGGGCAGGTGGTGGAAGAGGCGCAATGGGGTAATAACGCCTTGCCTGCTTTTCTGTGTCTGAGGATGGCTGGGGTGCGACCTGGGAAAGGGGAAAGCCAGCTGGTTCCCTGCCAGGAAGAGGTGTCTTCAAGGGGCCCCGCTGGGGCCTGACATTCTGAAGCTGCTCTTAGGTGGGGTGGGCCAGGGGAAGTCCGCGTGAGAGCCAGACCGCAGAGGAGCAAAGACCGAGTGGGCCAATGAGGAGAGAGAATGGGGAGGCAGGACGGGTGCATTTAGGGGGAAAAGGACACAGGGGAGCCAGATCCTAAAAGGAGAGGAAGAACAACCGAAGATACTTGTGATTTTGACGCTGCTTCCTAGTGCAGAAAACTGCTATTGGTTTGAGTGTCAGATCCAGCAGTAGAATTTCTTTAAAATATTTGAAGAATAGGGAAACTTCAGGGTTTACTCTCGGCGTTTCAGTGGCCTTGCTGGGAGTGAGGGTGGGACCCGTGCCTAGTGGCACCCTCCTTACTGGACAGCTGCCCGGTCCTAGCGAAGCTGAAAGCACTGGGGTGCAGGCGTGGAGTTGGGGGGCAAACTGGATCAAAGCTTGAAGAACAGGTGGAGACTGGACTGGAAATAGCCTCGGTGTGGGGGTTGGGATGCCCCTACTGGTGAGGAGGAAGGTCAAACTCTGAAGGTTAAACTAGCTGCACAGAAAGGCAGGGTCCCCTGGAGTGGTGTGTGCTGGTGACCATGGCTTTGCCTGGTCTGCTGAGGGCCAGAGAGGGAGGTGAGGGAGCTGGACGGGGTCTGGAGGCTGCGGCCACAGGAGTAAACAGGAGGAGGCTGAGCCAGCACGCTGTTCCTTACACCCCAGTCCAAACGCCATAAATAAATCGGCGGGCTGCCCACCAGTGCCCAAGCTCAACTGCAGTGCCTGGTGCTGCCAGCTGAGGGCTTGTTTAGATTAGAGAGGCCTCCTGCTTTAGCCAATGACCAGAACCAAGTCACCTTCTCAGTCTCAAGCAGGAGGGTTGGTGGGCTGCGGCCAGGGAGGATGGGACAGCACAGCATGGAATAGGCAGGAGAGGAACGGTAAACCCTTGTCATGCTAGCTAGTTGGGTGACTGTGCATGTTCTTCATGTTCATTCAAGTGCTAAAGAGGGGCAGACTTTAAAGAAGAATAAACAGTTTGCATGGCCAGTCTGGGCTTCCCCAAATATAAGCTGTGGTCAGTACCTAAGACCAGACTAAGACGAGATGTAGGGATTCTAGGCAGGCTAATAATTTGGTGGTCTCAATATTCTTTAAATATTTGTTCAGAACTCACTTAGTAGAGAGGAACTTTTAAGAAACATTATATTTTTAAAACAAGGATATATTATATGTGTTTTCTGAACCAGGAAACATCTTGAGAAGGTAAAACATTTAGAATTTATGTAATAGAATGAATTACTCTTTCCCAGGGAAGGGTATGACATCATATATCATTTGGCTTGATAATTTGGGCTGATTGAAACTATTAATGACCCAGCCTCTGATGACACCCTACAAGCTACATGTAAGCATTGCAGTGAGAACTCTGTGTCCTAGGGAAAGGTTTTCATATTTCCAGTTTTGTGGGAGTTTGCCAGCTCTGTGCCAGGAAACCTGAGTTAACTGGCATTGCCTTTCCAATTGGTTCCTGTAATAGTTTAGCTCCCTGTTGCCCGAGGCAGCTGCCTGGCTGGCTACCCCTCAGAATCAGACTGCCTGCTTCAGTGGTGTTGAGGGATGTAGTTAGGCCTAGGTCAAGCTAGTCTTCTGATCCCCTCTGAGTGTTTTCTCAGTTTGCTTGGGGATGCCTGAAATGTTTTAGAGGCAGATTAAAATATTTTCATTGCACAATCAGATAGAAGCCAAATGTCTGCTCCCTGGCAGGAGTCATACCGGAATGCAAATTTGAAGGTAAATGACTGGTAAATGATGGGACTTGGAGCTGAATCAGAAAACATATTTGAGTGGAGCCAGGACAGAAAACATACCCCTGAGAGCAGTCTTGCGGAAGGGAGAGTTTTGACGTTTGACAAGATTGGTCCCTGCAACAGTGTTGCTAAGAGCCAGGCCTTGTGCTGATCATTGTGAGCAGGAAGTGGAGAGAAGGACAGAGTGTTCTCCCAGCCCGGGAGTTTGAGCACTCATGCTGGGGCATTTCCACAAGTGTCATATAAAATGAATTTGAAGTCACCTTCCAGAGGCAAAGGGTCCAGGTGGGGATGACCCAGGAGGCCTCTCGGTGGTTGCACCAGCTGGGCAGTCATCTCTCAACTGGTCATCCATTCATTGCCTTTACCCACAAGACATTGTGGGCTGGGACATCCATAGTTTCAATCAAGCCCCTGGCACACAAGAATAAAGTGCCACAGGTCTGTGTGGGGGCATTTGAGTCATCTTTCCAGAGGAATTGACATGTTTGTTGACTGAGGCAAGACCTTGTCTTTTTGTTGTTGTTGTTGTTAATCCTCACCAAAGGATATTTTTTCCATTGATTTATTTATTATTTTTTAGAAGGAGAGAGAGAGAGGTGGGGGGAGAGGAACACTGATGTGCGAGAGACACATCCATTGGTTGCCTCCTGCATGCACCCCGACTGTGGCCCAGGCAGGAATGGAACTTGCAACCCAGGTATGTGCCCTTGACAGGGAATGAAACCAACAACCCTTAGGTATGCAGGGCTGATGCTCTAATTACTGAGTCACACTGGCCAGGGCAAGACTTTGTCTTTATTGATAGACTAGTGGCCCGGTGCATGAAATTCATGCACATTGAAGGGGAATTAATTAGAGGAAATATTTTAATATTGCTATTTGCCTTTTCTCTATAATAGAAGTGTCAGAGATGAAATAAAATTAGTAAAATGTATTTGAAAATAATATATAAACTTATTAATAAATAAACAATCACAACATGATATAACATCAACAAAGACATGATATAAAAACAACAAAAACATCTTATAAAAACAACACTGATACAATGACTGATAAATTGATTTAACTTATTCTAATATCTCCCTGTATACCACATTAAGAGTGAAAACACTTTCAGAGTGCTTGACTAATTTCCCTTGTGATGAAGTATTTACAACTTTAACTTTAACATCACACGCTCTTCAAACTCGAGAGAAAGCAACATACAACTGACCATGTACAAAAATAGGTTCAGGTAGGAATATTCCTACTCTGTGCAGAGTTTGTCCTTGTGATTTATTAATAGTCTTCGCAAATGCTGGCATCATGGGAAACTACCTTCAAATTAATTTAATTGGGAGGCCAGTGTCAGACGGGGACAAATCAATTCTTGGAATCAGAACAACCTCTCCTTCTGCGAGGAATGGGGCTCCCTCCTCCTCCTTTCAGGGTCCTGGGTGCAGGTGAATGGGATTCCTGGCTGGCAGGCCACTGATAGCAAGCTGTTCAATGGCTGATTATGTTTTTTCTGTGAGGAATGGGGCTCCCTCCTCCCTCGTGTCAGGGTCTGGTTTGAAGGCTGGCCACGCCCCCGATCGCGGGAGACCCAGAGTTCCACCACGCCCTGGCTGGGGCCCAGAGCTCCCTCTCACCGCCACCGTGCCCAGGCCGGGGCCGGGAGGGAGGTCCCACCGCTGGCAGCCTGCTGTTCAGTCATCCATCTGGTCGTTTAGGTCGTGACAGCCCCTGGCTTTTTATATATTAGGATTGGGAAACTCAAATGCCCTTGATTCCCTGAGCACATTCTTCCTCAGGATCGTTCCTGGCTCAGATGTCCCAACTTATTCCTTACGCTAGTAAGATATTTTCAAAAAAACAAAACAAAAACTTATTAATGCAGCTCAAACTTTGGAAGTCAGGTATTGAAGAGAATTTGCATCAGAAAATTGTCCACTTGTCCTAGGACAGGGAAAACAATGAGTGTTCAGTCTCTAGTGTTGTTTCTACAGGGGTCCAGTGAGCAGAGTGCTGGTCCAGCCTGCGTGATCCTCAGCCAGCGGGTGAGAGAAGGGCAGGTGGAGAGACTACCGGGCTGGGAAAAAGGAAGTCTGGGTTGCCGTCCAAGCTCTGTCACAAATTATTTTATTGCCTTTGCCTTTGGGTCAGTTCCCCCGGGGCTGCAGTGACAAAGCACCAGGCTGGGTGGTTTACGCAGTAGATGTTTACTGTCTGACAGTTCTGGAGGCTGGAAGTCCCAGGTCAAGGTGTTGGCAGGGTTGGTTTCTTCTGAGGCTGTGAGGGAGAATCTGTTCCTGTTCCCTCTCTCTGGTGGTTTACAGGCAATCTCACGTGTTCCTTGGCTTGTAGACGCCTCACCTTGATCTCTGCCTTCATTCTCCCTTTCTGTGTGTCTGTGTCCAGATTTCCCCCTTTTAAAAGAACACCAGTCATATTGGCATGGGCCTTCCTAATGGGCTCATTTTACCTTGATCATCCGCAGAGACCCTATTTCCAAATAAGGTCAGTGGATAAGACTTCAACATCTTTCGGGGGAGACACAAACCATAACAGGTTTTCTCTGTAAAATTAGAGGTTTTGACTAGACTTGTTATTCACAGATGCCTCAGAATCATCTAGGAAGGCACTCTGAAAATACACATCTTGTCCCCCAAAACAAAGGTTCTGATTTATTAAGTTTGAGGCAGCCCAAGCATGTGTATTTTGGACATTGTCCTAAGATGATTCTCATGTGTGCGTGGATGCTCTGGACTGGCCACGGGAGCCCCTTCCATTAGTGGAGCTGTGGCTGTCTGGTAATGTGCAGCTGTGTGTGCTTCTCCTGAGAATGGATGGTGACACTTCCAGGGATCAGAGCCCATTCGGAGGGCTGGCCTGGGGCCCACCAAGCATTACTTGAAAACGGCTGGGGGCCAAAATGATGTTATTCTTGCCCCTTGCCCAGATGTTAATTTATTCTGCTCCCCTCCTCCCGAACCACTACCCTGTTTTTAATCCTCACTCAAGGATATGTTTTTACTGATTTTAGAGGAAGGGGTTTGAGAGAGAGAGAGAGAGAGAGAGAAACACCGATGTGAGAGAGAAACATCAATTGGTTGCCTCCCCCACATGCCCTGAGTGGGGATCAAACCTGAAACTTGGGTATGTGCCCTGATTGGGAATTGACCCCACAAACTTTTGGTGCAGGGACAATGCTCAACAAACTGAGCCCCCCAGCCAGGGCTAATTTATTTCACTTGAGCCAGTAGGACTTCAAAGGTGAAAGGCTTTGTCCCTGTGCTTAGACTTGTGATCTGCATGTGAGACAGATAATGAACAAGGCAGTTAATAAGAGAATTGCTTTAATTAGTACCATCCACGGGTCTAGGCAGAAGGGTCTCCTGACCCCTCCTCACTGGACAGGGCCTGTGGGCTGTGCTGTTCCTTCTGGGCCCTCTCCCGGTACTCAGGATCATGGATTTCCCTGCCCTCGTGACTTGGAGCTGATCCCAAGGCCTGCAAGGGTCTCTTCGCCAAGCGTGTTTTCTCAAGGGCCATCCGTGCTGCTGGTATGCTTGCCTCTAACCTCAGAGAGTGGCCAGGTGGCAGGTGTTTGTGGGAATGGAGGTGTGTGTGCGTGGAACGTAACGTGTGGACTGGGGTGTCCATGTGTATGCACGCAGGGTTTGGGAGGAAGGCAAGGGGATGTGGCTTGCAGGCCCGGCTGGCTCCCCATGACACCAGGTCCTGGTGCTTTCCTGGTCAGAAACGAAACTGTTTATGAAGGTGGAAGGATAGAGCAAGATTCATGAAACAGCTTGCTAGTTTGACTTGCAGTGAGGTGTTTATAACTGTTGTAGGAGGGCCACAGTTTGTACTTTCGGGCCCTCTCCTGCAGGCTGACTTGAATGAAGGTATGTTTAAAGGGCTGCAGGTGGGGGAGGGGCGGTTTATTACTTTATGTTCCCTTTCAAATCAGTTTAGCTGAGTGACAGTTTGAAGGTGCTATATTTGGTGCATTGACCAGCCGTGGCAGATTAAATTCCAAGTTTTGTTCCTGGGAGACTGGAATTAGATATCTCTCTCAGTGAACAACTGGTCTGGTGTGTGTGTGTGTGTGTGTGTGTGTGTGTGTGTGTGTTGATAAGGATGGGGAGATCTTCTCACTTATCACTTTTAGAATTAAGGATTGCATAGAACCTACCTACTGTATGGAGAAGACTAGAAGGGGGGGGAGAGTTTGTTGCCAAGGTTGACCTTTCCCACGAAGAGCTCTGTTTTGTGTACCCCCATCGGTTTTGGAGTGCCCCCAAAACCCATGGTGCGCTCAGCTGGGTGCAGGATAGCATCTCTCCCCACGCATCTTGGGAAGAGTGTAAGAGTAATTTGACACCAAGGAATTCCGATTTTTTTAAGCCATGGAGGTCGAAATGCGGGGGCCATTAACCAACACAGAAGGTGGCAACAAATACGACCTCTTCAGTTATCTTTCAGAACCTAACTGTGGCTTGCTTCACTGAAGTAGAACCAAGAATCATAATGAAGAACTGGAGAAGGGATGACCTGCCCCCTATGCCCAGGCAGTGACAGCATCTCATTGCCCCTCATTGTTGCTGTTTCAGGTCCGTGTGGACTTACTTATGGCATGGTTCACCCAGGAAGCCGGGTGGGCAGGGAGGCGTGTGTGGAGAAGCAGAGACATGAGAAAGCAAGGCGGCCTGAGATGTCCTATGGTGGTTTTTTGTTTTGTTGTTGTTGTGTGTGTTTTTTTTTACATTTTGATAGCAAAGTGAAACTTGTCTCAACTGAAAAGAATAAAAGGAGGAACTAGATAAACGCTGGCAGGAAATGGTTGTTGCGGGTGTACTCACGAAGGCCAGGATTCAGGGAGGCAGGTCCAGCTTATTTCAGAAGATACACCCCTGTGTTTCTCTGGCTGGTTCTCCTCGGGGAAGTGCCTACTTCCAGTAGGTTCTGTATCCATCAGATCCAGCCAAGGAAACAAACTGCTTCATATTTAAAGCAGGGAATTTAATGCAAGACCTCCTGACATTGCTGAGATGCCCAATGCGATATTGAGGCACCCCAGACGTTGGCAGCAGAGAGAAACCACTTCCAAAGCAGGGAAGGTGATCTCACTAGGCCCCGGGACTGAGATGGCTCTGAAAACCAGGATCCTGCAGGCCTGGGCAGAGGGGTCCTGGGAGAGCGACCCTGACTATACCCAGGCTCACTCTCCCCCAGTTTCCTCCCCAGGGACCCCCATTGGCTGAACCCAGCCGGAAACCAGCCTGGGGAATGGAGCCTGCAGGGGGCCTCCCTGTGATGGTCCATGGCAGGAGAAGGGTGAGGAATGGAGCTGTGAGCGCACAGGCCTGCAGTCTGCCCCAGAAGTAATTTTACTCGGCTGGCTCTGGATGAGCTCCTAGCACGCTGCTTTTGCTGAACCTGCCGTCCTGGCCCAGCTCTCCTGATAGTGGACTTGGTCCTCAATGCCCTGATGCTGGAGTTGCTTTGGAGTTGGAGGGCCCTCCCTCCAGCTGTTTGCGAGTCAGAGGAACAAGTGTTTATGTGCACAGGTGGTTGCAGTGCACTCTCCCCAGCTCTTTGAAAGATGCTCCTAATTACAGAGCAGCCGAGAAGGCTGGAAGGTGAAGGGATTAATGGTTTGCAGCTCGCTGCAGGGTGAATTTGGAGGGGAAGGGGAGAAGGACAGGGAGGGCCATGCTTGGCAGGGCAGAGTGGAATGGATTTTCTCTGAGGGGGGACTGGTTCTCCAGTGTTGGGAAGTGGGGAAAGAGAACGTGTATGTGGGGTGTGGTGCTCGGATGAACCAGGCTGGGGACAGAGGAGGCAGTGCTATGGGGAGGCTCCTGAAGGAGAGAACTTCGGATCCGGAGGCTGGCTGGATGGCAGGAGATGCAGTGCCTGTGCTGGCACTCGAGGATGCCGAGGAGCCGGGTTCAGCTTTTGTACCTGGGTAATAGCCACTGCTCGGTCTCCTCAGGGACTCTCCAGTCTCTGGGACATCTGGCCCAGCACTAAGCGAATCCAGGGACTAAGGGACATACACTTCCTTTGTGTTCTTTCCACTTGCTTCCGATTCTAGAAAAATCCCGCAAATCATGCAAAGAGCAAAGCAGTTCTTTTTCCTTTTTGCCAATAGGTGGATCTGGAGCGGACCTTCACATTTCGAAACTCCAAGCAGACCTACTCAGGGATTCCCATCATTGTGGCCAACATGGACACCGTGGGGACATTTGAGATGGCAGCAGTGATGTCACAGGTAGGGCGGTGGGCTTTTTCCCTCCGCTGCTCACACTGGACGCTTGTCAGGAGCCCATCTTGGTCTTGTGCAGACACAGGGAAGAGAAGAAAAGGGAGACACTTGGATCCTTGGCTGGGACTGAACTATTTAGTTCCAAGTCTGTTGTTGTGGGAGGCACTTCTTTTCTTCCCTGCTTTTCAATTAGAAAAAATGGGTGGAGTCCGGACTTTGCAGTCCGTGAGATGGGGACTTAATCACAAGGAACAACAACAGCCTGTAATTATTGGAATCGAGAGTCTAGGTCAGTGGTCGGCAAACTCATTAGTCAACAGAGTGGCAAACCGCGGCTCACGAGCCGCATGTGGCTCGCGAGCCTCAGTTTGCCGACCACTGGCCTAGAGCCACATCCATTGCTTCCTTGAAGATGCCCGTGATAGTTTGGAACTTAGAGCTACAGAAAGAAGGTGGACATTGTGTCATATTGTAAAGTTAGCTGAGTGCCATACTATAGAAGAGGGAGAGTGCCTTTAAATGAAGACACAACTGCTTCGTGTGCAGTCTGTGCTATGGCATTGTTACATCATGTAGAAAACACTCACTGAGCACTTTACATGCCAAACACTGGATATGATGATGTAATGTTGTCGCAGCCTCACCAGGTAGGTTCCTTTTACAGATGAGGAAACTGAGGCAGAGAGGGAGAGGAAAGATAACTTGGCCCAGGGCGTTCAGCCAAGTAGAGACAAATTCAAGATTCAAACCCAAACTGACTCCAGAATAAGGGATTTGCCTCTCAATTTACACTGACAGGTCACAGTGCAAGCGCAAGGTCCCCCTTAACCAACTGCCAGTCTAATTTCCTGTAAATGGAGTGGCTGGTATCCCAGCCTTGGGGAAAGGAAAGGAGAAGCTTTCTGTGGGCAGGACCTGTGTCTCACGCAGCTCTGTCCCAGGTGCCAGGTACTCTATTCATCCGAGATGCAGACATCCACTCGTAATGTGCCCAGGGCGTGCGCATCTATTTCCCCTGATAATCCTGCCAAGTGAAAAAAATATATAAATCCAATTAGTTGAAAGAGCTTCTGGCTGTGGGCAGCAAGTCTAACCTCAGGAGGGGCTGGGAGTCATTATTAGCCAGTGATTAGCAGGAAGATCTTCAAACAAATTATGAGCTCCGAACATGGCGTAGGAGGTGGTCTGTCTCACTCCACGATCTGTCAGTTGTATTATCTGTCAGCCCTCAGCCCCCACTGAGCTTTGGGCCAGAGGCTAATAAATCAATTGCTGAAGGAATTTGTATTTTTTTCCCCTCCCCATCTGTTCCTTGCTCTGCTCTGTGATCAGCCATCGCTACTAATGAATTATGTATTGGTGTAAAAGCGGGTGGAATCAGGGAGCAATAAATAGCCCTGATTAATTCACATTTCAGATTATTAGTCCGTGAAAAACATACACCTTGTTATGCTCTTCCCATTTTCACGGGAAAGACTCCCCATCAACGAGGCAGAATACACTGAAATAGCTCCCCATGCGTGGGTACTGTGCAGTTTCTATTTCTGGGATCCATTGAGTTAGTGCAAGTGAATGAAGTCATGGAATTTTAGAATGGGAAACGGCGGATGGAGAAAAGGACCAGAGAAGTGATGCGAGAGGCCCTGGTGTAGGGGAAGGAGCCTGAGCCCTGCAGTCAGATTTGAGTTTGATTCTGCCTTTGCCCCTTCCTGGCCAAGCAATTGTGAAATTTCTTACATTTAAACTTCTTAAGCTCTCTTCTGCCCACAAAGCTAATGTTAGTGTACAAAGTTGTTCTGAGAAGTAAATGAAATAATGTATGCAAGCTGCTTGCACAAGGTAGGTACTCAATAAATGCCAGGTTGATAGTCATAGACTTCCTGTTATAATTTATATAATTTCCTTCCTTAGGGATACCCACTGCCTGATGGGCTTAGCTTTTAGCAAGAAATACTTGGGTTGTGACCACAAGGAAAAGCTTTCAGGTATAAGTTGAGGTTCTCTCGGGTTGGCTAAGCAGAATTGGCCTTCAGGAGGCCCTTCGTATGGGCAGGGGACCTGCTCTTGGCCTAATGCAGGTGGTCAGCGGGACAGGGCTCAGAACTCTCCCCCTTCCCTCCCCTGCCTCCTGGCAGAGCCTCCTAAATACTGACTGTGGTATTTTTCTCATCAGATTAGAATGGAAAACCCCTTTGTGATTTCACGGGTTTCACCTTTGTCTGGTTTTGGCTCCTCGGAGCATATTCAGAGCTAATTAAGCGTGACTGGCAGAGACCGCCGATGCTTTCGTCTTGTTGGCTCACCCCGCCTTACGGAGGAAGGAGGCTCACCTGACTTCTCATCCTAACGGTGCCGCTTTGTTTCCTAGCACTCCATGTTTACAGCAGTTCACAAGCATTACACCCTGGACGACTGGAAGCTCTTCGCCACTGATCACCCAGAATGCCTGCAGGTATTGGTTGCAAAGGGTAGAAGATCTTTGGGGTTGTCCGAAGGATTTGAATCAGCAGCAGACACACACAAACACACACACACACACACACACACACACACACACCTGAGAGAGACCTGGTAACCGCAGTAGTGGTCCCCCAGCCCTTCGTCGTTGCCAGGGATTTGCTGAGGAAATCTGTTCTGTATCCTGTTTTGAAAGTGTTGGGATTTACTTGCAAGGAGTCTCTGTGTTTTTCCCTTGAAAGGTGAAGTGTTAGGTTATGAGAGCTTGGGGAAGACCTCTGTTTCCTGCCAGGGGTAGATCCAATCCAAACATTCCTTCTGGATGTAGGAAAAACATCTAATTGTAGCAAGTTGTTTTGGAGTTGAATAAACAGTATGCCCGCTAGGAGGGCTATAATTGAAAGACAGAGAGTAACTAGTGTTGGCATGGATGTGGAGAGATTGGAACCCTCCTGTATTGCTGGTGGGAATGTAAAATGGTGCAGCTGCTTTGGAAAAAAGTTTGGCAGTTCCTCAAAAAGGTTAAATTATAAGAGTTATCATATGACTCAGCAATTCCAGTCTTAGTTATAGGCCTGAGAGAAATAAAAAAACAACATATCCACACCAAAATGTATACAGAGGCGTTCATAGCAGCATTGTTCATAATAGCCAAAAGGTAGAAGCAAGCCAGGTATCCATCAACTAACGGATTAATGTTATTCAACTATAAAAAGTACCGACACATCTACAGCCGGATGAGCCTTGAAAACACTTGGCTAAGTGAAAAAGCCAGATACAAAAGGCCACATATGTGATTGTTTACATGAAACATCAAGAATAGGCAAACCTCTAGAGACAGAAAGTACATTAGTGGCTGCTTGAGGGATGGGAGGGTTGGAGGGCGAGGCCTAAAAGGTGTGAGAGTTTCCTTTTGGGGCAAAGATGTTCTACCATTGATTATGATGGTGTTTGCTCCACTCTGAATGCACTAAAAACCACTGGACTGTATACTTTAAATGGGTGAATTGGATGGTATGTGATTTTATCTCAATAAAGCTGTTACTATTTTTTTAAGGGCAATTTGAAAATAACAAAAAGCCCCACTCTGATGTGCCTGAGTTCCCTCCGGGCACACGGTTGGTTCGGAGCCAGGGCCAGCAGAGCGTCCGCCTTGGAGACACTCTCCTCCGATCAGATTACCCGTGATTGCAAAATGACTTCACAGTGGGCGGCGTTTGAGGTTGCGCTGGCTTTTTTTTTTTTTTTTTTTGGCTATGTTTTAATTATGTGTGGATTTTGATTAGTGAGAAGGTGGTTTTGGAGATAAAATAATTCTGGCTCCATAGCAAATCCTTCCTTTTTGACATACTGTGTTCACACGATCTGTACTTGTTTCACCTTCTCTCTCCCTCTTCTCTGGTAGAAGTCGGGAAGGCAGTGAGTTTGGGGCCATGTGTGGCTAATGGGAACCTTGGCTTTCATGAACGAGGGGTGATTTTACTTATTACCCAGCCCCCACCAAGCTAAAGGCTGATTTTTCGGAAAAGGGACAATGTTAAGAACAGCAGCACTGAGAGAAACAGAAATGGAGGGGGAAATAAAAAAGAGCAAAGCTCTCGTGGGAGGGCAAAGATGTGTGGGTAGGGCCCCACTTGGTCACACTGCCAACACGAGTGAAAGAGGAGTAAACCCAGGAAATGAGTCAGCATGCATTCTGTTACAGTTCTCTTACAATCACTGGGCTGCAGCTACATGGTTGTGATTTTTTGGGGCGAATAGCAAGGATATTAATATATTAATATACTAGAAGCCCAGTGCATGATTTAATCATGCACGTGTAAGCTGTCTGTCCGCTGGTCTGCAGCTCCAAAGTCCCTGGGCCCCTAGGGCGAGGCGGGGCGGGGGCGTGGTCCTCCTGCGGCTGGAGCCCAGGCCGGGGTCTTGCCTTTGCCTCCCGCCCAGGAAGGCTGGGGCCGCCGCCAGCCACGTGCTCCTGCAGCCCAACTGCCGCCAGACTCCTCCCCGGGGAGCCGCCTCCAAACCTCCAAAACTCTGGCTCCACTCGCTGCCCCAGAGGCCCGTCTGTGCCGCAGCACAGCCGCTGGCAACGCGAGCTCAGCGTCCTGCCGGCCCATTCACCACCCCAGCCACCCCAAGTCCCGCCCCCTGTGTCACCCGCTGGCCCAATCGTGGGCTTAGCGGAGTGATGGTAATTTAAATATTACCTTTTTATTATGTAAGATATCCCTCCTCTGTGGTTTATGGATGAGAGAAAACAAGTTAAAATATTCTTATAATCTTATAAAGGTGAGATGCCGACTCTGGGCACAGTCCCATGGCTTAGTTTCACTGAGGCCTAAGTTACTCAACACAGGTCTTTTCCCAAAGAGCATCTTTCCGAGGAGCCGATGGGTGGGTTGGAGGGTGCTGGTGCTGTGGAGGTTGGGGCGGGGGTCACGGAGGGGGTGCGGTGGCTTCAGATGTAAACACATCCAAGGGCAGCTGGGGGATGATGCGTTCAGGCTCCTGTTCTTGGCCCTTTTGATAGGAACACTGAGATCTGCAGCTCTTTGGGTTACGATTTGCATGTTGTATTAGTATTAGTATTGGGAGTAAAAGTGAAAATAGAAAAGGGTTTTATCAGGGGAGTTTTAGACACCTTTCCCTCCCTCCTCCTGAGCCCCAAAGCGAGATGCTGGGGGTGATGGCCACAGCGTGGGCGTCAGGAGGCCCGAGTTGACTGGCCTCCCCATCATTCTTCCTGCCTCCTCTCCTCCAGGAGGAGGAGATTTCTCACCGATGGTTCCATGATTCAGAGTCCCACATAGAGAGCCAAGGATACGTGAACGAACGCCATGGACAAGGTTTCCCGGCTACTTAACAAACTGTTTGCTATAACCATTCGTGGCTGAGGGCCAGGGTCAAAGGATACCTGCAGTTTAATGGTGGGAAAGAGCAGGGGCAGAGTTTGGATGACGTAACGAAGGACTTCCTTCCCCTCTGCTGCCGCCTGGTTCTCCAGCAGGGCCGCTCTGTGCAGGGTAACTGGCCTCCGAGGGTCACTGTACTGTCCCCAGAACAGGCGAGTGGATGGAGGCAGGGTCTGGCTTCTGAAGACTTCTCACTGTCCATGTCTCGGCCCTCTTGGTTTCTGTTGGGTACAGCACGTAGCCGTGAGCTCCGGCAGTGGGAAGAATGATCTGGAGAAGATGAGCAGCATCCTGGAAGCGGTGCCACAGGTGAAGTTTATTTGCCTGGATGTGGCCAATGGCTATTCGGAGCACTTTGTGGAGTTCGTGAAACTGGTCCGCGCCAGATTTCCAGAGCACACCATTATGGTAGGTACGGTGGAACCTTCTGTAGCTGGGGAAGCAGGAGGGTGCCCGGTGTGGCAGGGGAGCTAGGCGCTCTGCAGAGCTTTCGCTGCCTCCTCATTGGAAGACTAGTGGAAATCACCGGACACAGTGGCAGCTGTGCAAGATCTGAAACCTGGCTCTCCTCTGTGGAAAGTGCAGTCCAGATCGGCAGCGTAGGGTGTGGCTCCTTAGCTCTGCTTAATATCCTCACATGCACCTTTAAACAAAGGTCTGTGTCACCTTAACAAAGAACAGTTTATTTTTTCAAATTATAAGGGAAAGTTTATGTAGAAAGTTCCAGAGGTGGTAGAAGTGAGCCAGCTGGGCTGTGTAGGCTCAGGAAACAAGTTACAGAGGCAGAAGAAGGGCGCCAAGAGCTGAGAGAGAGAAAGGCAGAGGTCACGTGACTGGGGGAAAGGTGGAAGGGAAGGAAGAGGTACGAAGGTATTCCAGAGAGGGAGAGCCAAAGAGCACATTCTTAAAAATGAAAAACCCACTGTCGCTGGGCTTCAGGGTAACCTGCTTCTGCCAGCTGTGCCCACCCCTCCTTACAGCAGCAGGCTCTCCGGTAAGAGTTGAGTTCACAGTAGGATCATTTCACAGTTGTCAGCTGTTACTTGTAAATCATTTGGTGTGTTGTTTTATCTAGGATCTTTATTCTTTTTTTTTTTTAATTATTTTATTGATTTTTTACAGAGAGGAAGGGAGAGGGATAGAGAGTTAGAAACATTGATGAGAGAGAAGCATCGATTAGCTGCCTCCTGCACACCCCCTACTGGGGATGTGCCCGCAACCAAGGTACATGCCCTTGACCGGAATCGAACCTGGGACCCTTCAGTCCGCAGGCCGACGCTCTATCCAGTGATCCAAACCGGCTGGGGCTAGGATCTTTATTCTTGAACTTTCCTGCTTTTTTTTTTTTTTTTTGTATTTTCCTAACCATCAGTACCTTCACTACTTAGAATATGTATTTGTTATTGCTGGGAAGTGTGGATTTTCAGGAAAAGGAACTAGAAACTCTAAAGTTGAGTTTGGGCTTTTGGGAAATCTATATTGTAGTTATGTGTGTCTTTACTGGTCTTAATTAACATGGCAATTATAGCTTGGCCACTAGATAAGCTACCTAAATCTCCTTTTTAAGTTCTGTGTTCCTCACATTTGATCATTGTATTGAAGTTGGGAGACAGGAGTTATTTCTATTGGTAGAGTTAACTCTTCTGTTAAGAATTTCCAAGGATTTTTAAGATAAGTATTTTTATGTTTTCCAATCACATGAGAAGAAAGGATCAAGAATTGTCCCAAGGTCAACCAGCTGTATGGAGTCACAAGCTGGGTGGGAAACAACAAGATTCATTTTACCTTCCATAAAAGTGCTAACAATGTCGTTGCTTTTTTTTGATAAGAGTAATAGCATTTATTGAGTGCCTACTGTGTTCCAGAAGTTACATCTTCCCCCCCCCCCCCCCCGCCCCTTCACATTTTTGTAAAGAGTAAAAACTGTTGTCCCAAACTTACCACAGATGAGGAATTCTCACCCAAGGATATGTTTATTGAATTTTAGAGAGAGGAAGGAGGAAGAGAGAGAGAAAGAGAGAGAGAGAAATATCAATGTGAGAGAGAAACATCAATTGGTTGCCTCCCCCACATGACCTTCCTAGGGATTGAACCCAAAACCTAGGTATGTACCCTGACCAGGAATCAAACCCACAGCCTTTTGATGTAGGAGATGATGCTCCAACCAACTGAGCCACCTGGCCGGGGCCAGATGAGGAATCTTAAGCTCTTATTTCATTCTTTTTTTAAAAAAATATATTTTTTATTGATTTCAGAGAGGAAGAAAGAGGGAGGGAGGGAGGGAGGGAGGGAGAGAGAGAGAGAGAGAGAGAGAGAGAGAGAGAGAGAGAGAGAGAAAGAGAAAGAGCGAAAGAAACATCAATGATGAGAGAGAATCATTGACTGGCTGCCTCTTGCATGCCCCCTACTGGGGATCAAGCCCACAACCCAAGCATGTGCCCTTAACTGGAACTGAACCTGAAACCCTTCAGTCCACAGGCCGGCGCTCTATCCACTGAGCCAAACCAGCTGGGGCTTATTTCATTCTTATACTTCGGGGTTTTCTCAAGGTCACAGCAACATTAAGCAGCCAAGCTGGGATTTGAAGCCAGGTTATTCTGAATGTGACACCCATGGTCTACCCTGCAGGCTTGTTACTGTGCCCATCCTCGTTAACTTTAGTGATGAGGCTCCTTTCTTCCACTAGGCCATGTGCATGGGACCCATTTTCTGCTCCCTGTTCTGAGGAGGTTGACCTTGTATATGTTTACACTGGAGGGTGACCCTCTATCATGACCCAAGGATAGGAGGTCATGGGGCCTCAACTGGCTCTTTTACCCCCAACCATCTGGGGTAACTGTTTCTTAGGAAGAGGGAATGGAAAGCTGGACTCCAGGGAGGGCAGACGCCCTGCCCCCAGCTAGGACTGGGGAGCCCTCAGCAGCATTTGGTATTAAACAAAAATTCTGTGAAATAACAGCTGGATGGTAGAAAGAGCATGGCACATATTTGTTGACTAGAAGAGGAGTCTTTTGTTTTTCCTTCTGGAGAATGAGGAATAAGGCAGGCCCAGGTGGCTGCTGACATTCTTATCTGAGGTGGTGGATCTGATCTTCCCAGAGATTTCCATTTTACCTCTAGTGTTTTGTTGCTTTTTCATCCTCACCTGAGGAGGTGCGTGTGTGTGTGTGTATTTATTTATTTAAAGAGAGGAAGGGAGAGAGAGAGAGAAAGAGAGAAACACTGATGTAAGAGAGAAACATCAATTGGTTGCCTCCTGAATTGCCCCAACTAGGGATCAAACCTATAACCTAGGTATGTGCCCTGACCAGAAATCGAACCCACACCTTTTGGGTGTATGGGTCAACCAGGCCAGGGCTCCTGTAGGGTTTAATGGCCCTGCAGATACAAGGGACTAAGAAACTTGGGAAGTTGTGCTTTATATCTACTGGGTTTGGGTATAAGTGTTAGCTACGAATGTTTAGGAATCAGAAATTTCATGGATTTAATGAGTCAACCTAGTGGATCCAGTTATTTTTATTTAGTAACTAGAGGCCCAGTGCACGACATTCATGCACTGGGGATGGCAGCGGGGTTGGGGAGGGGGGGGGCCTCAGCCCGGCCTGCGCTCTCTTGCAGTCCGGGACCCCTCGGGGGATGTCCGCCTGCTGCGAAGGCGAGAGAGGCCAGCCGTGAGCCCAGCTTCTGGCTGAGCAGTGCTCCCCCTGTGGGAGCATACTGACTACCAGGGGGCAGCTCCTGCATTGAGCATCTGCCCCCTGGTGGTCAGTGTATGTCATAGCGACCGGTCGTTCCGCCCTTCGGTTGATTTGTATATTAATATTAATGTTTTATTATATAGGATTCTTGTATTAAATAGTGAGCTATGACCTACATATGGAAAAGTGCATAACACATGGAACTTTCATAGTTATAAAGTAGCAGTCCTTTAGTTGTTTCCCTTAGCATAATACCCTCTAGGTTCATCCATAACCCTAAAATTCATGTGGACCTACAAAAGACCACAAGTAGTCAGACCTTGAGACAGAAGAACCAAAGTGGAGGTGTCATGCTCTCCAGGTCTCTGGGCTTCAGAAAACTAAGTACACCATTTTAATATGAATCAAGCAGGCTAATGTTCAGTAGCAGCTATCTGCAAACTGGCAGGTGAGGTGATAGTTGTATAATTAAAATGTATAATTAAAATTCATTATATGGTGTTTGTTTATTCAGTGTTATAAATAGCCACCCCAACAATCCAAGAGGGAAAAAATATACTTCAAGTGCAAAAGGTCAATAGCATTGAAAGAAAAATCACCTGTTTTCTTCCTTTCCCTTTTGTAAACTTTATAATTTAAAAAGTAATGAGGTATGAAAGAAAGGGAATATGGCTATCAGTACATGTAGATAAAAAATAACAATTGGTCTACTTAGAGAGCCCAGCTGATGTCCTACAGAGAGTACAAATTCATTACCAGAAAATTCCTTGAATGTACATAACTGTGCATGTTACTTCTCATAGCAATGATCTACAATTCAATCTCTGCACTTTTAGGACAGTCAATACATTTGCTAATGCAAAATAGTCACTTCCGTCAGCCATGCCAAATACAGTGTTATTTAAAAAGTACTGCCCTGGCTGGAATGGCTCAGTGGGTAGAGCATCGGCCTGCGGACTGAAGGGTCCTGAGTTTGATTCCGGTCAAGGGTACATGCCCGGGTTGCGGGCTCGATCCCCAGTGGGGGCTGTGCAGGAGGCAGCCAATCAATGATTCTCTTTCATCATTGATGTTTCTATCTCTCCCTCACCCTTCCTCTCTGAAATCAATAAAAAGATTTTTAAAAAATAAAATAAAGTACCTATCAAAAATGTGTGGACAGTACAAGCATGGACTAAGATGCTCGAGAATGGAAACCAACACCAGTTGTCTGACTGACCACACTGATGTGTTTCAGGGCCGTTTGTAAGAAGCACTACGACTAGAGTTTGGGATCAGTATGTAGATCTGTTTGTTCACAAAACATTAATTGCATAAATGTTAAGGACCAGTAGCCAATAACAAAGGTCTAATAATCCCTTACCTATAGGTATTCTAGCCACTTTTCTAAATGCAACTGTTTTTCCTTAAGAAAAATAAATCAGTTGATTCATGTATTTCATACTGCATTCTTTTAAATGAAAATAAACAACTTATTTAACTGCTTATTTTAGCACTGAGATGAATGTCATGCAGTTTTGTAAAAATGTAGTTATTTAAATTGTGAATGAGTTAGAATCAGTCTTAATGCAAAAGTTCTCCAGTTAATTTATTTTGGGCGGAGGTGTGTGTGAATGAGTGTGTGTGTGTGTGTGTGTGTGTGTGTGTGTGTGTGTGTGTGGCGGGGGGATGGCTTTGTGCTAGCAGGCCTGACTCTTCTTCCCTCACTAGGTTATAAGGCAGAAATCTCCATTCAGGGACTGCCTTTAATCATTTCACTACTGTCTTGTAGAATTCAGAAGGCTGGATATTTTTGACCCCACCTTACTGCTTATTAAAAAAAATAAAATTAAAAAAAAAGAGAGAGAAAAGAAACCCATTGGAGCCCGCCCCCCTCCCTGCCCAGAGCTTTCCATTTGCATGCTCTGGACAGTTGGCCATGATTGTAGCTCCCAGCTGGCCCCACCGAGAGCTGAGCAAGCTGCCTGTGTCCTACCCATCGGACAAGCACCAGGGGCAGAGGGCAGTGCAGGAAGGGGCCCGGCTGGTAGGACAAGGAAAAGGGGGTTGTTGCCAGTGCAAAGCTGGAGGTTGCTATGGGGGATGAGTCTGGGACGGGGAGATGGGTGCTGAGTTCCCACGGCCCTCTGGGCAGCCACCAACAGCAAGTGCCCCTGCAGCGCCTGCTGGCTGGCCCAGGTTGTGCTCTGGTGTTCTTGCTGGTTTCCCCAGCAATGACCAGGAGAATTTGGCAAGGTGGGTGTTTATTCCTCAGCCCTTGTTTGCCTGCGCTGACCCCTGAGATCCGTGATTCATTTGGAAACCTCCAGTGCTCTTGGCGTCCTCAGTTCTTGGAAACATAGTTTCTCTTACGGCTTGGCGGCATTGTGAGGGTGCAGCACTGTTTGTCCAGCGCTCTGGGCTGAAAGGAATATAATAGGGGTGCTGAGTGTTACGATTGTTACCGTGCAGGGAGCAGAAAGGGTGCTCAGAAATGTCCTTGGCAGAGGCTGGCATTCTGGGCGTCTGCGTCGGGAGCGAGGGCTTGTTGCTCCCTTTGCCCAGTGCGCCCTGGATTTTCATGTACAGCATTTTCTCTTGCCTTTCACCTCGGGTGGGTGAGCCTTGCCACATGTGAGGAGGAGGAAGCAGGGAGTTTCATAGAACATCTTTGCAGAAAAGGGTCCCCTAGGGGTGCTGGCTGTTAGAAGAGTGTAACGAGTGGGTAGATTCTAGGTGCTGTGGGAAAAGGCACTGGCATGGGGGAGACACTTCTTTCTTAATGATAACAAGTCTTTGAGTAAGAATAATAGCACCTATTTATACTAATAAAAGGGTAATATGCAAATTGGTCACAACGCCCTCACAGTAACAACTGACCAGCAGACTGCATGGGGCAACCAGGCCGGCAGGGGGTTAGCGAGGGACAACCAAATCACTGACCAGCAGGCTGCGTGGGGCGACCAGGCCAGCAGGGGGGGCAGTGAGGGGTGACCAGGCCAGTAGAGGGGGGCAGTGAGGGGCAACCAGGCCAACAGGGGGGGCAGTTGGAGGCGACCAGGCTGGCAGGGGGGGCTGGGAGGGGTGACCAGACTGGCAGAGAGGAGCAGTGAGGGGCAACCAGGCCAGCAGGGGGGGCAGTTGGGGGCGACCAGGCCGATTGGGGGGGCAGTAAGGGGTGATCAGGCAGGCAGGTGGGTGAGCAGTTAGGAGCCAGCAATCCTGAATTGTGAGAGGGATGTCCGATTGCCAGTTTTGGCCCAGTCCTTGGGATTGGGCCGAAATTGGCAGTCGGACATCCCCCAAGGGGTCCCAGATTGGAGAGGGTGCAGGCTGGGCTGAGGGGACCCCCTCCCCCCATGCATGAATTTCATACACCAGTCCTCTAGTCCTATATAATAAAAGCCTAATATACAAATTGTCCTCTCTGGTGGTCATTCAACCAGGAGTTTGGGAGTTTGACTGCTCGCTGTGACATGCGCTGACCACCAGGGGGTGGTGCAGAACATAGTGGGCAGCAGTGGATGCTCTGCCCGCCCTGATGGGCTCCGATGAGAGTGGGACCACGGCGGATGGTGGAGCAGGTGAGCGGGCAGTGCCAAGTCAAGGTGGGTGTGAGCAGGGGCCTGATCGCCGGGCCGATCACCCCGCAGACAGCGACTAGCGGCAGTGTGGGTGGGGGGGCGCCACCCGGCTCCCAGGCCCTGAGGGAGCCGGGCAGGGGGCCTGGCCATGATTGATCACTCCGCAGGTGGGATGGTGGAGCAGGTGAGGGGGCAGTGCCAGGCTAAGGCAGGGTGCCAGGTGGGACTGCGAGGCTGGGAGCATGAGCTGGGGCCTGATCTCTGCAGGCCACCCCATGGGACCCCACCCATGCATGAATTTGTGCACTAGGCCTCTAGTCCTATATAATAAAAGCATAATATGCAAATTGTCCCCTCAACCGGGAGTTCGACCAGGAGTTCGACCAGGGGAGAGGGCTGGCCGGCCAACCGCCTGCAGCCCCTCCTCCCAGCCTGCCCTGCCCTGGCCCATAGCGTCAGGCGGCCAGGGTAAGGGAGGCCCCGGCCAGCAGCCGGCAGCCGCTAGGGACCTTACCCGTGCACGAATTTCATGTACTGGGCCTCTAGTATTTAATAATGTGAAACTTAGTCTAAGGTCAAGGAACTTTCCAAGAATCACAGAGCCTGGGGTTTGGAGCCAGGCAGCCTGTCCCAGGCCCTGTGATCTTTCCCTTATACCACGCTGCAGCCAGCCTGCCAGCCCACTCAGGCTTGGTGGGACAGAGGTCCCCGAATTGGGTCTGAGAGATGCGTTGGTGCTGGTGGCTCTTTCTGACCTGGTCCTATGGAGAGGTAGGTCTGTGACACCTAAGCTGTTCAGATTAGACCAGGCACCCAGCTCAGCACCCTGGGGAATGCCAGGTCAGCCGCTGTTGGCCGGTCTCATGGGCAAATCCAGCCTGCAGCTGTGCACTGACCCCTGCCTGACCCCTGCCTTGCGTGTTTCCTTAGAAAGGACTTTTCTTGGAAAAGGGTCTCAGAAGAGCCAATAAAAAGTCGGTAGGGAAGTTATCATTTAATGGGAACAGAATTGTAGTTTGGGATGACGAAAGAGTTCTGGAGAGGGATGGTGGACCTGGTTGCACAATAATGTGAATGTACTTAATTATTAAAAAATAGCTAAAACAGTAAATTTTATGTTATATATATTTGACCACAATTAAAACTCAAAAAGGAAGGAAGGAAAGAAGGACGGAAGGAAAGAAGGACGGAGGGAGGGAGGGAGGGAGGGAGGGAAGGAGGGAGGGAGGAAGAAGGGAGGGAGGGAGGGAGGGAGGAAGAAGGGAGGGAGGGAGGGAGGGAGGGAGGAAGAAGGGAGGGAGGAAGGAAGGAGGGAGGGAGGGAAGGAGGGAGGGAGGGAGGGAGGGAGGGAGGAGGGAAGGAGGGAAGGAGAGAAAGAAGAAGAGCGATCTACAGCAGTCACTCTGAAGTGGAGGGACTAACCTTTTGCTGAGCCCCAGCTGAGAGCTGGGCATGTGCTAGGAATTCATAGAACTTTGTAAACCTTACAGTGACAACAGCGAGCGGGCCCGATGAGTGATTTCATAGCAAGATGGATGGAGACCAGAGTTGAAGTGGTTTTCTTAAGATTACATGGGAAGTGGAGGTCCATTGTTCGGCTCCAGGTCTTTCGGAACTTACTTTGCCATAGGTGTCCAGGTCTAAAGGAAAGCTGGAAAAATTGAAGCAAAACAGTTTGAGTTTTGGGTTTTGCTCAGAGGGCTTTTTAAAATGGTACAAAAGTACTGGAAAGGTTCATTTTGTTGCTTTTATGTCTCTTCCTGGGGTCCTCACCCTACCTGAATGGAGGAGCAGTCCTTGCCGGCACCACGTGGCCCCCAGGGGAGGGGGACCCAGTGGAAATCTCCACGTGCCGGCTTTGGTGCCCAGAAAGGGTCTGGAGATTCCGTTTTGTTGTGGCTGCCCCCGGAATGGTGGTTCCTGAGCTGCTGAGTGACAGCCGGATGTGCCGCTGGGTGCGGTCCCATCCGGACAGCCCATACCCACTGCCCACCCGTGGTGCGTCCGGCCAAGATAAGCAAGCTCCTCGCCAGACTCCCCCATCCACTCCCCAGCCCAGCAAGCCCAGGCCCCGAGCTGCCTCGCCTGCCTGCACTTGCACTGGAGCCCGGCCATACTCCTGCCATCCTTCTCACTCTGATTTTGTCTTTTCCTTCCCCCCTTATCTTTGCCTTTCTTGATTTCAAACTTGAATAGAGAACTTTTTGTTCCTGCAAGTGGAAACTCCCCCGTCCTCTCCCGTTCATCGTCAGCCTTCCTGTCGTGTTTCCTCAGGCTCGAGGCATGTCCTGGCATTCGGGTTTTTCCACCCAGCAGCCCTCTGTGGAGACCGCAGTCTGGCCTCCATAAGGAGCCACACAGGTATCCCCGCATCCGCTCAGCTACCTGTGCCAGCCTCTGGGCTACCCAGACAGCATCATCGTCCTCAAGCTTTAGACTTTGACCGTGCCTGGTTGTACCTGGTTCGTCCATCATGAGCTGACTTGATTTCTTTTTTTCCTTTTTTTAATATATTTTATTGATTTTTTTACAGAGAGGAAGAGAGAGAGATAGAGAGTTAGAAACATCGATGATAGAGAAACATCGATCAGCTGCCTCTTGCACAACCCCTACTGGGGATGTGCCCGCAACCAAGGTACATGCCCTTGACCAGAATCGAACCTGGGACCTTTCAGTCCGCAGGTCAACGCTCTATCCACTGAGCCAAACCGGTTTCGGCTGACTTGATTTCTTTTATTTTGTGTGAAGTAGGCCCTCTGAAATAAAGTGATCTATAGGCAGCATGGGACTGGGTGGGGGAAGTGGGGGGCGGGGAGAATGTGGAAATCAACATTGAAAATGAAATTATGTGGGGAGCTTAAAGTAATGTCTTTAAGTTTTTGATTTCTTAATTTATTTGATTTTTTAAAAATTATTTTTATCTTATTTTTAAAGCTTTATTTTTCAGCAGGTCAACCAGCGAGGAAGAATGAGAGTCTTGTTCTCAGATTTCTATTAAGTTCTTTCTTGGGCATAGAGTTCATGCAGGTCCTTGTGCTTAAACAAACAAACAAACCAAAAGAAAAAAAGTCACGTTTAATAAAAGTAATACAATTTATACTATAAATCTAGAACATTTTAAAGAAAAAGATTAAAAGTCAGATAATCCCTCCATGTAGACATAATTTGTTAGCATGTGGGTGTGTGTTTTCATATACACATATACTTGTGTTGTCTTTTTTAAAAAACAAAGTGGAGATCTTACTATTTCCTTTTGTCTTCCCCATATTATACTGAAAGCATTTGGGCGTTTTCCCATGCCATTAAATGAAGCTTAAAAGCATCCCTTGGATAGGCCCTGGATTGCTGAACCTTCGGCGGAGTACACACACAGTGTGGCACTGTTGTAAATAACATCCTTGTAGTCAAATCCTGTGACCTCATCTGTGATTATTTCCTTGGGAGGGAACCCTAGAAGTAGTATTATTGGATGAAAGGATGTACGAATTTTTGCATTTCTTCCGTGTGCGTAAGAAATTGTTTTCTAAGACAACTTGTACTAAAATAGACATTCCTCCAGCAGAGAAAGAGTGTCTGTTTTCTCTTGAGCATTTTGTGTTTAGAATCATCGGTAGTTTGTGAAGTGAAAAGTGGTACCTCACTGGTCTCATAATGTAAAATCAATTATTAGTGAAGTCCCATTCTTTCACTGTGTCTGTTGGCCCATTTTATTTCTTTCGTTCCTTTGGTCACATCCTTTGGCAGCTAGTCAACGAGGCGTTAGCATTTTTCTTGTACATTTGGAAGAGCTCCTGTGGCAGGAACCCTTTGTCACAATTACAGGCCTTTTCTCCACCAGCTTGTTTGCCTCTTAGTTTTGTTGATTGTATGTATGAGTTTGTGTGTTTATATGTGCACAAGCTTTTTATTTTCAGATAGACAGATCTATGTTTATGTGTGTTATTTTGTTTTGTTTTTGTTAATCCTGACCTGAGGATATTTTTCCATTGACTTTTAGAGAATGGAAGGAAGGGAGGTAAGGAGGGAGGGAGGGAGGGAGGGAGGAAGGGAGGGAGGGAGGGAAGGAAGGAGGGAGAGAAGGAGGGAGGGAGGGAGAGAGAGAGAGAGAGAGAGAGAGAGAGAGAGAGAGAGAGAGAGAGAGAGAAACATTGATATGAGAGACACATCAATTGGTTGCCTCCCGTACATGCCCCAACCAGGGGCGGGAATTGAATCTGTAACCCAGGTACATGCCCTTGACTGGGAATCGAACCCTCAACCCTTTGGTGTGCAGGCTGACACTCTAACTACTTAGCAACTCTAACGAGGGCAGATCCATGTTTATGTTGTTGTTTTTTTCCACTTTTATGCCTATTACAAGTATTCATGGCTTTCTTCTAAGTTTGGGGAGGGGGGAGATAAAACTTTTAGTTAGACTCTGTAATTCACCTGAAGCTTGTTTTGGTGAAAAGTATGAGGGATAATCTATATTTGTTCCCAAAAGATGCCTTTCCCAGCTCAGTCTCTTGAAATAGGATTCATTTCCTCGCTGACCTGTAACATAATTCTCATATGTTGGAGCCCTCTTTCTGGACCATCTATCATTTTTGATTGTCAGATGCTGCTTGGATTAAAGCAGCTTTGAGCCCTCCTTATCGCCCTTTTCCAAGACAATTTCATTCAAAGTTAAGAGTCACTTCGTGTTGGTCAAAAATGAAAAATCCCCCCTGGGAATCAATTCAATGAAAGCCAGTCGGACTTCAATTAAAAAAAAAAAAATGAGTGTAATGAGTAAGGATGCATTTCCCAAAATAAGACTTCGCACCGTTGTGAAAATTCAGTCAGGCATCGCACCACGTCTGTGCACCAGCTGAAGAATCCACAGGACAGTGGGTTGTCAGAAAGGGCTCCCAGGCTCCTGCCGTGAGAGAACGGGTGCCATTTCCAATCCAGAGGCATCCTCTGGTTTCCAGATGCTGCCATTCCTGGCTTACATGTCTCTTATCAGGGTCACAGCTTCGTGTTCGGGAAACGGAGCAGGTTCCAGCGCTGTTGGTCCACGAGGGCTCCTCTGCCCTTTCCTATCTGGGTGGGAACCTCTGACCCGAGGGCGGGCACACAGGTGTCTTCCCAGCTGTGCGATGACCAGGGGCTTCCTGATCCTGGCCCCTGGGGCTCCACAAAGGTTCTTCAGGGCTTTTACAATCTGTGACGCATTTTATGCCCAACAGTCAAGATTTGAATCAGCTGAGTGTTGCAGAGCTTGTTTTATGTATTTGTTCTTTGTAGGATTTTATTTTGCCTGTTGCTGAAATGTTTACAAAGTCCTGACCTAGATCGTCTAAGGTCTTAGAGTTGTAAAATCATAGAGTTTTATACTCTATGTAGTGTCCGGGTGTCAAAGTCTGTGCTCCTATAGGATCCAATGTTTTCTCTCCTCACCCCCGCAGCCCCCTTCCTTCCTTCCTTCCTTCCTTCCTTCCTTCCTTCCTTCCTTCCTTCCTTCCTTCCTTCCTTCCTTCCTTCCTTCCTTCCCTCCCTCCCTCCCTCCCTCCCTCCCTCCCTCCCTCCCTTCTTTTCTTTTCTTTTCTTTTCTTTTCTCTTTTCTTTTCTTTTCTTTTCTTTTCTTTTCTTTTCTTTTCTTTTCTTTTCTTTTCTTTTCTTTTTTCCTTTTCTTTCATTTCCCTGGCTGCCTGGTGGCTTGGGACATCCTCATGATTGTGTCCAGGTATGAGTCCTCACTCCTTTCTTTGTACCACCAGGAGTAGTTCATGGTCGTGAGCTGTGTTCTTTCTGTCTCAGGCAGGGAACGTGGTGACAGGGGAGATGGTGGAAGAGCTGATTCTTTCCGGAGCAGATATAATCAAAGTGGGAGTTGGACCAGGTAAGACTTGCCGGGAGAACAGCAGAGGGGTGTGTGGGGGAGGAATTGGGGTCTGGGGCTTACAGGGGCTGGAGATGGCCAGAAGGGAGCCCACGAGTCACCCACCCACAAGTTTAAAGTGCATTTCTTTTGGATCTCATTGAGCTTCCACAGAAGCTCCTCATTAGAAATGTCGTTGAGTTACCATCTGATGTCAAGGAGCGGGGGTGTGGTTAGGATATGAGGTCCAGGTTTTAGAGTGTAACTGTGGAAGAGAAAAATGCAGATTTCGTCCATGACCAACTCTACTGTGAAGAGGAAGATGAGGGGTGAAGAATCCCTGGGACAGTTCACGGACATGAATAACTCAGGTTTCTGTGAGTGTTTGAGGGACTCCAAACACTGCAAATAGCATGCAGCTGTGAGGCCATATTGAACTTGACCCGTGTGTCACCCAGGCAGTTAACACTTTGGCTTCTCACTTGGTACATATCCATATCAGATTTGTCCAGTTCTTCTTGGCATTCTCTCCTAGGACTGCTCGTTGGTGTCTTGAGTTGGGGGACAAGGCGGAGCCTTTCTGTTCTTATACTGGTGGCTCCATTTTCTTTCTGGGACAGTTAGCATTCGCTGTCCCCTTTGGCCATACCTGAACTGAACTTCCATGTTTTTCAATTCTTCCTTCACAATTCATTATTAACCAGACACTAAAATGGGAACCAAGGAAAGAAGATAACACATTTTCAGTTGGAAATAAAAACAGCAAAGACTTAAAAAAAATATCGGCCTACCCAGCCTGGCCAGTGTGGCTCAGTGGTTGAGCATCGACCCATGAACCAAGACTTCAAGGGTTCGATTCCTGATTGTGGGCTCGATCCCCACCCAGCAGGGGGCATGCAGGAGGCAGCCAATCAATGTTTCTCTCTCATCGATGTTTCCACCTCTCTATCCCACTCTCTTCTCTCTCTCTAAAAATAAATAAAAACAGTTTTAAAAAATATTGCCTACCCCACAAAACGTTACCAGAAAAGGAAGCAGATCATAAGCTAACAGGAGAAGGGTGTGGGCAGGTGCTGCTGGGAGAAGGCATCTTTGGGCTGTGATGTGCACACTTGGCCTTGAGGGAAAAGGAGAGCCGCGAGGGACTCACCCTACAGGCCCACCCAGGCCCCTGAGCCGTTAGCACGGGAGATTGTCAAGATTGGGCTTTTGATATTGCCACTCACCTAAGCCCGTGGTCGGCAAACCGGCTCGCGAGCCACATGCGGCTCTTTGGCCCCTTGAGTGTGGCTCTTCCACAAAATACCACGGCCTGGGCGAGTCTATTTTGAAGAAGTGGCGTTAGAAGAAGTTTAAGTTTAAAAAATTTGGCTCTCAAAAGAAATTTCAATCGTTGTACTGTTGATATTTGGCTCTGTTGACTAAAGAGTTTGCCGACCACTGGCCTAAGCCAATTTGTAACACACTCTGAGCCAGCGGTCGCCAACCTTCCGGACCTCACGGCCCACCAGTGGTCTGCGGGCCACCGTTGGCGACTGCTGCTCTGAGCAACAGGAAAGGCAACTCTGTTCTTTACTGAGTGTCTGTCATTGTTGAAAGTCAAAGAAAGGATAAGGCCAGCTCTTGCTTACAAGGAGCTCCCGCTTAGGACGGGCTGCAGTGGACCAGGCTTGTCATAGAACAGAACAGGCTGGACCTGGAGGACTCCTGTTCCAAAGGCAGGGGAGCGCACCAGTTGACCTGCTTAATCAGAAACACGTGTTGAGTGTCTTGTGGCTGCCCCTGTGCGGGTGGGTGCCGTAGGCACATGGGGGTGCATAGCATTCTTGGCTGGCGAGGAGCTGCTCTTGATGTGATCTCGAGCACTCAGCTGTGCGCGGTGTCCTCATGCGCGTCCTCTGT
This sequence comes from Cnephaeus nilssonii, assembly GCF_951640355.1. Classification (NCBI taxonomy): domain Eukaryota; kingdom Metazoa; phylum Chordata; class Mammalia; order Chiroptera; family Vespertilionidae; genus Cnephaeus; species Cnephaeus nilssonii. The sequence continues at coordinate 24,554,576 of NC_137078.1, forward strand.
GTGTTTCCCTGAAGACTGACTGTCCTCCCACTGGCACCGTGCGACCCCAGGCTGTCTGTCTGGAACAGACGTGACTGAGCAGGATCTGAGGCTCCCTTGGAGCCTGATGTAGTGGAGCTGCTTCTTTAATTTAATTGGAGAGTATATTGACATTCACAGATTCTTCCGAGTAAAAACACTGAGTAATGTATATGTAAATGACAGCATTAAACAAGGTCCATTAATGAGTAACTCCCAGGAGCTGGGAGAAAGCATTAAAACTGCTGCTAGGACTGGGAGAAATATGGGCCCAGTTCCTCGCTTTACCCTGGGGGCTCATCAGGTTCACGCCCACCCTAGTCCTGAGAGGACCCTGCCTGCCTGCGGAGAGGAGTTCTCTGGGCCATGGATCCAGAGCGGACCGCGGGGCTGGACTCACAGAATCTGCGCAGGTGCCATCCGCAGAGTAGACCGGGAAACTAGAAATGAAGAGAGCAAAGCAGATATTTCAAAAACATGTTAACATTTAGGAGGTTTTTACTGCTCTGGGTAGAAGACTGTTTGAAGCCTCCTAGGAGCTACTTGGAAATGTCTACCATCAAAAAGTACAACTCTAACCTTAACTAAATTTAAATAACTTCACATTAAAGATTTTAATAGTTAGTAAAAGACCACTCCCCTGTGCGGAGCTCCAGGCCTCTGCGCCGAGGCCCGCTTCCCTTGAGGAGATAGCAGTTGAGGGGAGAGAGGGCGAAACAGCCCAGAGCCAGAGATTAGAAAGCTGTACCTCTGCCTCACACAGTGCACGCACGGGCGGAGGGCGGGGAGAGACACTGGTCGGCTCCAGGACTGTGAGTGCACTCGTAAGGGATGGACGTAAAGAGATGGATCTCGGCCTGCAGCGGGAGAGATGCAGGAGAAGGAGGTCCCCCATCCTGTTTTCTTGGGGAAGCCAGGCCTGGGAGTATGAGCATGGTTCTCTGTCTGACCCTATTCCTAAGGACGCCTGGGAGACACCTGTGGGAAGCTGTGAAGCAGCTGGTGGGATGGGGAGCGGGAGAGGAGGCGGGGCTCTGAGCACCTCACCCCCAGTGCTGGCGGGCAGTGGAGGGGTTCAGGGCACTCCGTTATCGACACCACGGGGCCTCCAGCAGGAACTGGCTGAGCGTGAAGCTGTGGTGACGGGGATGTGGTGACTGATCCATTCTTGAGCTCTCAGATTCTTTCTGTGACTATTTATAGCGCCGTAGGTCGGGGCTCCATTCTCAGTGCTCTACAGGAGTGAGCATCCATGCAGCTGGTACACCACCCAGCAGAGAAAGCTGGTCCTTGGTTCTGACACAAATAATGATTTAAGTGCCTCTTTTTTTAATGAATGCAGGGAGAACAACTTCCCTGAGGCAGTGACATTTAAGATGAAGCCTGGAAGATGAGAAAGGGTTGGCAAGGCAAGGAGGGGGCAGAGGGGGCGTGCAGAGGGGAGTGTTTGGACAGAGAACATCATGTACAGAGAATCCCTAGGGGGGAAGAAACTGGCTGTACAGGAGGAACTGGAAGGTCAGAGTGGCTGGAGTGTGGGCAGCGGGAGGGGAGACGTTCGGGGTTTGATTGCGTGGTCTCGGAGCAGGGTGCACACTTGCTGGGAGGGTGGGTGGGCGTGGAGCAAGCAGGCATTTGCGGGAGCCTCTGGCGTGACTTGGCTTGGACCTAACTGGGATAACGGGGATGGTGGACCAGGACTAGCCTTGGCCGTGGGAAAGACAGAGAGGTCAAGAGGATGAAGGCATTTAGGTGGCTTGTGTGGGTCCTGAGCGGAGGCTGACCTCAGAGCCCAGGCTGGATGCGGATTCGGAGTTGGAGGTGGAGAGTGATATCATGGAGAACAGCAGGTTGGGCATGTTGAGGACAGATTTGGGTGAGAGTGAGAGTAAGGGGGCAGGAATAGGGAGTGCCAGGTCCTGGGCCAAAGATGTTATTCCCTATGCCATTTAATTTCTACCCTGTGAGGCCAGTGTTTTAATTTCCATGTCACAGGCGAGGCACGGAGACCTGGAGAAGTTAGTAATTTGACAAAAGTTGAAGGTAAAGAAGCTGGAGGCTGTGGGAGGAATCTAGGAGGTCCCTTGAAATGTAGTGTGGTTGTGTGGGAAAGGGAAGGACAGTGGGAAGGGATGGGAGTTTAAGTGTGGAGAGTCAGTTCTTGGCCAGTAAGGGGGGCTGATGTCATAGGGGAGAGTGTCGGTGGCAGGCTATGGGGTGGGTTATGTTTTAGATGTGAGCGGGTGACAGCGATGAGGACCCGAAGGGCTGCATGGCCACGTAGTGTGCTTTTAACCACCTCTGTCGAGTTGCTGGGCAGTCCCTCCCTCGCGCCTCTCCTCTGCCATGTGACAGTGATGGGGGCTCATTTAGTGTCCCATTCTGCTCATGCATGAACCATCTCTCTCCTCCACCCAGGTTCCGTGTGCACCACCCGCACCAAGACGGGGGTGGGCTACCCCCAGCTGAGTGCCGTGATCGAATGCGCAGACTCTGCCCATGGCCTCAAGGGGCACATCATCTCTGTAAGTCTCCAAGCGGGGCTGGGGGTCAGGTGGGGGAGCACCTCGGGATTGCAGGCCCTGAGGCAGCCCTGCTTCCAGCTGCCCTTCACCCAGCAGCACCCTGTGGACCTGGGAGTGAGCAGCCTGTGGTCACAGCTCCCACAGTGAGCGCGGCGGGCACCTTAGTAAGAATTCTAGCCAGTAACAACTCAGGGTGGTAGGTAGCATGATGGCGGGTCGGTGGGGCGCTTTGAGGAAGTGAGAGGGCCGCCCAGATGGGGTCTGAAACAAGAGACTTGTGTTGTCTCACAGCCTGGAGGCCAAGTCCGCGATGAAGGTGCTGGCAGGGCCATGAACACTCCAACTCTAGGAAGGCTCTGTTCCAGGCCTCTCGAGCGTCTAATAGTTCCTTGGCTTGTGGCACCATAATTGCAGTTTTCACATGGTGCCCTCCCTGTGTGCATGTCTGTCTTTGTGTCCAAATTTCTCCTTCTTATAAGAACATCAGTCCTCGGATTAGAGGCCCGACCTGTCCTCCTTCAGGGCGACCTCACCTTAGCTGGTCACATCTCGGCGGTGCGGGTGTGCCAGCGGGTCAGCAGGTGCCGGGGTGAGAGCAGGTGCAATGGCGTGTTGGGGGCAGCAGTTAGATTTTTTTCAGGTGGAGAGGTGTACAGGGAGGAGGTGAGGAGAGGCAGAGATGATGACCTGACACTTCCATGAAGCTCCTGGAAGAACACTCCCAGAGTGTTCAGGGGATTGAATGGATGTCGAGATGAAACCCTCGGTTTATCCGTAATTCTACTCTACCTTATCTACATGAGCACAGTGCAGAGCTGGAGAGCGTTGTCTCTCCCCTTCTACATGAGATGCTCAGACAGCACAGCACATGTCCATATTCATTGGGCCAACTCAGATAGAACCATGGCTTCCACTTATGTGGATGATGCCTATGTGAATTTTTTGTTTGTTTGTTTGTTTTTACAAATTCTGAAGTAGTGACATCTTTTTAGTGGTTCTATAGCAGTGGACTCATATTAGTATAGGAAATTAAATCTTCAGATCTTTTCAGTTGTACAGTTAACTAAGCTGTGCTCCCACATGAAATGCTAGGTTCTTTTTTTTTTTTAAGTCCAAATGCTTTGAATTACATATACCTGGGGAATGATACCTTGTTGATTTTGCTCAGCATTTCAGCCTGTTGAGGTTTGATTTCTGGGCCTGCGTGGAGGGTATGCCAATACTCATTAAGTCACGTGTGCACATTGTCTCCCTGGAGCCTTATCACAGCCTGAGCGGCAGCTGTTGCTTCCCCGCCTGTGATCTTCAGGTAACAACCGAAGCCAGGAGGCAGGTCCTTACCTCCAGCTCTAGAGCTGCTTTCCTGTGCTCCTAATTCTTCAGGCCTTTCAGCCACTCCTCCATCCAGTCGGCAAGTCTTTATTGAGCATCTGCTGTGTGCTAGAAGCTGGTAAATGACTGAAGGTTGATTGGTTGCAGTCGGAGTCCTAAGGCCTCCTCTCAGTGCCCTTCCCTTTAGCTTTTGCCACAGTGAACACATTACCATCCATCTGTTAAACAACTAGTGTGTGCGAGGCTGACACGAAGCTGTCATCCTGCATTTGCTGAGTGAGGCGATTGGCCGAGAAGTCATCAGACTGCACCCCCCCCCCCCCCCCCCCCCAGCGTGCCCGTGGTTCTCAGATGCTCACGGTAGCCTTGTCTTGGGCTGACGGCATGAGAATCACCAGGGAAGCTTTGTACAATTGGCATTCCTGGAGCCCATCCTAGTGAATTCGACATTTCAGAGGTTGGCCCCCAGTGCACCAGATCTCATCAGCCGTAAGTCTCTATTACCATCAAGAACCTTATTCAGAATTTAGATCCTCTATTATATACCTTGAATGGCTACCATTTCCAAATGGGTGGAGGTCAAATTAATAGGCTCACTAAGAACACATTCCACGGTCCCCTACGTGTGCCTCTCTAGAAGTGTCACACTTGCTTAGTTCACGGGACCGTTTGTGGGAGGGGTGGAGGCTCTGCTTGCCCCACAGTGACTGACGGGAAGTCAGTTTGGGCCCCGTGCACAGCACACCTGGTTTCTAGCTTATTTCAGAGTGCGGGCCCAGAACAGCAGCATCTGTACGAACTGAGAACTTGTTAGGAAAACTCGGATCCCATCCGGACCCCAATCAGGAGCGCAGAAGGCGAGGCCTCCAGGTGGTCCTGATGTGCTGTCAGGACTGAGAAACGCCGGCTTGGCTTCGGCCAGTCGGGTCATTGTCCGAGGCAGGTCTCATCTGCTAGCGCCAGGGAACAAGCGACTTGTCAGCTAGGGGCAGTGTGGCCTGATGCTCCCGAAGTTCTTCACTTTCCATTAACGTGAGGGATTTCCTAGACGGGGTTAGAAGTTCGTTTTGAGCAAATGAAGTTCACGGACCTATGTGGGGTCTGTACTCTTGACTTCCGCTCATTCCTTCTGACCAGCGGAGTGTCTTAGGGTTCAGAGCCACTGTTTTACCCACCGTCCTTTTGACCAATGGAGTTTCCCAAGTAGTTTTCTCCCACTTGCCGGCCGTCCTAACCCCGCTGGAAACCCATCAGACGTTTTGGATCCTGCCGCTTTGTCCAGGTGCCTTCCAGCTGTCTCATTTCCCCCCTTAGTTGCTGCGTTAGCACATCCACGCCAGCGACATTCAGAAGGAAGCCACAGCATAGTCTGTTCAGCAGGTGCTTACACCCAAGCGGCTGGACTTGAATCAGGTTTCTATTTATTGTGGCCCACGTGGGCTCTGAGAGGCAGAGAGCTAAAAAATTCAGGCACACCCCCACCCCTCCCCGCCGCCATGTAGGTGAGGATGAAGGTGTGACCAGTTAATTTGGTCTTGTCATCTGCTAAAGACATCACACAAAGGAGAGGATTTTAAAGGTGGAAACAACTTTGGAGGAAGTAATGGCTATCATTTACTGAGCAGCTACTATATGCCAGGCATAGCATCCATATAATCTTCAATCCTTGGAACAACCTGCGGGTAGCTGTTATCTTTTGATAGGTGTATTAGTCAGGGTTTTCTAGAGAAACATCCAGGTGTGTGGGTGTGTGTGTGTCGAGAAAGAGAGAGCGATTTATTGGAAGGAACTGGTTCATGTGCTTAAGGAGGGTGAGAAGTGCCAAGATCTGCAGGATGACTCAGCGAGCCAGAGAAAGCTGATGGTGGCGTTCAGGCTGGGTCTGCAGGCCTGAGAACCAGGAAGAGCCAACATTTCAGTTGGAACCAGAAGGAGGAAAAAGCTCATTTCCCAATTCAAAGGCAGTCAATTAGGAAAAGTTCTCTTGGCGTTGTATCGTAAATCAGCGAATGAGATACAAGACGCCTTAATGAGCCAATTAATTAGGAGCCGTTTATTGCGCGATGCCCAGAGGGAGGTGTCTTTTTCAAATCTCTGAGCCACACATACAGGAAGTTTCCCGTATTTATACTTTTCGAGCCTCTTTGTTTGCAGATATTACAAAGGGCTCTGTGTGAGTTATTGTTACAGACAGTTGTAACCTTGAATACATAATGAGTTAGTACTTGGCATAAGGATATGGGAATTATCAGTATTAGTCTTTTTTAGTCTATTACACTGGATGACTAGCTTGCAAGGTCAGACAGTTAAGTTTATCTTTTTCTATTATTTGAACTAAAAACGAAGTCATTTTATAGAATAAGAGACTGTCTTAAAGTGACAGAGTTTACAATGACAGTTTACAGGACAAGGGATTATCTAACAATAGCAGAGAATTTCAAACAGCAGGTTTTTTATTCAAGATGGAGGTTACGGTGCTGCATTGGGAAGGGTCAACTTTTTTGTTCCATTTAAGCCTTCAACTGCTTAGATGGGGCCCACCCACATTAGAGAGGGCAATCTGCTTTACTCAGTCTACTTATTCAAATGTGACTCTTATCCACAAACACCCCACAGACACACGCAGGTTAATGTTTAACCAGTCAAGGTGACACATACAATTAATAATCTTCCCCAGTGAGGAGACTGAGGCTTTGAGTCCTTAAGTAACTTGTTCAGCATCACACTGCTGGTAGGCGGCAGAGTCAGCACTCAGACCAAAGTCTGTTCGTCTCCGGTGTTCCACTTTCTCCCCTGACCTCCCTCATTAAAAATGAGGAGACTCCAAGAGGGTGAAGGGCTTGCTGAAGTCACACAGAATGCAGGTTCCGCAGGATCCCAGGCCTGCTCATGTTCCCACCACATTGCTTCGGGAAACTTCAGCTTCATCTGTTCTACTAGAGGCCCGATGCACAAAATTCATGCAAGGGGCTCGGCCCTCGCAGCCGTGGCAGCTTGCCTCGGCCCTCACAGCCCTGGCTTCGTCTGGAAAGTCGTCCAGAAGGACGTCTGGAAGGACGTCCGGAAGATCGTTCTACTGTCTGGTCTAATTAGCATATTATGCTTTTATTGTTATAGATACCAAGTCCTTTCCCCTCAGAGTCCTCAAGCGCAGAGTCAAGAATCAGCACCCACCAGACCATTGGAAGGGGAGGGATTTGCACCAACAACCCAAATGGCTTGGACTTTGTAGCGCTTCACAGGACCTAAAACAGTCCTGTGACTAGGCTGATGGGATTAGTATTGTCTCTTCTTTACTCGAGTCAACATGCTTATCATGGAGGTTGTGAGGGTCCATTAATGACAGAGCATCGGTTCATTCAAAGCAGCCCCAGCCTTCTCCTTCCCTACACCCAGGCAGTGCCCTCATCCCCTCATTGACCCTGGGCCAAGAAGTAAAGGTTGATCAGCAAATTTCCTGTAATTTTATTGATTTTAATATAGTACTTTAGGAACAGCTAGACCTTTATTTAGAAATATCTACACAAATTCTTTCAAATAATTTTTTTAGGTTTGAAAAATTCTCCCACAAAAGTAGGTTTAGCTCAGAAATAGTTAGAAAATGCAAATAAAAGTAAAGGAAATAAATATGACTAGGACTGCCATCATCTTAGGATAAACGCCGCTAATGTTTTGATAGGTATGCTTCTAGACATTTTTTAGAGTTTTCTCTTAACCACGGTTCTAGTCTTGTTCTTCTATTATTATAGCTGTGTGACCTTGGTCAAATCACTCAACCTTTCTAAGCCTCCCTTATCCTCCCCCTACAAATATCAACTTCATGTTCTTGTGGTGATTGAATAGACAAGGCAAGTTTGGAACAGTTTCTGGCTTATAGTCGGTGTTCGATTCAAATTTCTGCCTACCCCATGCTTGCTTTTACTACCCTTTATTTTAGGGACGAGCAAGGCTTTTTTTTTTTTTTTTTAAGAAGAGGTAAGCTGACAGTTCACAGATTAAACACTACTCATGTGTTGTGATGCCTTTCCTACTAAAGTATAATGTTAACACTCTCAAAACACAAAACAAGCAACCCTCTGAGTATCTGCACACCATTTTAGTATATGTGCTGCTGGAGCACGCCCTGCCCACTCCCTTTAAAACCAGCTTCCAGCAGCGATGAATGTTTCTGTATGAAAACCAATGTCTTCCTTAGATCGCAGGGGGTTGTCCCTACTGCTCTGCCTCCTGAGAACATGAAATCATGCTTTGAACAAGTTTGGGAACCACCTGTAAATGGAGGCAGGGAGCGACCCCGTGCCCTGAGGCATGATGTGACGTTGAGGTGCACTGGGTGATGTGTCATCAGCATGTTGCTCTGCAGTGTTTATTTCACGGTGGGCGCCCAGACAGAGCGAGCAGAGGCTGCTGTGAGTGAGACTTCTCTCCACAGCACGTCACACGTCCTGTTCGCTGCACATCCGGTCCATCCTGGGAGCAGAGCTCACTTGCTCAGGGTCCTGGTAGCTCAGGTCTTCTGAGGCCTCATCACTGACCACAGTGATGTGGAATTTCAGGGTCCCACATGAGACACCCCAGCAGTCACAGGCTACTTACTCACAAGCAAGTGAGCAAAAGGCGTAAGGTGTGTGTGTGTGTGTTTAAAATCAAATATTGTTAGGGACCTATTTGTTGTTGTTAAATCCTCACCAGAGGATATTTTTTCCATTACTTTTTCAGAGAGAGTGGATAGAGAGAAAAAGAAACATCAAATGTGAAAGAGACACATTGACTGGTCGCCTCCGGCATGCTCCCCAAACACGAAACCCAGTACATGCCCTTGACCCTGAATGGAACCTGCGACCCTCCCATATGCAGGCCCATGCTCTAACCACGGAGCAACATCAGCCAGGGCTGTTAGGGACGTATTTTAACAGAAGCATGAGCTTATATCACCTGTTGAGGTTATAGGTTTGAAACCCTATTGTGTTGTACTGATTTAGATAAAGAGGTAAAGCACTTTAAAAATGATTGGCAGGACACGTGAAGGGATATGGGTTGTACCTGTGAAAGAGCAACTCCAGCGGCGCACCCACCTTCCTGCCGACTGCAAAGCAAGGCGGTCTGGTGGCCTGTGTTCTGTGCTCTTCCCAATGCTCTTGGCTGCTCTGAGGGCGGGTCCCCCCTTCGGGCACCAGAGGCTGCCCTCTGAGACCTGCTGTTTCTCCCAGACCTGCACTGAGTTTGGGCTCTGTCACATCTCGCGCCCTGAGCGCCAGCCCCGCCTGCCCCGTGCATTTGCCTCCTGGCCTCTCCCGGGGGGTCTGGCTGCTGCTCCAGACCACCCTGCGCCCTTCGCCTTCTGGGACCCCACACAGCCACGCTGCGCATAGAATAGCAGGGAGCCTGTTCACGTTGTGCCCTTTGTGTACGTGAGGAAGCACAGCGGCTTTGCATCCGGGAAACCGGGTGCTGGGTTGCTGGTGTTTAAACATAACCCCACCGGGCAGCCCAGGATAACAGACTGTCCTGGGTGGGGAGGGTGGGTGTCAGGAATGCATGTCTGACTAAGGTAACTGGGCACATGACATGAAGGGGAATTAGAAACACGGAGTGCCTGGGAATATAAAGGACCGAACTCGGTGTCCTTTCTGGCTCTTAAAATAATCCAGCCCTTGTACTACATAAATCTCGCCTCACACCAGGCAGGTGGGGAGAGGTGACTACTGAATGAGAACGAACTTGGAGGGCGGAGGGCTGGGCGTGCTGTGTAAGAGGCTGGAGGAGGAGGAGGTCGGAGCCCCTCTGGTGCTCAGCAGCTTCCCAGGCAGAGGGCAGGGCTGGGGGTGGAAGGTGCCTGTTGAGGGGAGTGTTGGGCTTTGGCTCTGAGGGTTGTGTACTTGGCTGGGGGGTGGGTATGGGTATCAACTCCCAGTCACCCCAGGGGAGAGGGAGGGCCTGGTGAGCTCCCACTGACATCCTTTTTGCTCTCTCCTCTTTGAAGGATGGAGGCTGCACGTGTCCAGGAGATGTCGCCAAAGCCTTTGGTGAGGAGAACGGAGGGAGGGCGGGAGCTCTCTGCAGCTGTGAGCTGGCTGAGGGGTGGGAACCTGGAACGGGGTGGGATCTGGAATGAGGAGGTGGAACCTGCAGGGGTTTTTCCGGGCCAGTCCAGAGTGTCCTCTCCCCGGATTTCAGGCCCAAATCCTGGCATCAGTTTCACTCTGGCTGTGGCAGAGCCGGCCGAGCACCCAGGGATAGATTTAGGGATGGCATCCTGCAGGCCAGGGTGGTGAAGTCATGGCTCAGAAATCACAGCTGGGAAGGCTCGGGCCCCTGTAGAAAGGACAGTACCGGGTCCAAATACGCAGTAACCTCAGGGAGGGTCTGTGGGGAAACCCAGCCGGGGGCTGGCTTCTCAGAAGCGGTTTCTTACAGGAGGCTGAGGAGCCCGTTCCCCACTAGGGGGCAGCAGTGTCCAGCTGCGAGCCAGTGGGCTTTTCTCAGGAAAGCATCTCAACAGGCTGTGCCCACGCTTAACCCGTGCAAACTTCTTTGTTCAGAAGTCAGAACTGCCTGCTCGGCTGGGTCCTCCAGAGTGTGAAGTGGGAGCCCTGTGTATTGACTGGCAGGAGGCAGAAACCAAACTCCCGTGGCTCCACCCTCCTTTCCTGACCTCACAGTCACATTTGCGGTTGATGGTTGATATATTTGTTCTTGCTCGGTGAAGGGAGACTTTCTGAAGTACGGGATGTCTGCGGCTCTTCCCCTCACCCATGTGCCTCCCCGCCACTGGTTCAGAGTTCATCCCATAGAATGGCCTAGGCGTGGGCACTGGCTCTCGTTTTGTTTTTAAACACTGGTGATGACAAAATGAAACATGGGGCAGTGTTCTCAGCAGCTGGGTTTGTAGCAACCCGGGAGAATGTCCCGGGGACAAGGCTCCAAGAGGCAAATGACAAAGTCAGGGTCCCACCCTCGGGGCAGAGCAGGGAGAACACAGGCCTCCTGCTGTCCTGACAAGCTCAGTTACCTTGATGGAAGGACCACCGGCCAAGGACATTTTCACTATTGATTTTTGAGCAGCATCTTCTCAATGCTGGTGGGTGTTCCATCTTGGGCTCCTGCTAATGGTGCACGCGTGTCCCTGCTCAGAGTGGGAGCTGAGTACACTTTAAAGTGCCAGGTCCCGAAGAAGGAGCCTTGTAGATAGCAGGTCTGGGCGAGGTTCCTGGCGTCTTTCCTCATCCACTCCCCTTCCAGCAAGTGCAGGGGGACCTGGGGGAGCGTGAGGAGAGGGACCGGATCAGGGAATGTGCTGGTGGGAAAGGCCTGAAAGGGGTCAGAAACGAGGTTAATTAGAAGCCACTTCAAAGCACCATTGAGGACCTGTGTCTGTGCTCCCGCTGTTTCCATCTGCTCCCGGGCTGTGGTCATCAGGAGGCCTGGCGGACACCAGCTTTCTCAGTCGCCTTATAATGGCTTAGGGGCCACAGAGCCAGCATCTGTGTTAGGGACCCCGCAAGGAATGGCCTCAAAGCTGGTTGCAGGTGGGAAGCCCTGTGGCGCCAGGCCTAAGGGCCCGCTGGGCAGCCTGCCTGTCAGCGATGCTGGCAGAAGGGACTGTAAGGCCACCCCCACCCCAGAGTCCTCATAACTATTTAAACAACCAGATGGAAGAGGTCACGGCCACTTTTCAGGGGTTACTCCTCCTTGTCCTTCATTCTAATGACTTAGGGCAGTGGTCGGCAAACTCATTAGTCAACAGAGCCAAATATCAACAGTACAACAATTGAAATTTCTTTTGATTGAGAGCCAAATTTTTTAAACTTAAACTATATAGGTAGGTACATTGCTGTTAACTTAATTAGGGTACTCCTAAGCTGGCCTTTGCTAAAAACTCAAGGGGCCAAAGAGCCGCATGTGGCTCACGAGCCGCAGTTTGCCGACCACTGACTTAGTGTATCTGTACCCTGGTGTCCTCGTGTTCCGAATGGGAACCCTCGCTAGGACTTCCCGGGGAGCGGCTGCAGCGGTTTGTAGCAGTCGGTGGAGACCCTGTCTGCACAGTTGCCCATGGACTGGGTGGGGGTGGGACTGTTCCCATTTCTTCACATACACCCTTTACTTCCTTGACAACTAGGCATGGGCGTCTCCCATGTGCCATGCCCTGTGACAGGCCCTGGGACACGGCAGTGGCCAGTCCTGCTGTTCCAGCTGCTCCTGGCCCTGTTCCAGTGTAGCCTTCAAAGGCAGCTTCAACACGCCTGTGTCCTCTGCACCTAGCCTGGAAGTTTCATGCCATTTGGTGATTAATATGGGATATTATTTATTCTAGAAGGCAAATATCACAACAGAGGTGGGAGGTAGAGCTTTACACGATACATATCCATGCATACATACACATGTGCAGGTTTCTGTCCTTCATGCCAGTCCAGTAGAGGAGGTTCAGTCTGCTCCGAGGTCTCACGATCTACACGGTGCGAGCGTGCCGAGAGCTGAAGGTAGACCAGATGCCTGGTGGGGACCTTGTAGAGCAGTTACTGCACCAAGGATAAGATGGACAGCGGGCAGCCTAAAACGCTGCTCTGAGTCTAAGTTCAACCTCGGGAAGGTGCTCATTGTTTTGTTTTGTTTTTTTTAAAAAATATATTTTATTGATTTTTTACAGAGAGAAGAGAGAGGGATAGAGAGTTAGAAACATCGATGAGAGAGAAACATCGATCAGCTGCCTCTTGCACACCCCCTACTGGGGATGTGCCCGCAACCAAGGTACATGCCCTTGACCGGAATCGAACCTGGGACCCTTGAGTCCGCAGGCCGACGCTCTATCCACTGAGCCAAACCGGTTTTGGCAGGAAGGTGCTCATTGTTAACGACAGAGGACTGGCCCTTGTTAAACTTTGTCGGGAGGGGAGAGGTGGGCTTCTCTCTGGACGGTAGCTAGGTGGCTGGAGGGTGAGCGGGGTAGCACTTGGATCTTCCCAGAGCCTGTCTTCTCTGAGCTCTTTCCATTGCTGCTTCCTCCCGTCCCACACCGGGCGTGTAGGAGCCGGAGCAGACTTTGTCATGCTGGGGGGCATGTTCTCGGGCCACACCGAGTGTGCCGGAGAGGTGATCGAGAGAGACGGGCAGAAGCTCAAGCTCTTCTATGGGATGAGCTCCGAAACAGCGATGAAGAAACACGCCGGAGGGGTGGCCGAGTACAGGTAAGGCTTCTCACCGGTGAGGACTCGCATTTCCCCTGCTCCTCTCAGAAACGGGTGGAAGTAGGTCTCAAGGAACGTTGCTTCTCTTTATAGTAAAGCACCACGGGCAGGGGCTAGGAAACCTGTCTTGCTCTTTGTAAGTAGCCATGTTTTTTACCCAGCTAGTGTGCAGTGTGGGGGCCCTCAAAAGGCAGTGATAGCAGAGCTGTTTGGGGGTGGGTTGGACATGGCCTGGGGTGTGTGTGAGTAGGGAGGGCTCCTGCTCAGCCAGTCCCCGAGGTGACACTCCAGACTTCCAGAGGGGGCCGGGAGGTTACCGCCTCATCCTTCTGGTAGAGCCTCTGCTGACCTCTCCCAGTGACCTCTGACCTCTGACCCGGCATGCGTTCAGGCTGCGAGAATTGGGTTGAAGAAGGGTCTTCATTGCGTATGAAGCAGGTGTGGTTCTGGGCCATCACGTGGCGGTCGGCTTTCTTGAAGAATGCCATGTTTCGCCTACAGGGGCTCACACAGCACCTCTCGGCTCTGACAGTTGAAACAGGCATCATTTTTAGCCATGTCATTGCCCCTCATTGTAGGCGGGATGCTCACGTCTGCTTTCCTTCTTTTTTAAAATCCGTGATCCCAAAAGATAACCTGGCCTTAATTTCACTTCCATCTATGTTATTGTTTTACCTTTAAATTAGATTTATTGGGGCGACAGTGGTTAAAATCACTTCCATTTTATTGCCTGCATGTGTGTTTATATGACAATATATCCATGACCTTGCCCTGCTCCAGAGAGGCTGCTGTTGGCCTTATTGGGGTTGGCGCTGACGACAGGGCACACGGAGGGGGCAGGACGGAGGTCCTGTATCCTCAGGAGGAAGTCCTCTGTGGGAGGCCGACTGCCTTCCCCCAGGAAGCCTCAGTGCTGGGATGGAACCCAAACCCTCTGTGGCCGACACCCTCCATGTCCTACCATTCCTTCCACACCTAACCGCTTATTGTAAGGACATGGGTTTCAGATGCATTATATAAGGTTCAAAGCAATCCAGAGGTGAAACATCAGAACTCCCAGAGATTTGCAACGGGCGGGCAGTGTGGGGCACCATCTTTCAAGCTCTTTCTTCAGTTAGGGAACCGGGGACTTCAATCATCTCTCTCGCCAGTCTTTCTCTTTTTTTTGGGGGGGGGAACCTCAATAAATAGAACATTATAGTATGGGGAAGGCGGGGTGGGAAAGAGGAGTAGGGGTCTGACTGGCCGCACTCCTTCCCCTGCAGCCTGGGGACAGCCGTCCCGTGTGGTGACTGATAGAGGCGGGGGGACTGCTGCTCGTGCTAACCCGGACCTCTGGCCAAGCTCCCCGCTTTCCCAGCAGCCATTGTCACATCCCAGGCGGGGCAGGGCCTCCTGGGCACTGGCTGCTTTGCCTGGAGTACACTGTTTGCCCTGCAGCTGTCGCATCTGTATCGGGTCCTAAGAAAAGCAGACAGGGAAGGCCCGACGAGGCTCCACCACGGACAGAAGCCAAGGGGCCAAAAGAAAACTCATCTCCTGTCATTTCAGCAGGGTCCAGACACAACAGGAGATAAAATATTCAGGAGCAGCAAGACTCCTATCTGAAAGTGGATTCGAACCTTAGACAAGGAAGAGACGCCCTGGAGGAATCAGGACTTGGGCCCAAAGGCAGCCTGAGCCCTGCGGGCTGTATCTGTTCTCCATCTTCCTTCCTTTTCCTCCCTCCTTCCCTCTCTTTTCCTGGGCGTTTGCAGCCTCATCACCATCGTCTCCTCACGAGAATGGTTCTCCTCATTGACATTATATTTAATTAAGACCCCGTTATGTATGCTGTGTTAGTTCCTTCCCAGTCGTTAACCATTTATTCGGCTCTCACGCTGTCCATCCTTGGGAGATCAAAGTACTGTTGTTTTACAGATGAGAAGACTTGAGCGTCAGCAGTAAATGACTTGCAAAAGGTGCTGTCACCAGTTAGCAGAGAACCAGGATGAGAATCTGGGTGATTTCCAGGAAGCCCCCGGAAGGCCCGGGCCTCAGAAAATGAAAGGGCAGGCATGGCAGGCACGCGTGCAAGGACGCTGGTCTCTGGTCACAGAGAGCAGTGACCTGAGTCTTCCGCTTCATCATATCAGTGCCCTAAGCCAGCCGCTAGGCCAGCCCTTGGTCTAGTGCAGTGGTCGGCAAACTGCGGCTTGCGAGCCACATGCAGCTCTCGAGCCGCGGTTTGCCGCTCTGTTAACTAATGAGTTTGCCGACCACTGCGTAAGGCAATACCCTTACCCAGAAGGTTTTCCCTAAGGCAGTGGTCGGCAAACTCATTAGTCAACAGAGCGGCAAACCGTGGCTCGCGAGCTGCATGTGGCTCGCTAGCCGCAGTTTGCCGACCACGGGTCTAGTGGATGGTCTCATAGACTTCACCCAAGGGCAGTCTTGCATGTGTAGGTTTCAGTGTACAAGAGTTACTCCCTTTTGAAATTCCAGGTAGTAAGTCTCTAATCAAGAGGTAGTATTTTAACAGTTGAAGAGAGACCAGCTAGAGAAAGTTCCAGTAACAATTTGGTTAATTGTTAAAATTCCCAGATTGGCCCTTAGGTGGGGCTAGAGTTCTGCATAGATTTGGGGTCTCCTTTTTGCGCTGTCTCTCCAAAAGCGGGTCTGGACCGTGTCCCCATTTGGCAGGAAGGGGACCTGACCTGTGGAGTCAGTGTTACTTGGAGGCTTTGTGAGGAGGGGCCGACTCAGCGAGGACAGATGCTGCTCAGGGTTTGCACTGTGTACTGGACCTGAGTTTCTGAATCCTCCTCTGAAAACAGGAAAGATGCTAACCTAAGCCCTCGCGGCTCGGTGCTAAAAAAGTCCCGAGTTCTACTCTGGTTCCACCTTGCTGGGACCTTACCCCACACCTAGCACGGCAGGTGTATGACTTGCGTGAGCGCGGGAGTGAGCTGGGGCAATGTGCCCGACAAAGCGCCCTGCCCCCAGGAAAGGCAGGCCGTTGGAGGGAAGTCGCTGCATCTTGCTGGTGGAGGTGCCTACGTAACCTGGTGGGTGAGGGTGTTCATTTCATTGGCAGCCTCCTCCTCCTCCTCCTCCTCCTCCTCCTCCTCCTCCTCCTCCTCCTCTTCCTCCTCCTCCTCCTCCTCCTCCTCCTCCTCCTCCTCCTCCTCGTCCTCCTCTTCCTCCTCCTCCTCCGCCTCCTCCTCGTTGACTCCTTTGGAGATGCTCGGAGTCTGACCTGGGATGCAGGAGGGTGAAGCTCCAGGCGTCTTCTGTTGTTGATCAGGGAGGGTGAGCAGAAGGGGCGGTGGCGGGGTTGGCCTGGAGGTAATCCCCCACGTCTGCTCTCCTGCCCCTGGGCCCTGGGCCAGCGGGAGACAGGTGTGCAGACAGGTGGGAGAAAGGTGAGGTGAGTTTCTGTAGCGCAGCGGGGAGGCCCGCTGCTGAGAGGAATGCGTTGAGCAGGTCCGGGTTGCTCACAGACGCTTTCCCTGGTGCTCTGAGCAGCGGGCGGGAGGTCAGGCGTTTCGGGTGGGAGGACCTGTCCATCCGAGATGCGGACGGGGCCCGCCTGGTGTTTGAGGCCGTGTGGGTGTGGGGTCAGGGGCATTTGGCTACCGGAGGGCCCTGGGGCTGCTTCAGGGGCTAGAGCTGGGATTAAAGGAGCACTTCCTTTTTCTCCCAGAGCATCGGAAGGCAAGACGGTGGAAGTGCCTTACAGAGGAGACGTAGAAAACACGATCCTGGACATCCTGGGGGGACTGAGGTCTACCTGCACCTACGTGGGGGCCGCCAAGCTCAAAGAGCTCAGCAAGAGGACGACGTTCATCCGGGTGACCCAGCAGCACAACACGGTGTTCAGCTAACCCGGGGGCAGGCGCCGGCTGCTCTCGGAAGCTTCCACACGCCGCGTTCACATCCCCGTCCATCTGAGCTTCGGGCTGCTCCTGAATGGCGGGACGCTGCTGCCCCTCCTGCCGCCGGGAGGCGCCGGGGTCCCCTAGTGCCTGTGGTGGGGCAGCAGGCAGGGCACTGATGGGGTCAGTTGTCATTGCCCAGCTGCCCGGAACTCATAACCTCATCGTGAAAACTAACACTCGTACCTTTTTCTTTGTTTTTTAAAAAGAAAATGGTTTCACTTTAATATAATGCTATTACCTTCAGACTTACTGAGTCCTGGAGTTTGCCTTTTCAGGAAACCATGTTGTAGGGGGACCTGGGGTTTTCCACCTCCTTCCCAGACGCGCTCGCTAGTGGCTCTAAGTCCAGATACCTGGTGGTGGTGGTGGGGGGGGGGGTCAGGGTAACCAGGTCTCCCCCTCCGGCTTCCTTCCGTTTTCTGGAGAAGAACCAAAGCACAGAAGGACGGGTGAGGAGGCGCCGGTTTCCGCAGCTCCTCTCAGTGGGCGGGGAGGTGTGTCACCACCTCGGGTAGCCGAGTCTTTGGGGAGCAGCTCATCTGCCCCTGCCAGTTGGTGCTCCTTCTGGGGCGCTGTCCCTGTCCCTGTCCTGGTTTGTCACTTAGCTTTGTTTCCTCCATCTCTTCCTTTCTGAGTCCAACTTGCCTGGCTGGCCTCTCCCTTCAAGAGATTATACTTTACTTTGAAATTCCCCACCATATTTTATTGAAAGGTTACCCACCAAAAAATTAGCAGGTAGAATCCCATTGAAAAAAAACAAACAGCAAACACCTTGACCAGCGGCTTCCTAAAAGCATTGGTTTAAAATATGAGTTAGAACCGTCCCCTCGTGGTGATTATGCTTTGAAGGAAGGGCCGCCCATGTTCCTGGATAATGGTCAACTCACCGGAAACGTCGGTGCTTTCCTGGAGAGAGGACCCGGGCCTGGCAGGAGCCCTGCAGCCGGCCGCTGTGGCGCTGTGTCCGCTGTGGCGCTGTGTCAATGGTGAACGTGGGCATTGGTGACGACTGGCCGCTTTCTGAAGCATTACTTGAGGGATAGGACTGGAGGGTGTGTGCAGACCAGGGTGTTACTTCTAAAGAAGCAGACGCAGGAGTAAACTTTTCCCTGAAAAGGCAGCAATGGCCCTGGAGTAAGGAGGGGCCGAGGGTCCACTGTAGGAGGGCAACCACCAAATTGCACACACTCAGAGTTCCATTTTCAGTCTTACAAGAATACCGTCCAAGACCAGCAACTTTAACTCCACTGGAATACCTTTCCCCCACACCCCTGGAGAATGATGCTTGTACTCGTGGAAATGTGAATGGCTACACCTTGGAGATGTGGGGGTCAAGGACGTGTAGTCAGAGCAAGATGTGGGGCTGTGCTGGAGGCACCCCGCCTTTCCTGTCTGCTGGGCAGGAGGGGTGAGCCCCAGGCTGCCCTGTAGAAGATGGAAGAAGGGTTTGACATGCCTCTTTATTGTTTCTTTATGCAAAACTAGGGGCTCAGTGCATGAATTAGTGCACCTTGAAAGGAATTGTGGGCCACAAGGTTGCAGTGGGCACAAGGGTGGGTCTCGGCCCATCCTCCGCACCCCTGCCCGGCCCCTCCCACCACGGCTCCCGGTCCCCTGTCTGCTAGCAGCCCTGCTCCTGCTGCTGCTGCTCCCACGCACTGATGGCCCCAGGCACACCCGCTGACTGCGCGGAGCGATTGGGGCCAGTGCCAGCAGCGTGTGTGAGCGGTGGCTGTTGCCCCAATCGCCCCTCAGGAGCAGGGGAGGTGGAGAAGCCCTGAGGGGCAATCGGGCCCAGCAGTGGGTGCAAGTGGGGCCAGCGCCAGCAGCAGGTGCGAGCACCCAGTGGGACCACGGCGTGCGGGAGCAAAGAATATTCAGTAACCACCAGAGGCTCGCCCCTATGACAGCAACTGGCACCCCGTCTTTGGTCTGGAGCCCCCATTCACCTTCTCCACCATCCCGCCACAGCCGATGCCCTCCATGTTCCGCATGCGCCCCCTGATGGTCAGCGCACATCATAGCAACCGGTTGTTCAGCCATTTGGTCTATTTGCATATTAGGGTTTTATATATATAGATGAGGGAGAGAGGTGAAGCAAAGGAGGACCTGAGGGGATCCACTTAAGATGTCCCAGCAGTAGTGAGTGGGAAGGGACTGTTCCCAGTGCCCCTCCCGGACTGGGATCCTCCTGGGCTCCCCCCAGAGTGCCCAGGGTGGGGGCACCCGTCACCCGATGGCCCCTGTGGGCAGCCCTCTGCCGGGATGTCTGCTCGTGCTGTCTGTCTTGCGCAGACTGCAGACTGGCTCTCTCATTGCACCAACCAACTGAAGGCAGGTCCCTCGCTCAGGTGTTTAGGGACGTGAAAAGCTGCACACTCTGCTGGGTCATCTGGAAGCAGAAGCCGCACAATTAGCAGTGATTCTAAGGCATCCACCTGGTAGCCAGTTCATCTCTGCCTCCAACAGGAGTGGGGGGAGGGGAGCCGCCCACAGACCAGGCGCAGGCCGGGACACAGATGGAAGCAGCCCTGTTGCCTGAGTGCAGGCCTCCGTGCAGCAGTGGGCGGGTGAGGAGGGAAGGAGCCGGGGAACTGGGTGCCGTCCTGTCCGCCTCGGGGTCCCGCTGTGTGCTTAACAGCGTCCAGGCCTCCCCACTGCAGCGGGGAAAGCAAAGGCTTTTCCTAATGGGTGTGATCAGTCCAGGTAAGACTCACAGCCATTGGACCCCAAACTTGTCAGAGCCATTAGCATCTAACATTAAAACAGGGCAGGCGGCGGCTCAGACTGCTGCCCCACACGTGCCCCACCCAGCACACAGCACGGCCACCCACACTGCTCTGGAGGAGGAGGGACCCGGCAGGGCTTCCTGTCGGGCCGCGAGGCTCACCTCCTCACTGCCGGCTTAGTGCACGTTCCGCCACACACCGACATGCACAACGCGTCCGGGCCTCCCGTGAGTCCTGAGAGGACATCCTGGTGAGATGTCCCCAAACACCGAGCCAGGAAGATAGGACAGAGTTACCCTCCCTCCCTGGGCTAACTGGACACCGGGTTCTCCTCCACCTCTGCAGGGCCTCCCAGCTGGGAGGTCGTCATCACACAAACAGCTGGCAAAGGTCACTGAAAGTCATCGGTCCCTGAGGACCCACTTTCTGGGGCAACTGCTTGAGACAAACAACCCCCCCCCCTCCCCCCAGCTTGTTGCGTTTCTAACAAGCATAACTACAGGAAACATTTTAACTACAGTGAACTTTGCCTTCAGACCATGAACCAGTTTACAGCGAAACTGTACAGAATGTATCCATGATGCTACGTGAGCGCACCAAGCTGCCAAATGCTGTTTAGAAACAATTATCTCTTGTAAACAGTGGAATTCAGACAGGAGCAATAAACAGGAACGGAACGAGGCACAGCATCAGATGCGGAAGTGTAACTTTTGTCTCAGAAACTCATCCCGACCTCTGCTCCCCACACCCTTAGTACAGGCAATGCCCATGTCACCACCCCCCAAACCCACGGGTGACAGCCGTGGGTAAGGAAGGAGGAATTCCCAGTTGCCTCAGCCTCCATGTCCCTCAAGGACCTGACACAAGGCAAGGACACGTTTGCAATTGGCACTGTTATTTTTATTAGTACGAGTATACTGAAACAATAAACTTGTACTGGTATACAGACAATTTATTTAAAACAATTTTGTTCAAATTTTGAATCAAACATTGTTTTATTATAATAATGAAATAATTTCTACCTAGAAAACCTGCAAGCACCATCAAAGAAAGGGACCATAAAATTCAATAAACAGACTCGAGTGTATCCTACAAATAGACACACCACGATTAGAAAATAGAATATGAATTCTTCCTTTTTTTTAATATTTGTTTTAAAAAAGCTAGTGCAAGTACAATATTTTACACTGGAATTACAGAGAGTATGCACGCATATGGAAAAAAGTTCTCCTGTCACAATAAAAGCTCTTAACTATGTATGCACGTAATATTTTCTTTTCGATAAGGTGCAAATCATCACTCCTTCCCTAGTTTTCCTCTGTACTGGCCATGTCAGTCTGATAGTGCCCACAGTTCTGGCGTCTCCTTTCCCTTGGCCGGTGGGAGGCATACGGTTGGAAGTTTGAATGATCAGATATTAACACATCCAGAGGGACGGATCTCAGAGATGGTTCTGGGCCGGGACCCCACTGGCTAGAAGTTAGGGCGCTGTGTTCACTGAAGGCCGCCACGGAGACTAGGGCTGTCCTGAAACCTCCCCTCAGCTGACACTGATTTGGATTTACAGGTGAGCAGTGATGGCCGGGGGTGAAGAAACCTCCCCCAAAGGCCAAAAGGGCAGTATTCACAGAACCCAACGCACAGGTGTCACGTTTAATGGTCACGGACTAAAGAATCTACCCCACTCCTGGGCCAGATCATACCTTAACCTTTTGCACTCAGATGTCAAGTGTGACTCGACACGGTTAGCATTAGAATAAAGGAATCGAGAAAAAAGCAAGCGAGTGCAAAGGGTTAAGAGTAGGTGGTTCACGTGAGAACCAGAGGAAACCTACGCACCTGGCTGCTTGGTACCTGCTTTTTAAAGACAACAGCTCTAAAGTAGCGTCGCCTCAGCCCTGATATTCCAGAGAACAGTCTCAGCAAAGATGACTGTAAACAATGCTTCCCACACAGGCCTTCAGACTGGCCATGGAAAAGGAGACAGGCTCATTGGCCATCCAGACAGTAAACGAACAAACTAAAGGGAAAGAAAACTTGGGCAAAGTCTCCAATTATCTGCAGTGGAAGACTTGAGTCCTTTCAGATAAGAAAAGTTACGGAAATTCTTAGAGACTGTTATTGTATAGATACTACCTATTGGCCAAATGCACTTAATTTTAATACAGCTGAACCGTTTGTATGCAAGTCAAGAGGACACGAGAAACTGAAACACCGAGGCCGCTGATCCCTCCCATTGTACAGGTGAATGTCAGCTACCAGAAATGTTGCATTTAACAGCAAGGGGGCAGCTGAGCTTCTGCAGGTAAGAACTGTAGGTGGGTTTGCTCAATATCCCCACAGCTGTCCAGTATCCGCTGGCTGGCTTGATTTTTGGACAGAATATGACTTTTCTGAGAAGTTGTCCCACATTTATTTTGGCCTCAATATAAAGAAAAAGTTAACTGAAGTGAAATGAGGCATTTGAATTGAATTTCGTGTTTTACCCCCCCCATTTAAATGAGGTGTGGGGGGGGAAGAAGGCCGAACATTTTTTTGTCCTCACAATGAGTCCTGTTTTATTAGTAGCTAGGATCCCTTGTTACAAACACTTCTTGTTCAGGATTATAATCTTTGGGTTTATTGGAACAGGAAGTGCTGAAAATGTCAAAATATCATTTCTGAAGAAAAAGGAGTTGCAATGGCTTAAGAGTTTAAACTAAGAAGGGAGCTCAGAGAAGTACTTTCAGCATAGGAATGAACAGTATTCTCAAACTGCAGAATACAGAGTTGCCCTCTCTCTCTTAGAAGGAGGGCTCTATGTAACGAAAACAGAAATGAAGCATAGGTATAGTTGAAGAGCCTTTGACGCAGTAATTCTTCCAGGCCGTAACCATACAAATCTGATCATTTAGACACAACGAATTTCTATATACAAAGAAAAACATGTAACTTTCAACCTTTATGCTTCTTCTTCTTTTTTTTTTACAAACAAGGTATGAAACTCATTGTTTCAACAGATCCATATCTTTCAAACACTGAATGAATCATTTCGACATTCATTTTTCTTTTGTGCAATTTTTTAAAACATTACCTGTACTCCTCAAAGTGAGTGCCTCAAAAATTTCTTTTCTTCAGCTTCTCAGGTTAGGTGTACATTATAAAGAAGAAAAAAAAAAAAGGAAATTCCCACAAGGTCTAGTGCTACAAGAAAAGATCCCATCAGTAAGTAACATTTGAAGCGAGGTCATCTCTGTAGAAGTCTCGGCTCCAGAGTAGAGGTGTGCAAATCGTTTGGAGTTTCCCTATCAACAGAAACACAACACTGTCCGTGGAAAAGAGGAAACCAACCCAACACAATAGCATATGCATGTGCTTTATAAAAAGTATATTCTCTGTATATTTATTACTCGATGTCTTAAATTCTCCATTTCAGAAATTCTGGGTTGAAAACACAAAAGTGGGAGCAAAGGCCTCCACTCCACTCTTAAAGAATAAAAAAGCCTAATTCCCTTTTCTTTCATATCCACCAAAGAAGCTGGGTCGGGCCAGGGAGACGGGCGGCCCTGTTGTCACCTGGAATCATCACGGTGACCAGAAAACAGGAAGTGCAAAGGGTTAGGAGAGAACAGGCCACAGCTTGTTGAGCTGCTGATGGTACATGAAACAGTCGCCATGACAACCCACACAGCTCAAAAAGCCTGGCCTTCTGTCCCAAGAGCTCTGCTTCTTCACCCAAATCGGAAATCGCGTGGCATTAGTGTCTTTAAAAGCATTGAGATTTTTCTATGAAAGAAAGAGGTTTCCTTAGTAGTCACAGATGTTAAAGGGTATTGTCAATTGTTTCCTTAAAAAACAAACAAACAAAAAATTCCAAAGCGACGACGACAAAAAAGAAATTTTGGCAACATATTTCAGTAAAGATCAAACTATGTGCAAAGAGTGGATTGATGATTACTAGGAGCTACTGTTCCTCGTGAACACGCAGCATTATATTGCAATCTATGCAGGATCTAAGGAGTAATCCACAAGGTGCAGGAAATCCAAACATTCCTCGAAGTTGTACAGCCCTACTCCAGAGCAGTCAAAGTGCTGCTCCGGGCACATCAGTGTACCACACACACGCCAGCCCGTCCCTGAGTAAGAGGTGTGAAAGGTTCCGCAGCCTTCCTGTGGGGGGGGGGGGGGGAAGCTGCTGCCACTTCCTGTGGGGGCAACCCAACACGCTCACCCAACAAATAACAGAGGGTCCCAATGCAGAGTCAGAAAGGGGTCGACAACAGCAGTGAAGAAAATCAAACCATCCCAAACCAAACGGGGCGAGTTGGGGAAAACAAAACAAAAAAAAATTGACTGACATAGAAAATTATCCTGAAAGTCCCAATGAAAATGCAATTTGGATTTCCACTTCAAAAGGTTTGAGGTAAGTGGCACCCATCTCTTTATCTGCAACCCAGTGTGGCCCAGACAAACTGAAATAATTCTCAGGTTAAACATTCGAAGGAACAGTCCTTTTCTGTATTTAGAAATCCCTATAAAGAGAGGTTCTTGTTTGTTGGTTTCTTATTATATTTTTTTCTTTTCACCCTAATTTCTTGGTGATTGTGTTCCATTGTAAATGCAAAAGGCCTGCTGTTAATAGTTTAAAAGTGGAAAACAGGAAAGAAAGCACTAAAGACAGTGTCAGCAAATATTGCAAAGTGGACAGGGTACAGAGGCACAAGGCTGATTCTCGTAAGCTGCAGGGCACCGGAGAATTTCTACGCCTGTCGCTGCCAGGTCTGCTACGCAGGAGTGTGACAAAGGCTGCTTGCTCTGGGAGCGTCAGTTCAGCAAGGTCTGCAAACAGGAGGCAGCTCCCTGTCCCCTGGATGTTCTTCCTATTTGAAGAGAAAGCTGCCACAGAGGAGAGTGAGCAGTGCTGGCAGGCGGCCCCTCCACAGCCGCTGGCCTGCACGCTCACAGTTCACGCACACATCACTTCCTGCGGGCTCAGAGGCACAGCTCAAAGTCTCAAGGACACAGGCCTGAGGAGGGGCCTGCCCACTTGCGGGAAAGGGCGTGGAAAATGGGTTGATGCTGGCTCTATTGCTCCAGAGTGCGCCTTAGAAATGACTCTGCCTCCTTCCTCTACACACTCCACATTCACTATTCATCGTGGTGACAGCGGTACTGCGGCTGGTCCCCTAGATCTCCTTTGCTTGATCTTTCTGCAACATGGCGACTGACACCTGGGCTCCTGAAGGCTCCCGCCCAGCACTCAGCATCCACAGCAGCAGGGGGAGCTCGCAGCGGGAGGCTCTCCCCTTCCAGCTCCTCCCCTCCAAACAAGGAAAAAGCCAAAAGGGTGTGAGCTTTAACTAGAGCACACGGATCAGGCTCTATTGGCATGGAAAGTATTGCACATGCTGAAAAAGCAGGAGAGCGAAATGGGACGATGCTGAGAAAGAACCAGTCCTCTTATAATTCCTATACCTGAAAGAGAAGCACAAAAGTGACGATGATGTTCCTATTGCTCCAACCATGTCTACTTTCCCATTTTAGTGTTGGTGGTGTGGATCCAGTTAGTGCAATGCTCGAAGTAAGCCAAAAGGTGGTGTGTGTCTTTCTGAGTCCACGTGAGTGGCTACTGTAAATAGTGGTGCCAAGGAGGACAAAGTCGATGTGGCAGCCCCGTATTCCTCTTGCCACCAAAGGTTATAAAATAAAAAGAAAAACAGAACCTAATAATTGCAAGTGCCCTGAGCAGAATATATGGAAGATTAAGCAAGTTCTCTGAACAGAAACGCTTTAAAAAAAAAAATACAGCACGAAAGGAGCATTATGACTGCGAGAATGGGTCCACCCAGCTCTCTGCGAGCATGCAGGGAGGGTGATGGAATTCGAAGAGAGTCAAGCAAGGTCCGGCTCTAGCTATTCTATATCTATTCAAATGTTTTTGGTACATTCCAGAAAATGGTCTATCAACTCGTTAGTCCTGGTGAGAACAAAATGTGAAGGAACACTGGATAGCCAAAAATGTGGGTTGAATTAGGACTTCTTAAATTTGTGAAATGGGAAAAGTATTATTTCTCAATGAGGAAAGGAAAATCAGAAGTGTTTGTTCAGATTAGCTGCAGCCATTCTAAGTACGAATATTAAAAATTTCTTCCTACTTATAAAGCCTTTTTAAAGCACTTTGAGATGCAAACTCAAAACCCACAAACAATATTTCACCTCTCTGGGAATGAAAGGTTTAAATTCTGAAATACCTTTCTGGGTTTGTACCAAACACCAAATCTTGATTTGATTTCAGATGAAAAAAAAAAAAAGTCATTCTGAAAAGACATTAACAACAACAATAATGAATTTTTTAAAAAAAAAAACTTGCTCACATATATAAATGTCTCTATGGATAACTCTCTCAATGAATCTG
This sequence comes from Cnephaeus nilssonii, assembly GCF_951640355.1. Lineage (NCBI taxonomy): Eukaryota > Metazoa > Chordata > Mammalia > Chiroptera > Vespertilionidae > Cnephaeus > Cnephaeus nilssonii. The sequence continues at coordinate 24,580,682 of NC_137078.1, forward strand.
AAGAAAATTCTCAGAGTTGTCCTGCCAAAGACCTGGTTTTTGTGACAGATGTGGTAGAAAGACCAAAATAAATTTTGAAAGGAACATAACTTTATAAAATGGCCTAGAGTTTAGGCAGGTTAGAAAGAAATTCTGCTACATTTATTTATGCTCGTTCAAGTCCCCCAAACCTTTCCCACAATGTTATTGGATAAAAACTGCAGGAATATCACACAAATTATGAACTCAAGATGTGCAAATCGCAAGGTTCTTTAAAAGTTCGTCGTAAAAAGAAAAACACTGGACAAAAATGAGTATTCTTTTTTCCATCCCTTTTCTCTCGGTTTCTCTGCCAGCTCTGCATATGCCTTTAATCCCTTCTCAAACATCAGAGTGAAAGTGCCTTCCCGCCAGGCTGCACTGGGTGGTCATTCATTGTCACATAACTGGTTCATGATTCACATTCATCCTTTTAAACCACATTGAAACTGTCAATATCTTGACGTGAGAAACTCTGCAGAGCTGAAATGCAGTTACAGTGTCGAAAAAAGATAGCAACTTAGTTGTTTTTTTTTCTGTTTTTTTTTTCTTCCCACAGACTTTAAAGTGAGATACAGTACTTGTTGAATGCTAGACCAAGATGCTTGGTAATAAAGTGTGAACAGCATTTTAAGTGCTTAGAGATAGCAATATATATGCTCATCTTCAAAATCCAATTCCTCACGTCACACTGGAATCTGAAAAAAAGTGGCACCCGAGTTGTCCATAGTCATGAACTATAAACAGTACTAGAGTTAAAAGACAAAAGATTTGCAAACCCAAGGTGAAGAGCTGCCTCAACTCTCTGCAGGGCAGCTCCACCTGCCTCTTGGGAGGAAGTCAACGCGACCACCTGATTGGTGTTCCTAACACTGCACAGAACCAGAGTGGGCGGGGCGTTCACGCTCCACCCCGCCGGCCGCCCCGCACCCTCAGGGAGCCCCGCAGCCAGGGCGGCCCTGCCCACCAGACACCCCAAGACGGCACTGGACTAGCGAAGCAGACACGAAATCCCACGTGTGGCAGTTGCTCTTAAAAAAAAAAAAAATCAGTGCAGTCAGGCCCCATAGGGGGAAATACATATCTATATGATTAAAAGTTGCTTTTATTGTAAAATATGTTGGAGGGGGGGGAAAAATGTTCTTTTACAGGGTTAGCTTTCCATCCTCTCTGGGATGCCCTGAGGCTGGGTTCCTGATATTTCTTTTGTACGTGAGACCTCCTGAGGACGTGTCTCTGGAGCTCCAACCCCGTGCCGAGAGCGTGAGGCAGGGGGAGGCAGAGAGAAGAAGACCCTCGCTTAGGCTGTGGCACCCCAGCTGCCCCCCTCCCCCCCAACGCTCACGCACACACACACCCCTGCAACCCCCTTCCCGCGAACTTCCTCCCGAAGCCAGCAGCAGCCAGCGCCCAGCGGATGCTCCCGCGCAGCTGGGGAAGGCAGCCCCGGGCTCAAGCCACATGCATTCCCACCAGGCGCCTGGCCTCGCCGGCCCTCGTGGCCCCCGCTCGCCCACGGACAGACACGCGTGGAAAAAAGCATATGCACCGTCTCCTGCGCAACGCCAGCTGTAACTCTAATGACAAGGTCATAACAGAAACCTAAAGGAAGAGGATACCATGTAAATACTGTGTTATTGAGCCTACAGTACAGTAATCTGGATACAAATGATCAGGGAGGGCCGGATTCCTGCTCCTACTTGCCCACGTTAGACCGGCCCTCGATGCAAATCTTAACCTCCTGAGGGATCAGCGAAGGCCTGGGAAGAGTCAAAGGCGGCTCGTCTTCCGACCTCTCCAGTTTGCGGGTCTCCGGCGCCGACCACCTCCTCTTCCTCGTGGTTGCGGGCTTGCTGGGTTCCATCTTGGTGAGCACGGGCGCTGCAGGCAATCCTGCCTTTTCTGGAAACTTCAGTTCGCCGTTCTCGGAGAGCAGCGTCGGGGCGCTTCCCGGATGGATGCCGTTCTCCTGCTCCGCGTACCGGGGCCTGCTGCCCGCGAGGGCGTCGGCCTTGGCGTGCTTCAGCAGGGCGCTGGCCGGGTCCCCGGGCTGGCCCTTTTTCACAGAGCCGTTCTTCAGGTTCTTGAGGGTCAGCGAGATGCAGACGTCCCCGACGGAGAGTTTGGAACACGGCAAATCAAAGAGCTGGCTGGTTCGCTCCGGGCAGCAGGACGACCAGCCCTGTCCGAACACAAAAAAAGGGTACTCGACCAACACCTCCACGCTGACCTGTGAAACGGTGAGAGACAGAGAGGGGAGACGGAAAGGAAGTTAAGTGGAAACGTCTTGTTCGGGTTTTAGTTCACAACACGCACAGTGCAGAAGCTGAATGGGACAGAATAAGGCAGTTCCGCAAATCTCCTCCACTGACACACACGAATGAGGCTCTTCATTTTCTGCTCTATGTGTACTTACCATATGCAGATGTTGGGCAGAGGCCAGTGCAAAAGTCCCTTCGGCACTCAAAATGCCATTTTACTGAGCATCAGCTCTAGGCCTGGTCTCTGTGAAAACAAGTCAGTCGACCCCCAAGGATGAAAGAACATCTGAGTGTTCAGCACCGAGCTAGGCGCCGGCCTTGTGCTTGATCAGCTCACTGGACAAGGCTCTTCTCATGTGTGATGGGGCTGATGTGGGTCGGAGTGAGACTGTGTGCGCTCCACGAGGTAGGCACTGTGTGTTAATCACCGTATCTCTGGCTCCTAAAAGGGTACCTGGCACATAGTTGAGGCTTCCTGTTTATTGGATAAATGAATATGTACCCCAGGAATCTAGGGGAAGCTGAATCAGCAAGGGTTAGAGTCAGCGGGGAGGGCTTTCAACCAGGACCTGAACGGCCGGCAGAGTCGGGGGAGGTTTGAGGGGAGAACATTGCTGGGAGAGGGTCAATGTGATATAAACATCTCAAGTACTTGGTTCATCTGCAACAAGCATGCCAAACTCTCGGCCGGCAGGACGCATGCCTATTACTGTAGTGTGTGAGCATGAGCCCATATAAATGTGAATATCATCTGGGGGAAACTGCATAGTTCTGGGATATTTTAAAAATGTAAAGAAAGCTAACATTTTTTGAGTACCTACTATCTGTTGAACATTAGAGTACAAACTTTACAAAAAGCCTTTTGTTTAATGCTAACAATATGCTAGTGAAAAAAGCATTGTTGTTCTAATTTAAAAAATAGGGAACTATAATTATAGTCTCAGAAAGATTAAATCAGTTGCCTAATGTCACAGCTGTGAAATGGATGGAATTGGGATTTAATCCAGTCTCTATGGCCTCCCAACCCATTTTATTTTTTCTGTGCTCCCGATCTCTGCCTCTATGAACAGAGATATAATACACTAAGAGAGATGAACTTGACATTCCTACTATCCCCAACAGTGGGAATGTCACTTGAAATAAACAGGATCCCAATGGCAGGAGCTCATGGTTTGTTTCATGGTACAGAAAATTGTGAAATAGTGTTGGCCTTACACCTACTCATACAATTCTAGTCTCCCCATGTAAATGTGTGATGAGGCTGCTATTCAATTACAGAACTACATTTATATCTCACACACATATATTTTCATATACATATGAACAATCATATCAGTTATAGTATCAGATGGGGATAACCACTGAGTTCCAAGTGGGAGGGCCACCCTGGAGCTGGCTCCATAAATCCTGCCCCAAACCTCTTAGAGCCATTAACATCACAAACTGAGCAGAGGAACCAATCCTTCTTCAAGTGGGGATTTTTTAACAGTATTTCCAAGTCATAAAAACAAAGTTCTCAAGTATAAATATCTCTGAAGAATCTACCAGACTCACTGTTTGCTTATCCCTGCCTCACAGCTGTCAGAGGTCATGTGACATTCATAATACTGGAAGCCCTATTTGCAAACATATTGGCCTTTTTGGTTTTGCATGTTCCTGGATGATCCCCTGATTCGGGCAGTCTGTCTCCTTGCCGACAGAAAGCCTAATACCTACCAGTTGACAGTTTTCTTGGTGTATGAGCCATACTGTACACACTCCTCAGAGCAGCCAATATTCCATGTTCTGAAAACAATGTCTACTGCATATTCATAGATAAGTCTACCTGAGACTTTCACATGTTACCCAGTATCTACAGACTCACTAAGAAGAAATGTTTTCAAGGCCTTTATAACAAGTAATACTACTGATTATTCCAAAGGCTGTGATGTAGATGCATATGCTTCCAATTATATACTCCATAATGTTTTGGGGCATTTGAAAGCCCTTCATTACTCCCTCATCTCAACACTCCCAAGGCAGGTCTTAGAATTAAATACCATGAGGTCGCCTGTAGCTTGAACAGCCTACCTAACAATTCATGAAAGAAAAGTGATGAAGAAGAGAATATTTAAGATATGCACTAAACAGAGCTGATGATAATGGAATTCATTTTAACTTGGGTAGGTTTGGGAAAATATATTCCACCACTTCAAAGGCTTGTCTTTGGTCCCTTCCTCCTAAGTTCTGGCTTTGCCTCCTCCCAAAGGAGCTCTGACATCCTGGAAAAGATGCCACACACACATCCTCAGGCGAGTCTACACAAACTCGGAGTGAAAGATTATTCAGATAATGTGATTGTTGTAAACAGTGGACTGGGTAGCTCATGCTAAATGCTATTTTTTCTCCTCACTGATTATTCATCCTCAGACATTTTCCTCCTGAATTATCTAGAAAATGTACTTTTTTGGGGTCTGCATATATGTCAACTAAAATAAGTTTTTTCCCTTTGGTGAAAGTTAACTCTCATTGTACATATCTCAGATAAGCATACTACTAGTAAAGTATTCATAACCAATCTGTGTATTTCATAATTAGGTTTATCAGAAGGACATAAACATTCCTCAAGGTTAACTGATCATTAACAGTTAATGAAGAAATCATACGGAGGGATTTTTTCAGTAAGAGTATATGTAGTTAGGTCTGTCTGTTTGAAATTCCCTTGGAGAGGACTTATCTACCTCAAAACATGCTCTCAGTGCTGATGGCTACTTTGTTGGACATGAAACAGACTTGGTGAGATTTCGTTGACATGATGTTACTTTAAACTGGAACAATGAGCTCTGAGTTCCTTGAATTTGAGACCCAAGCAGGTCTCCCCTATGGTGCTGAGAGCTTCCAATGTTGTTGATCAAGTGTTCCCACTCCAGGTTTTGCAGTTGTAATAAAGTTCAGTAACTACACTGCGTACCTGCTAAATGTGAGGGACTGCAGAAGAGAACCTATTGTTTAAGACCTAGCTCTTGCTTCAGTGGGGAGACAGAACATGCATGCAAAACAAGTAACTTCACAAGGCACACCTGGATACTGGCCACCATGTTATCGCATGATGTCCACGTGGGTACCTGGTGGTTTATCAGAAGGACATAGACATTCCTCAAGGTTAACTGATCATTAACAGTTAATGAAGAAATCATACGGAGGGATGATTGCAAATGCAATGTGTCCAAAACAGACCCCCTGCCCACTGGCACCTCTTATGCTCTTCTCATTTCCATGAATGGCACTTCCATTATTCCAGTCATTCAAGGCCTGGAGTCACTTTTGACTCAGCTCTTTCATACTACACTCATCAAATCACAAAGCAAATCCTGTCTGTCCTCTCTTCCAAATTTACCTAGAATGAGACCACGTCTCACTGCCTCTACTGCCGCTGTCCTGGCCAAGCCAGCTCCCTCTCACTGGGAGAACAAGCACCATGCACAAGCCGTGGTCTGCATGCCCCCTCTGCACTGCACCACCGTGACCTGTCTCCTGCTGGTCCTTTACCTGCACCTGCACCTCTGCGTCTGTGTCCACATTAATCCCTGCAGTTGGAATCCCGTCTGCCCTGTGCACTGTCGCCTTGCGTTGCCCTTCTCAGGGCTTCGCTGACCACCCTGCTTGAAATAATAATATCCCATCCCTAGCTTTCCTGCCCTCTCTACCCTGCTTTATTTTTCCCCCATAGCACTATCATTTGATGCATTATTTTTTTACTCGTGCTATTTGTTTCATCTCTTGCCCCAAACTCCCACAAGACTATATGCTCCACAAAGGTGGAGATATTGTCCGTTTTGCTCATCTTTCTATGCCCAGAGTCTAGGATGCTTTCTGGCCTGTAATAGGTGCATGCCTTGCAGTGTTTTCACAGATGGGAGGCAAACATGAAACTAGGTAATCAGCTTTGTACTGAGCATGCCCAATGCAGCACCCATCAGCACTGACTGCGTGCTTGGAGGTAGATGAGGCTCCCCCTAAGGGAATTTCAAGAAGACAGACATGATCATATATACTTCGATGGAAAAATCCCTCCGTGTGACTTCATTAACTGTCAATGAATAACTAGTTCCGTGTTTGCCTTTTATTTGCAAAAACACTGCAACGGCACAACTGGCCAACAGAGGTCAATGTTTAGACGCTGAAGGCGCTGGCTGTCCTTGCTTCTTTTCAGCAAGGACTAAATTGGGCGACCAGTCCTCTCCAGGGAGAGGGCAGTGCCTTCCTGGGGGCTGGCTCACCACTAACAGGCAGCTTTCTGGGCTGAGCCTTAGCGGCCTCCCTCAGCGCTTCCCTGTCAGACGCTGAGTTCATCATGACCTCACAGAATCAAACTTTGGTTCTTTTCTCTCCACTCTTGAGGATCCTCTTTGTTATTTCAGCTGTGCTAATAACCATTCATTTTATGACCTTGTGGGGGTTCAAACGGTCTCTGCTTAAACCCCAATGAACACACATTCCTGAGGGCAGCACCATATAAAAACCAAAGCACATTACATAACTCCTGGCAGCTCCACACAGTCCATCCTTTTCATCCATAAATGTATCTTTTTCCGAATACGTTAGGCAGTCGTAGGATAAGATGTGAGCGTGAATAGCCTCCGTCCTTATGTCTGCTGGAAGCCCCACTGCCTCTCATCTCTGGATGCCTGGAAGCTAGGACTTCTCTTTTAGGGGCAGATCACCTTTCCCCCTCCTCCCTTCTCCCCGCCTCCTCCTGCTGCCGCAGGCACCCCGTGTGCTCACTCCTGCTCCCAAGAGAAGTCTGCCTTCCCTCCCTCCCTCCAGCCCCCTAAACCAACCCTCTAAACCCATCACCTCCACCTTCTATTCAAATGGAGGAACCAGGACAAGCAAGCGACACAGCTGGGCCGATAATAATTTATTCAATATCACAGTCCTGGTCCGGCTAATGACTGGATTTTATGATCATTCTTTGCTCTTCTGTGTGTAAGTTCAATACAATTCCTTTAACGGCTCCGTCAATAACTATTGTATTTAAACACTGTATGCATAAACACATATTTATGCTGTTGGACTATTTCGATCTTAGATGGGTGCTGCCTATATACACACATATGTGCATAGCACCAAAAACAAGATATAAAGAACATAAAACGTCTGCCGCTTAAATTTGCCTCCTATTTCCTTAACAGGAGTCCCTGTTTTCACAAATGTGAAGGGCATCTGACAAAACATTTTGCTTGGTTCTCTCCCAAATGTACCGACTCCGCCTGGTCCTGGAGCCACGGCCGCTCAGGAGCGGGTTTCAGTGGGTGTCCGCGTCCGGTGCAGTTATTAATTTGGGAGTTCCTGACTTTGTCTGCAAGTGACATTCTTTTTTTTTTAATATATATATATATATTTTTTATTGATTTCAGAGAGGAAGGGAGAGGGAGGGAGAGAGAGATAGAAACATCAATGATGAGAATCATTGATCGGCTGCCTCCTGCACGCCCCACACTAGGGATCGAGCCCGCAACCCGGGCATGTGCCCTGACCGGGAATCGAACCGTGACCTTCTAGCTCATAGGTCAATGCTCAACCACTGAGCCACGCCGGCTGGGCTGCAAGTGACATTCTTGATCCTGCTTTCCCTGAAGAGAAAAGCCAGCCTGCTTTCCTCGAAGGCCAGTTTGCGTGACTACATCCTCAACATCAAGAACCTCAGAAAACCCTCGAACAAGGACTAAAGGGCTCAGCAAGAGACCCACTTACATCGATGTTGAAAAATTATTAATGAAAACAGTCCTGCGTCTTCAGCCGAGTGGAGGACGTCTGTGAGTGTTGTTTCTGATATTTAATCAGGGTGTGCAGGCCTGACAGTCCGCGGCGGGTGTTTCAGGCGTGCTCGGTGAACCCCATGCTGGTGCTGAGGGGCCTCCAAACACGAATCCCAAGCCACAGCTGGGTGCTTCCCGCACATCGTCGCACGGCTCCCAGGGCCCCCACTGCCGGGAGGCCCGTGGGACCTGATCAGCAAGACACCCGGGCAGCTCTCGACACACAGATTCCACCCCACTGGCTCTCCTTTCTTGGGGCTTAAAAAAGCTTGTCTTGGTCCTGGCCGGGTGGTTCGGTCGGTTGGAGAATCATCCCGTACACCAAAGGGTTGCAGGTTTGATCCCCAGTTGTGGTGCCTACAGGAAGGAGGCAACCAATTCATCTCTCTCTCTCTCTCTCTCTCTCTCTCTCTCTCTCTCTCTCAAAATCAATGGGAACACATCCTCTGGTGAAGATTAAAAAAAAAAAGTGTGGCATAAAGAACAACAACTTTATTCAGTGCTTAAAAAAAATGAGCTACCAAAGCCACAGAAAGACATGGCGGAACCATAAATGAATCTTGCCAAGTGAAAGAGGACCGTCTGAAAAGGCTACATTCTGTCTGCGTCCAGCTACATGACACTCTGGGAAAGGCAGAACTAGAGAGAGGTAAAAATCAGGGGAGCCAGGGCCTTGGGGTGGGGGTGGTAGTATAAGTAGGCAGTGCATAAAGGGCTTTTAGGGTGGCGAAACCATTTTGTATGATACCCTAACGCATGGCTACAGTATCATACAAAATACATTACACATTTGTCAAAGCCCACAGAATGTACAGCACAAAGAATGAAACCTAATGTGAACTATGGACTTTAGTTAATGACAACATATCAATACTGGCTCATCAACTCGAACAAATATGCTACACAAATGCAAGATTTCATTAATAGGGGAAACCGTCTGGGAACTCTGTGTACTTTCTGCTCAATTTTTTTGTGTAAACCTAGAACTAACTACTCTTAACAATTAGAGCTTATATTTTAAAAAGCTACAAACAAACGTGAGATCACCTAGTTAGGGGGCTTACATCCATCTGCCTTGGGAGGGGCACACACACAGCAGCCACGTGGCGTGCCGCGGTTTCCCTGCTGGAGCCGTTCCCGCGTCAGAACCCAGAGGAGGATGGCCACCAGGACCTGGGCCACGCCTGGCTCTGGGCTGCGAACACAGGGCAGCCACTATCGCTCTCTGGTTCATTAAGACTCACTCCCAGCAGGCTCCGCATGTGAAACGCTGGCCCGCTGGCTTGCCTTGGCTGCCGAGGGGCCATACCCGCTTATGTGCTGCTTGCATGAGGGCTTCGGCTATTTTTAGGCAGCAGCTAATCCATTAACTGCATAATGCTACCACGGATGACTCACAGAACACAGCAGTCAAATTAAACAATAGTGGGATGAACGAAAAGCCATCGGTAAACGTGCAGTAAGCACATCGTTATAACTTGCTGTCTGAGGGAACCAGCACACACACAGACACACCAGGACAGTTGGGAGAAGGAAGTGGCACTGAATATTAAGCAGTCGCCGAGGCGGTAAAGGGAAGCAGTCACCCCAGGAGGATCCGGGAAGCGACAGACAGTCCCACTAACATAAGGGGCTCGGCAGTTAGGAGAGAAGCAGTCCAAGAAAAGTCTCACCCCAGAGCACTTCACAAGTGAGATCTACTCCACGTCTTCTGACAAAGTATGTGTGCTTTCCAGAAAAGTTGAGGCCTGGGGAGCATGAGGCAGAGGGGTAGGAGGCTGCTCACATACAGAACACTGTTTACCAGATGGAAACTGAAGGACCCCACCCCCTGACCCTAGGTGGGGCCACCCTGGGTGGGACTCTCCTAGCGGGCATGCTGCGGGAGAGGCCCATGAGCCCCGGTCACCGCCTGGGTCCTCCTACTGATGTGGAGGGCTGGACCATGCATCCATCCCTCCCGTCCAGTGCACACTCAGGAAAGCACGGATGTACACACCCACACGTAGAAGTAGCTGTATGCGTGCTCCCGGGCCCGTCATGGGAACATGCCACAGGAACACAGGCAGGGTAAACATAGCTCATGGGGAAAGTTCGGCCTTCTTTCTGGGCTTTTCTAAACTGTCTCTCCTTCCATAAACCCTGTTTAGAGCACAGAGCCTTTTCTTTTTCGGAAGCTAACCATTTCCCTTCTCAGGGCCATAGTCACGTTAAGTGAAGCAAAGAAGGGACACTAACATTGCTGAGGGCCTACTACGTGCTACACAGTGTGCTGGTTCCTTTGAATGCATTTTCTTTAATTCTTACATTATTCCTACTACGTAACCAAGAATGGAAGGCTTGGGTAGAATTTGCACAATAAATTACTTGTGCATTTTTATGTAAATATTTGCACAAGGCCCCGGCGCTACCGAGTGGTGGGGGACAGATCAGACTGAGGTCTTTTTGGCTCCAGATCCCACATCCTCCTTCCAGCCAACCTGCTTCTCACCCAGGCAGGTGATGCTCCACACCCTATTGCCTGGGATCCTTTCTGGGACTCGCCACAGACTTACGGACTCAAACTTGGAGAATATTAGGTGGATTACATTTGGGAGTGAAGCTCTGAGAGAAGTGATTCTACTATTCCTTGGGGCTCTGGACCAGAATCACCAGGGCTGAGGGGGCAGCTGGATGGAAGCAGCGACCCTCCCAGCAGGGGTGGAGGGAGTGTGCTACCTGCCCTTCACCGGAAGAGGACTAAGACTGGCCACTAAGAGTGGCCAAAAGAAGCTTCCTGTGGAGCCTAGAGTAGTAAGGGCTAACACCTGGGGTGGGGCACCAGAGTGCACAGAAATGCCCTGTTGCATAGGACCAGCCCCAGGGATGGGGACGAAAACGGGAAAGTATTTTTCTCCTACACTGCCTCATCTGGTGCTTCAACTGGAAACAACATTGGAGCCATCTGTGAATAACAATAAGAAGAAGATCAGCTCCTTAAAAATAATTACCAAAATAAAGCCCCTCTGTTTCACACAGGCTGGCTGTAGTTCCCCTCCATCTATGGTCTACGGTGGGTCCTGAGCCTGAGGCCAGCGGAGGTGCCCTTTATGGCCCCTGGCTCTGGTGTTGATGCCTGATGCCAGCCAATTTCCTAAGGGCGGTTCTGCGAGGCAGGAAGGAAAGCCAAGGATTACAGAACAAGGAGGCCCAGGTATCACCAGGTGTAAGGGGTCCTCTACCTGTTTTGAGATGAGAAAAATGGCAGCTCTGAGAGGTAAAACAGCTGGTCTGGCAGCTGACTGGCACCCGGACTCCCGGCTTTCTCTGCGCCACACGGCCTTCTCGGGATCCTGCTTAGGTTTTATAAGGTCACGCCCCCCGGAGGCCCTCCAACCAGGTAGGATTTATCCCTGGGGCCATAAATCCACCTACTAGAGAAAAACCAGCCTTGCTCCTTCAACTTCCCCAATCAAATCTGTGATTTTGCTAATTAAGTAAACAATTTGCACATTTCTAATCTCCCTGTAGGTGCAAGGGTTAGTGATTCCAGCCAGCAGGGAAGACATGGGCTGACGTTCAGGCTGGGGAGAGAGCTCCCAGGGACACCGGTCACCGAGGGAAGCACCCCGTCCTGGGCACATAAATGAAATCTGGACTTGAGTTCCCTCTGACTTTCCAGGTCTCTGCTCTGTCACGGAGGCAGACACTGCTGGGGGAGTATTTTCACGGTGATGACGTCAGCCTGTTTCTGATAGGCTCCCGGGAGAGTGACAAATCACTGGCTGTGTTGGGGCCCTCCACTTGTTTCCACAACAGCTCTCTCGCAGGTCTTTGCAGAAGCCCTTCCCAGCATGCAGCCCGACCACACAGGGGCCCTCCTGACAGACCTGCGAACAGGCTGTGACAAATACTCCACCTTCTAATTTGCACCTTGGCTGTCAGCAGAGAGACTAGTGGTCTGGCTACGGGAAGGTAATGAGACTTGGCCTGGAAGCCAATTTCTCTATCATTTAGGCGTTCATTCTGCAAAGTATCAAGCAGGGAATACACAGAGAGATGCTTGCTTCCTCTCTAAGACCTGCCAGGTCCATTTGAAACCTAAAGAGGCCGTGAACGCTGGTGTGAGAGGCTGCCAGGGCCTCGGGGATGCGGCCCACGGCTAGAGCTGCTCTTTCTTCTCAAGTTGAAAGAGATGCTGGTAAGGAAGCAGGGGTGTTTAAAAAATCACACCTCTTTCCGTTCCTACTTCTGTGCACACCAACGCTTTAAGGATTAAAAAAAAAAAGTACCATGAAAAACATATTTACTTTTCATTCTTGTTCATTTTCCATGCTTCACCTGGGGGCTGTCAAAAAGACAGCTTTGCGAAAGAGAATTCCTTTTTCCTACGAGGACCCACCCCAATCCATGTAGGAAGGTCGGAGTGAGCAGCAACTACAGATGGGTAGTGAGTTCTACATAATGATGCCATTTTAAAAAATCTGGATTTTTGCTCTTTCTTTGAATCAGAACTTTGAGAAATCTTCTGTGGGTCTTACCAAAGAGTCTAAGCCTACAGTGACATCTCACCATAAAAAAGAAAAGTATTTGGGGCTAAAAGCTCTTGGCAAGGCAGGTCCCGGCTGTTGTGCAAGATCCCACATCCGGTCATTCAAAAGGAGTTCCGGAAAACACTTTGGAAAATTGGCCTCCCTCCACTTCACTCGATCTTTTAAAAATACACTTAAAACAATTCAAACCATTAACTAGTTTGTCCTTTTTTGTTTGTTTTATTTTCTGTCAAGGTCCCAACTATCAGCTAAGCCTTGACCCTTTTCCAACTCACACCTGAAGGAGGCACTGTCACATCCGAGAGTTTCAAAGTCCCCAATGGAAACATCCCCAGAGAGTGGGTTCTACAGCCAGGGGAGTCCCCATGGGGGCCTACTCTGTTTGACTCAATCCGCCTGGGCAGTGATGGTGCTGTTTGCTATAAGGGGCTGTAGCATAAATGCATCCAAGAGGTTTAAGAGCCTGGAAAAGGGTAGACTGAAGGAGCCCAGGGAAATTATAAGAGAGTTGATCCAAGTTCTAGTTTTTAACATGCGTCAGCTTGGCTGCACATGACTCTTGGGGTTCCTATTCACCCCAAGCCCAGCAGAGCACCTGGGACAGCCCTGACTTCTCGGATTGTATGAACCCTGCCTTTTATTTTCTGTGTTCTGGTGCTCTGACATCTGGGGGCCTTGCTGACTCTGGAGGGATTGCCCCTCTGGGGTTAGCTGATTCCTAGAGATAGCAATCCACTCTGCTGGGCGCATACCCTTCATATGCGAACCACCCAGCCACTTCCTCTACAAGGCTCAGACTCCTGGCCACTGCCCAGCTGCCCACAGCAGGTACCAGACAACTAGGGGAAGAGCCGACTATAAAATTATTCAAACCAGCCCATCCTACACCTACTCATCCTCTCACCCACTCCTCCCCACAGAAACCACAATAAGGGTTGCTGCCCCCTTTCTCCTCTCTCCCTCTGCCTCCTGACGGAGCCTGGTGCTTCCCGCGATGCCCCGCATGGCACGTCCCCTCTTGGGATCTGGGATATAAGAAACTATGTTTTCAATGGCCATTGTCTCATCTCTTGGCCTTGCCACGCCTGACCAACAATAAAACCTGCATCTTACAACACGGATGTTGGTGTGAGATACGGTGGGTGACTCTGGGCATCTAATATCCTTACCTGACCATCCGTGTCCCTTCCTGATGGGGAAAAAGGGGCAGACGGGCCTCTAGAAGGGCCTTTCCCAGCCTTTCTCAGTCAGGTTCCCACCTGAACCCCAGAACAAAAGCATCACTTGAGTGATGCTTTCCTGAAACCGTCCTGAGGTTGGGACCTGAGTAGCCTCACTCCAGGGACAGAGAAGTTAGGTCACCGCAAACGGCAGCTGTCTTGGGAACACCGGGGCTAATTCTCTTAGGGAACCTTCTTAGAGAAGACGCAGCGTCTGAAGTCTGCGCATAAATGAAGCCTTTCCTTCTCCCCAGAGCACGGCCGAGTCTGCGCCCCGGAAGACGTTCATTCCGCCAGGGAGTGAGGGAGGTGTGTGGTGGGTGTCCCCGCCTGGGACCGGGGTGAACGTTACCTGTGCCCGGTGCTCCCCGACGGCGAACTGGATCACGGCGGTGCCCGGGCTGTGGCTGTCCTCGATCCTCTCCACGGTGCTGGAGTCGATCTTCAGGTCGTTGCTGATCTCTGCGCTCTGGATGAAGTCCTCCGTTTTCAGGTCCTCCACCTTCTTCAGCTCCCCGTTGGCCAGCTGGATGATGGAGCCTTTCATGAAGTAGGGGGGCAGCGTCGGGGGCACGGCGGCCGGGGACGCCAGGGACTGCACCACGGGCAGGTGGATCTGGGCCTGCACCATGGCCGGGTAGGCGGCCTGGGTGACCAGGGCCTCTGGGCTGAAGTTCTCGCTCTTGGGGAGGGCGGTGGAGACGAACGTGTGAGGCACTGCTGCAAACTGGGGCGACGACGTGGCGATTGCAGAGGCAGCTCCCGACCCCTCCACGTCAGCACTGCCCACCGGGATGAGCAGGGGCTGGGTGCCGGGGATGACCAGGTGCTGGGGCAGGCCGCCGGCGTAGGTGATGGCCTGCTGCTGGCTGCTCAGGTAGCCGATGACAGGCGGCTGAGTCCCTGCGTAGAAGGCCGCGGCTGGCAGTCCGACGGGGAGCGGCTCCGAAGCGCTGTGCGTGGTCTGAATGACCGTGTGGGGTGACAGCGTGGCGACGGTGGCGGCCTTCACGCCTTCGGGGCCCAGAGCCTGTTGGGGTGAGAGCGCGTAGGGACGGTGTCCCGGCTTCCCTAAATGCAGGCCACTTTTGTCGTTGAGGGTGGAGGGGGAGGCCTCGCGGTGCGTGACCTGCTGCACTTCCAGGTCGGAGACGGGGGTGTTGCTGTTGGGCAGGACCATCACAGAGGCCCGGACCCCCGAGGAGTCCCGATTACCGTAGTCGGAGGGGCTGGGGTGCACAACCACGTGCCTGGACTCGTAGGGGTGAGGCGCTGACTTGTTGCCGGCCTTCACCAGGCCCAGGTCGGCCGAGGCGGGGGCCCCGTACCGCCGGCCCTTCTCCATCTCCCCGTTGAGGATCTCCTTGGCCTGCATGGCCTGCTGCAGCCTGCTGCTCTCGGCTTTCTTGGTGGCCTCCCGAGGAAGGAAGTGGCTGCCGGAGTCGGTGTATTGCACTACGACCTGGGGGGAGGGCCCCAGGGTGATGGTGTGAGGGATCATCGTCTGGTGGGGGTGGAGGTGGACGGGGATGGCCGGCGGGGAGGCCGTGCGCCCGGCGTTCTGCGGGGAGCTGGCGATGTGGACGTACTGGTTCTGCTGGGTGGGTGGTGGGGACCCTGGTGCCATGAGCCCCGGAGTCCTGCCCAAGTGCTGCTGCTGCTGCTGCTGCTCAGCCTTGTGTCCTGAGGCGTGGCTCAGCCCGCCCATGCTGGCCAGCAGAGTGGAATAGGCCTCCAGCTGGGAGCGCTGGGACGGAGTGGAGACGCCCCCGGCGGAGGCCACCGCACTGGTGGCGGGGCTGGCCGTCGGGGAGACCAGCTGGGAGGGGATGAACCCTGCGTAGGGCCCGCTGTACTGGGAGGACCCAATAAACTGGAAGGTGTGCGGCAGGTGCGCGTACTGCACGGGCGACACCGGGGTCCCTGACTGCGGGGGAGGGTACACCGTGGGCAGCGTGGCGGTCGCCGGGACAGACCGGGGCGCGCTGGGCGGGGAGTAGTCCAGACCCGTGGGCAGCGCTTTGTGTAAACCTATTCCCTGTTGTAAACCAAGCTCCACCGAGGTCCCCGCCGGGCCATGCCTCCCGCCCCCGTGACCTCGGCCGCCAAGGGAGCCCGGGAGCCACGCCACGCCCTCCGCCCGGTGGTTGTCGCTGGGCAGGACGGCGGCCTTCTCCTCCGAAGGCCGGCTGGTGGCTGGGATCTCGCGCTTCTTGGGAGGCAGGCATTCGTTGCTCCGCTCTTGGTTGGATTTCATTTTTCGCCGTCCCCCCTCCACGGTGACTGCTTCACTGTGTGGCGGGCTCTGGTTTTAGTCTGATAAACGGAAAGTCACATTTGATTTCTGTAGGGGATCCAGGCTCTTCATGAGGAATCATCTCCCCGTGGGCGCAGTCCGCCAGCAGCAGCTCTGGAATCTGGGAAAAGGAAGAGGGAAAGGCAGAGGAAGGGAAGGAGGGAAAAGAAATCAAGACATCAGCACCGGAAAAGGACGTCCTCCCAAGACTAAGACTAGGCTTTGGCTTCAGTGCGAATTCTGAAAACATGATTCTAGCCCCGGCACTGAAACAGTTAAAACAGTGGCCTCAGTGGACAGCCTATCAGGAAGATGATTAAGACATGGAGCAAGTCAAAACCTTAAAGCAGAGACCTTTTTATGAAGTTAACTCCCCTAAGGCACGTTTCTCAATACTTCTCTCCTTTTTTTCTTATTAGAAGGTAGACTATGTGTTTCTTAAGTTTTCTTTTCAGAAATGCTGGTCCCATGCCTCACCTCTTCTTTACTTCATTGGAAAATCAAATGAAACTCACAGGGAGGATGGCATCAGTGAACGTCCCCTGGGCCCCGCCCTCCGAGCCAGGCCCTGGGGAGGGGCAGGTTAGGCGTGAGAGCCTCAACGGACTTTGCATGTTATCTCTGAATCCACATCTATTGGAGCCACTACTCTAAGATGCCACCTGACTCTGGGTCCATCCTAACTTTACAACAATTCTTTTTACAGGAATTCCCAGCACAGCCACCCATATGATAACAGAAACCAAAAGAAAACTGAGACAGTTAAAAATGAATATGGTTACAGATTTTTAAAAAATACGATAATCATGCAGGTGTACTGAAGGCTTCTTTAGTGATGGTTACACACTTGCTTCATCCCTGACTCTTCCCAAGTGGCCTTTGAATTTCCTTTTACACTCCCCTCCCCTATTCTCCTTGGAGACAGCCAGCCTACCATTAACCCTGGAGGTGAAACTTCTTTCAGACCAATCAGAACCTGTGTGTTTACACTTGAACATACAAACAGTGAACCTGGAGCCATTTCTTAGACACCTATCTCAGTCTCCCAGTGAACACTGAATTCCGAGTCACCATGACTGTGGGCAAAGAGATGGCCACCTGGCAGGAGGCAAAACATCAATGGAAGCTACTGGAACCAGGCTGACAAGTGCCAGATGTGTGCGCCCCCTACAGGCAGCAGCTGCAGACACGCACAATGTCACCATGCTATGACCTTGGGAAGCTGTGAGGTCCCGCTGTGGGAATCACGTGCCCCGGGGTTACAGGGGTCCTCCTACCCAGACACTCTTTTCTACGCTCTGAATTAAAAAAAAACCACACACACACACACACACACACACACACACACACACACACACATACACACACACAATACGGCAGCAGCTGTCAGCCTCTGATCCTTTTCTATCTGAAGCAATCGCCATATCCCTTTTTAAAAAATCTTTTCATATCCCTATTATTACACACTTTTCTCCGACACCCCTCTGCTCCACTCCCAACACCAGCTTATTCCACATCTCTTACACAGTTTACACTCCCCACCCTGGTCTGCAATTTTACTTTACTTTACCAATGATTTAACGGTCCTTTTTGGTTTTGCTTGAATATCACTAACAAACATCATGATAAAAGTACAAATGGCACGAGACCAAGTCCCCCAACCGCAATGACTATGATCAGTTTATGTTGAAGGCAGAGGTTTAGGAATTTGGTGTCTCAACATCAAAGAGCATTTCAATTATAAGAGAGGTTCTCATATGACGAGAGGCACTTTAAAGACCAGGACAGAAACAAAAATAAAAAGACCTAAAATATTAATGCTGAAGAAATATCTGTGCCGAAAGAGTAATGTCAATTATTTACTCTCCCGACCTGCAGCCTTTTAAAGTCCCAGGTAACTGTGTTCTGCGTAGCCTTCTCTTAGAGTGAGCTACATAATTTACACCCGGTACTCGTAAATCGATGAAATGACAGTGCTATTTTCAAAACAATGACAGAATAAAATTAAACTACAATGCATCAAAAACAGTTGTTCCTTTTGGCTGCTTAAAAAGCACCGATAATGATCTTTCATCTACAGATTTCAAGAGTCACCCATGAGCATGGGAACTGTATGAGCTCTCATATTCCCATACCAACTAGCAAAGTTATAGAAGATAGATCTACTCAAAGCCCACCATTCCATACGCCCCCTGCTGGCTCTAAAGGAGCACTGATCCAACAAGGCCCCACAAGATTTCACTAAGGATGTTCATGCAAGTAGTATGTCAGAATCTGAAATGAGAACATTTGCATATAGTAGGTCCAGCCAGTAAGGTTAATTAGCCCAAGACAGCTTCAGGGAAGAAAAAGCAGCAGCAGAAAAATCCTTTCAAAGCCAAGCAAAATGTCAAACACATTCAGAAATATGTCCATTAGCAATGCAAATGTAAAATTGCCCATACAACTGAATGCACAATATACAAAACTAGAAAACCCCTTTGAAGGTACTTTTTAAAGAACCCAGTTTGAAGAAGAATGCTGACTTGGTTCTCAGGAGTGCCCTGGCTTCTTCACATTGCTTATTTAGAGCTGGTCTTCTGCTAATGGACCACTAAGACTTGGCCTTGACAAACTCATGTATTTTCTTTTAAAAAGTTATCCACTGATAAACATCTTTTCCTGATAATAATGATAATAATAATAATGATAATAATAAAACCAAGAATATAAAGATAAAGACTGAACTGGAGCAAAAAGGGCCAGACTGATAAAAATTCAACCCATCCTCTTCCCACATTTGGAAGGACCATGCCTGCTATTACCAGTGCAGCTTGGAGGAGAGGAGGATCTAATTCTGGGGCTGTGCCTCTTCCCTGTGCTCCATCATCTCTCTGTAGCGTCAGTATCTCCTATCAGGGAGAAGCACTGTGAGCACAGGGATTGTGTCTTGCTCTTTCATATATATTTTTTACTGATTTCAGAGAGGAAGGGAGAAGGAGAGAGAGAAACATCAATGATGAGGGAGAATCATTGATTGGATGCCTCCTGCATGCCCCCTACTGGGGATCGGGCCTGCAGCCTGGACATGTGCCCTGACCAGAATTGAATCCTAGACCCTTCAGTCCACAGGTGGACACTCTGTCCACAGAGCCAAACCTGCTAGGGCTGTGTCTTGCTCTTTGAAGTGAACCACCAGAGGGCGCCAGAGTATGCCACCATGTCCATGTCTCTGGTACATTGGGTGACTATTCAATGGATAGAAAAGAAGGAAGAGGTCAATGATGAAGGTAGGAAAGTACAGTAGGAAAAGGAAGGGAGAGAGTAAGGGATAATAAAGAAGAGAAGAAAAAAGGAGAGTGGGATTTCTGTTTTTAGGGTCTGTTTCCAGCTCCAGACAGACAAATGGCCTCAGTGTCCCCAATTGCCTCCGCAGGGCTGAAACCCAATGACTCAGCTGGGCCCCGAGGAGTTCGCCTCCGGACGTTCCCGCCACAACAGAAAGCTTTCTTTGAAACATGGAGCCACACACGAGTCCATAAACACGAAGTTACAAAAGAATCACGAATGCAGATCATACTGTTCAAACACCAGGAAGGCTAAAATGGAAGAGGGGGTTCATAGATGAATTGAGACAGATTTATTTAGGGTTTACTACATACACTTTACCTGGTAATCACTATTCTGAATACACTCATCTCCAGCATCTCTATATCTACAGTTACATCTATCTCTCGATCAGTTTTTTAAAATCTAGCTCAGTGGCCTAAGGCCTTACCATTCCAAGGGTGGCCCTCAGACCAGCAACACCAGCACCCCAGCAGCTTTAGAAATGTAGAACCTCAGGCCCCACCCAGGCCTCCTGATTCAGAATCTGTAATTTAACACGATCCCCCGATGATTCACAGGCACAGCAAGGTTTCAGAAACTCAGTATAAGAATAAGTGTTCTGCTCAGAAGCTCCCAAGCATAGTAAACCTCTCTAGCCTCTTTCCCCTGGAGCAGGCGCTGGGAACCCCACCAGGGCTGCACTTAAACAGAACTGATGGCGTTAGCAGATAAGCGGCTAACATGGAGGTAAGACGCAGCTGTTTCCTTTGGTGTCTCCTAGACCAAGACGGTTCTAAATAACAGACATCCCTTTTCTTCTGTCTTCAAGAAGTATAGAAAAACACACTTTAAAAGGGCTATTATCATACATTTTGTACAGGACTCGATCCTCTCCAGGAAGAAAAACAAACTTTAACAAAGAAAGCCACACATATCTCGGCTATAATACAAAACGGTTTCCCCCATGACCATGGATTGAGACTGTTTCAGAAATGATAAAAAAACCAAGATGCCTCTGTACCGAGAGATATGGGAACGTATCCCCACTGACCCCCAGTCCTATAAACAACAATCACGCACTCTGAATGGAAGATGCTCCTAAAACTGGACACACACAGTCCTAAAAATGCATTCCGAGGTCATAGCAATGGACGGGGCTGCTCGCCTAGCACACCTAGCCCTGAGAGTGTGAACCCCATGCCTTTCTGGCATATGTGTCTATGCAGAACAGAGACACGATTACAGTTTTAAAGAGGAAGGAACGCAGACTGCCGAGCTTGTGTCTGTTCTGGAAAAACCATCTGACCATTTAGGAGACAGAACACCGGGGCCTGCTAGGAGAGGTCACTAGGACGTGGCGAGAATTCTCTAATTCCGGGCATGCCCATCTCCTTTCTGTTTCATTTTATTGCTGAGCTGGAAGAAGGCACTTCATTAAAATATTAAATATTAAAAACAGGCCCAACCCTGACATCCTTGGGGTTTCTCAGATGGAGAAAGGTGGGGTGGATGAAAGCATAATTAGATACCTTCACGGTTGCTGAACAGCATGTCCCAAAGGAAGTGGATCACACATTCATTCATCATTTGCTTTGCCTCTGATGTGTACAGTGGACCTTAATTTTTCAATGTCAGCATGGAGCCAATGGTATGCCAGGACTCTATTTTTAGGTCTATTCTGTTCAACATTTTATTAGTGCTTTGGCTATCATATTCAGAGGTAACAGAAGGCTGGAAGGGAAGCTTAATGTATTATTGCAATTAATATTCAAATATTAACTCAGAACCTGGAAGTGATGGCGCAAAACCAAGAAATTTAAGATTAATGAGAGTAAATGTAAATACCTGCCCGTGGTTTCAACAGCTCAATTAGTTTAGGAGCAGAGTTGGAGAGAACGGCTGGCTTGAGAATGGTTCAAATGAAAGAGCCTGGGGATTTTCTGTTGGACCATACGTTCAATGCGAACCAACAGTTTGGTGTGGTGCCTAATAACTTGGAGTAATTATAAGCTTCATTAAAAAAGAAACCCACAAGCAGCGTTCAGAATAAGGGAATAAATACTGTAACAGTACATGGCATCGGCAAAGTCACAGTGAGAGTACCCAGGCAAGGGGACACTGGCCCAAAACTTATTTATATGCTGGTTGTAAGTCTGTGCCCTTCAGCCACATCTCTTCCTTTCTCCCACTCCCAACCCCTGCCCCTGGTAACCACCATTCTACCCTGTTTTTACAAGTTCAGTTGTTTTAGATTCCATGTCTAAGTGATATCATACATTACTTGTCCTTCTCTGATTTATCTCACTTGGCATAATGCCCAATTTTCCATTGTTTTAAGCTACCAAATTTGAGGTAATTGGTTACGGCAGTCCTAGGAAACACAAATAGCTTCCATATATTGATCATCTACTATATGCCAGTAAGTCTATTTATTTATTTTTCCTCATCCAAGCATATATTCCCATTGACTTTTAGAGAGAGAGAAAGGGAGAGAAAGAGAGAGGGAGGACAGAAGAGAGGGAGGGAGACAGACAGACATGGATGTGAAAGGGAAACATCGATTGGGTGCCTCCCATACGTGCCCCGACCGGAGATCAAACCCATAACCTAGTTATGTTCCCTGACAGGGAATCAAACCTGCCATCTTTATGGTGTACGGGACGATGCTTCAACCAACCGAGCCACCTGGCCAGGGTGCCAATAACTCTATTTATAAACATCTCATTTACTCCTCACAACAAACTCATGAGGTTTATATTCTTACCTCCAGTTTGCAGATGGGGACCCTGAGGCTTGGCCAAGACCTGGCAGTCGGAGGGAGGACAGAGTTGGGTGTCTTGTCCTATCCAACCAGGGCACAGAGGCACTGGGACGCACTGTGGTGATGGCAGCGTCAGAGCACAGGTATAAATGGGGCAGGATGCTAAGGGTCAGAGGGGCTGACGATGTCCAGGGAACCCGCACCACACCAGCACTAACCCTGGACTGAAGCTGGTGTGCATCCCGTGTTACAGGCTGGGCTGGCTGAGGGAGAAAGATCAGAATCTTTTGACTTCACTGCCAAGTGAGCCGGGATCCCCAGCAGCCCCAGCCCCAAGCTCAATGCCACCCGCCCAACTGTGATCCAGGTCACGGTAGAGCAGAGACCACAGAGAACAACCTGCATGGTCAGACATGGAGAACTGTGGACATTAACATGCTGTCTACACAAACGCTCTCCCTCTGGCATCACAAAAAACAAGTTCAAGGGTGCACGCAGGGGCAGCAGCAATGAATACCACACAGGGCTTTCTTTCTTTTTTTATAAAAAAATATATTTTTATTGATTTCAGAGAGGAAGGGAGAAGGAGAGAGACGGAAATGATGAGAGGAAACCATCGATCGGCTGCCTCCTGCACGCCCCCCACTGGATCAAGCCCTGAAACCTGGGCATGTGTCCTGACCGGGAAGTGACCTCTTGGCTCACAGGTCGATACTCAACCACTGAGCCATGCCGGCCAGACGGGGGCTTTCTTTTGAGGCAGGGCCCTGCTGGGGAGGCGGGATTTCAGTGGGAAGGGCAGGAGAAAACAGACCGCACTCTATGTTGTTAGCACCATAAATAATACTTTTTTCAGTATTCATTTCAGGCAATGAATACAACAACTAAACTTAATGCAATGGTTAAAAAATGTAGATCCATCTGAATGAACACAGTCCCATTTGGGTGCTCCCGACTCCACGTGGCTCTGAGTCCAGTGCGCCAAACGGACTTGGCCTCACTGCAGGTCGAAGGCCCTCAGGGAGGCGCTGGGGGGGATCCTGCAGGCGCACAGCTGTGCTGGCGTTGTCTGTCTGTCTACTGAACTCCTCCACCTGGCATAGAACCTCACTGCTGTCTCCCTCACCCTCAATGGGCTCCGTTATTGGCTGCTGTCAGCCCAAGGGGGCAGCTCTCCTGAAGCCTTGGGTGGAGCTGCTCTTGGATTCTCGGCCTCTGCCATTACCTTTCCCAGTCAACACGATGACGGGGACACTGGGCGTGTTGTGAGCGGGTTTTGCCACCCGTGGAAGCACAAGGATATCTGTCATGCAGGCGGGGTCCACTGCATGGGGACATGGCACATGTCTGTGTGCATGGGACAGGCGTGCAGGTGGGGTGATAAGGAGGAGGGAGGAGGGTCGAGGCCTGCAGCAGGGCCGGGCTATCCCGGGAATCTGGCCGCCCGTGGGGAATGTCGCAGCCACGTCTGAGTAGCCAGTGTCCCCTGGCAGCCTGCCTGAGCTGGAATTCCTGGAAAGGCTCAAGACGGAAAAATCATCACTCGGAGGGATAACCATGTGACTGAAACCGGTCCCAAATGAACTGTCCAACAGAGGCTGAGTTTGAGGTTTTCAGAAAAGCGGGAAATGCCTTTCTGTCCAGACCTTCCCTAGTTCGATACAAGAGCAAAGACCTCTCTGCTTGAAAGTGGCAGGTGAGCTGGACCAGTACCCGGGACGCCCACCTGTTTATCCTCCACGCCCCCAGCCAGGCCCAGTTCCAAGCACTCATGCGCCGTGTGCAGTGTCCCCACCCCTCAGCACAGTGACTGGTCTCAGGCAGAGGCAGTTGGCCCCACTGGTCTCCCCCGTCTGGCTGGCACAACCAGGGGCAGAGAACTGGCCATACTCACAGTTAGGATTGAAAAGGTGGGGAGGACAGGGATCTGTCCTTCTTAACTTTCAAAGTAATGTCCTTAGTACTCAAGTGATTTTTAGCATTCACTACAGAATTCAGCAAGCATTCACATCCATTGGCATATTTGAAATACGAAGATAAAACATTAATATTATCATCAATCCTGACAGGAAGGTAACATATTATTATTACTATTATTACTAACTGGAGGCCCAGTGCATGAATTCGTGCACCCGTGGGGTCCCTCAGCCTGGCCTGCGGGATCAGGCTGAAACCGGCTCTCCGACATCTCCTCAGGGGTCCAGGATTGCGAAAAGGTGCAGGCCAGGCTGAGGGACCCCACCAATGCACGATTGGGGCCAAGGAGGGACGCCGAAGGTTGGCCAGCCAGGGAGGGGCTGCAGGAGAGCTCCAGGGCATGTCCAGCCTGTCTATCTCAGTCCTGATCGGCAGGACCCCAGTAGTAAGCTAACCTACCAGCCGGAGCATCTGTCCCCTGGTGGTCAGTGCACATCATAGCGACTGGTCAACTGGTTGACTGTCTTCCCCCTGGTGGTCAGTGCATGCCATAGCAAGTGGTTGAGCAGCCTTAGCATATCATGGCCATATTATGCTTTGATTGGTTGAACGGCCGACCGGGCAACTAGCATATTAGGCTTTTATTACATAGGATAAGAAGGAGGCCACAGAAAGTAGCAGAAAGAATAGGCTGTGGAGTAGGTGGAGTCCAGGTTGAAAACCTGGTTTTACCCCTAACTGCATATGTAATTTTTTAAAAATATATTTTACTGATTTTTTACAGAGAGGAAGAGAGAGGGATAGAGAGTTAGAAACATCGATGATAGAGAAACCTCAACCAGCTGCCTCTTGCACACCCCCTACTGGGGATGTGCCCGCAACCAAGGTACATGCCCTTGACCGGAATCGAACCTGGGACCTTTCAGTCCGCAGGCCGACGCTCTATCCACTGAGCCAAACCGGTTTCGGCTGCATATGTAATTTTTAATGTAATTTTTATTTGACTCAAAATTGAACATGCACCCCATATAGGGAGGCAAGTGTTTCAACAGTGTGTAATCTTTGCCTATAAAGTGGGGAGGAATCAATCGGCATGGTGCCGATGCAGTGCACACACTCGGTAGATGGCAGTGATCACAACCACAACTCAGCAAGTGCTTCCTGTTCTCACCCACCTTACTGTTGCTGACCTCTCCTGGTTCCATGGTCAATCAATACAGTACTTCCAACTACCAATCCTTTCAAGCAACTGGGTTTCCCCCCATACCTGTGATTTACACAAAAAGGAAAGTTATGGATGTTTGAGAATTTATTTTCTTTCTTCAGCCAAACGATGGCATTATATTTATAATAGTTTCCAATGCACAGGCCCCTATTCACACCAAGAAGCATGCAAGCAACTCAACATATACAAACAGAATGAAGAGAAAGGCCAGAGGTAAACGTAAGCCTGGCATTTCTAGATGAGAGTTAAGTGTGATGGCTCCTTGCTCCACTCTGCCTGCTTTTCCGCAATGCTTCTTGGATGAGTAATTCCCAAAAGGCATGGTGGGGAAATGTAGACTTCTTTCCACATCCCACAGGAAGGCTGCCAGCTGCCTGCTCACACATGCTCTCCTGTGCTTTGCTACAACCACCCAGCACTGGGAGGAGGCTGAGTCTGTTTTAAGGCCACCAGGGGCCTGGGTCTCTGAGAGATTTGACGGCCCAAGTTTATGAATATAAAACATCTCCACCCAGTTAGAGAAATGCCTTCTGGAACTGAGGCATCTGAGAGGGTCTTAGAGCACTCATTGCCCCGTGTGGCTAGAAAGGAAAGCCGAGGCCCGTGGGTCATCTATAAACTACCCATCATTCCTGCAGGGCTGTCACGTCGGCTTGCCTTCTGTGGTAGGCAGTCTTACATCTCTGGGACACTGTACACCTTTTTAATCCCCTGGACCACCAAGGCCCCAAGACCTCCTGAGACCCACCTCCCCAAAGGGAAGTGGTTTGATAGAAGTCGCTGAGCCTTTCTCTGTGCAGGCCACGGAGGTGTTTTACATGCCAGTGGCAATCTGTGGATGATCGTCCTATCATAAAGACAAGGATACTGAGGCACAGGGTGCAAGTGGCCAAAATAAAATGAAAATCTTGGTTTGTCTGTATAAACAACCTGGGTTCCAGTTATTAGATTAGGCAGTGAACCTGCTGGTGTGTCGTGAAGAATTAATTATGGTGGCCAGTGTGGTTCAGTTGGTTGAGCATTGTCCTGTACATGAAAAGGTCACTGATTTGATTCCCAGTAAGGGCACATGCCCAGTTGCGGGCTCCATCCCTGGTTGGGGTGCATATGGGAGGCTGCTGATCGATGTTTCTCTCTGTCACCTCCTCTCTCTCTAAAAATCAATAAAAACATATTTTTTGAAAAAAGGATTAACCTTAGCCAAACAGAGGTCTAGCCTTTGCCCTGGGCTATTGCGGGTGATGTCCAGGCCTCTGGAGTGGCCTGCCCCATATCAGTGTGTCTGTTTGCCTGGGGGCTTTGGCCACCAGACAGCCTAACTAAGCGACTTATGATGGGGCTCTGGCCACGTGGTGTCAGTTCCAATCTCTGAGGTGCTAATGACTAGAGATATTTGCCAGACCTCCGGGAAGGGCTGGGGACAAAAGATCAGCCACATGGCAGTCTGTGATTGGGCTCCAATAAAAACACTGGACCCCAAGGCTCAGGTGAGTTCCCCTGGTTGGCAGTACTCCCTGTGTACTGTCATACACTTTGGCCATGACTCCAAGGGAGGGAATGCCTGGAAGCCCCCAGTTTGGACCCCTCTGGGCCTTTGCCCTCTATGCCTCTTTCCCTGGCTAATTTTAACCCATATCTTTTCTCTGTAGTAAACTGTAACCATAAGCATAACAGCTTTCAGTGAGTTATCCAACCTGAGGGTAGTTTGGGAACCCTCCAAACTTGTAGTTAGTATCAGAAATTGAGGGCAGTCTTGTGGAAACTGTTTTTCCTAACTTTACTAGAGGTTCGGTGCATGAATTCGTGCACCAGTGGGGTCCCTTGGCCTGGCCTGTGGGATCAGGCCAAAACTGGCTCTCAGACATCCCCAAGGGGTCCCGGATTGTGAGAGGGCACAGGCCAGGCCAAGGGACCCCACTGGTGCACAATTGGGACCAGGGAGGGACGTGGGAGGTTGGCCAGCCAGGGAGGGACTGCAGGAGGGCTCCAGAGCATGTCTGGCTCGTCTTGCTCAGTTCTGATTGGCTGGACCCCAGCAGCAAGGTAACCTACCAGTCGGAGCATCTTCCCCCTGGTGGGCAGTGCACGTCATAGTGACTGGTCAACTGTCTGCTCCCTGGTGGTCAGTGCACGTTATAGCGAGCAGTTGAGCGGCCTTAGCATATCATTAGCATATTACGCTTTGATTGGTTGAATGGATGACTGGACACTTAGCATATTAGGCTTTTATTATATAGGATAGTTGGCTCATAAACTCCTTATAACCCGTGCTGATTATATACTTAAATAGACAAAGTAATAAACATAAATAACATCCATTAGGGTCCAGGGATAAGAATGTATCATGAAGCAAGGATTAGATCAATCCAAATCTGTGCACCCCTAAACAGTGGCCAGTGACAGACAGGTGAATGCAACAGATGGGGGAGGAGAATATGCTACCTGGTGTAATTCCATCTGGGCCAGGCCTTGTGGAGAAAGCCTGCCCACAAGAATTACCCAGGGGTTAAACACACACACCTCAGTAGTATTAGCGGTTCAATTTTCTGGGTACGATGTTCACAGTGCTGGATCAATGGGAGAAGCATCACGGGATGTGCAGGTGTCTCAATATCCTCCGCCCACTGAGTGGAACTGACTTACCAGAAATCTCCATGGCCACTGACCCTGACCAGCCCAGCATCCCCATCCCCGGCTCCAGCACCTGGCTCTTAGGATTTTGGAGGAAGTACTTCCCTCAGAGCAGAGGAAGCTGCACATGTGCCTGGGGCAGGGCTGGGTTCACTGTGCCCTTGGTTATGCTGAACATGGGCGTCTCCCCATTGCAGCAGCCCTGAGCTGAGAAACAAGAAAGCTGGAAGCAGGGGTCCCAGGGTCACATTCTCCTCAGTTGCAGACTAAGAAGTCAATCCTCATTGTACACTGGGAGAATCTAGGGTGCTTTGAAACACAACACCCATGTCCAGACTCATCCAGACCAACCGAATGAGAATTCCAGAAGGTGGGGCCAGCGCTGGCATGTAAAAAGATGCACAGGGGATTCTAATGTTCAGCCACAGGTGAGCACCCCTGGTACAATGATCTTTAGGTTCCCTGTTAACACCATCGCTCCCTGGCAGAATGTCTCAGTGATGTTTACATACAGCTTCCGATCTTTTGCCCCAGCCCTGACAACATGAACATGGTGTTCTCACCTTCCTTAACTGCGCTTTAAAAAAAATTACATGTTCCCCACTACACACCCATAGGATGGCCATTACTTAAAAAAAAGGAAATAACAAGTCTTGGTGAGGATGTGGAGAAGTCAGAACACTTGTGCATTGCTGGTGGGAATGTAAAATGGTCCAACTGCTGTGGAAAACTGATTGGAAGTTCCTCAAAAAGTTAAACGTAGAATTAACGTGGGATCCAGCAATTCCACTTCTAGGCATATATGCCCAGAGGAATTGAAAGCAAGGACTCCAACAGATACTGTATGCCAGTGTTCACAGCAGTATTATTCACAATAGCCAAGAGGTAGAAACAGCCCGAATGTTCATCAACAGAGGACTGGATAGACCACATGTGGTAAATCCGCACAGTGGACTATTACCCAGCCTGAAAGAGGAATGCAATTTGGATACTTTCTACCAGACGAGTATTATTGAAAGATTGAAAGATTATGCTCAGTGAAAGAAGCCAGAAGCAGAAGGACACATACTGTATGATTCCACTTATAGGAGGTACTTAGAATAGGCAAATTCACAGAGAAAGCAAGTAGAACAGAGGTTTCCAGGGGCTGGGGGAGGGGGCCAAGGGGAGTTACTGTTTAGTGTGTACACAGAATTACAGTTTGGAATGATGAAAATATTCTGGAGATAAGTGGGGTGATGATTGCACAAGAATGTGAATATACCTAATACCACTGAGATGTACACTTAAAAATGGCTAAAGTAGTCAGTATTTTGTTATGGATATTTTATCACAATAAAAAAGAATTTTTAAAAATTATACGTCATGCCCTAACTGGTTTGGCTCAGTGGATAGAGCATCGGCCTGTGGACTCAAAGGTCCCAGGTTCGATTCCGGTCAAGGGCATGTACCTTGGTTGCGGGCACATCCCCAGTAGGGGGTGTGCCGGAGGCAGCTGATTGATGTTTCTCTCTCATCGATGTTTCTAACTCTCTCTCTCTCTCCCTTCCTCTCTGTAAAAAATCAGTAAAATATATTTTAAAAAATTATACGTCATGATTTTAAAAGTTTGCAAACCAATTGCAATCCAATTGCAATTTTGTCTTTAAACTTCCACAGCCTCTCCTCGTACAGTTTTATTTGGAGCTACATGGATCCTCCAAATACCTGCTAGAGTCAGCCTGCTCCCCATGGCTTTACAGCGGAATGCACTTCCTCACATTACAATGCGGACTGTGAGCAATAAAAAGCTAAGAAGCATCATTTTAAGGTGGTGCCCAAAGCTCTCCTCTATCCTTCTATTACTTGCTCAAGACAGAAGGCTGGTTGTCCACATCTTCTCCCTGTACTGGACCTCCAGGTCATGTGACTAGACCCCCAGGTGATGTCAGTCCCGCCCTCTAAATCAGGGGCCAGCAGACTTAGGAGAAGGGCCATCCAGTAAATGTGTCCAGCCTCACAGGCCAGGCAGTTTCTGCCACGACTCCTCAACCCTGCCAGTGCAGTGTGAAAGCATCATAGATAACGCGTAGACCAGTGGGTGGCTGTGTACTGTTCCAGCCCTCAAACACGTCAGCTCAAGCCCTGAGGGTGTGTGTATACCCTCTGCTCTGTCTGAGCACTTTCCCCTCCAGCCACCTTGTTGCCTGTTTTCTGATCCAGTGGTTCTCATACCTAGAGTTCCCGGATGATGCACACGCTGCTGGTCTGGGGACCATGCTTGCGCACCAGTGTTCTAAGCTCTCTCTCAAGTCTCTCTTTACATGTCACTTACTGGAGGTTCTCCCCACCCCACCCCTCACCCCTGCGCCTCTTGTTCTATCCTGTCATCCACACACTGTCCTAAAGCTCCCCTATCCTTCCGGTCCCCACCCAGGCTGCCACTGCCACTGCCTCCATGCCTCTGCCCACAGTGGGGCCCCTGAAGCTTGGCTCAGCCACTTAAGACCACTGCAATCTTGCTCACCCCTTCGTCCTCTGAAGCTTACACAACAACCACAACCTATTACTTCACTGCGCTTGCTGTACTTTTTACTTCTTTTCACGTGGTGTCCTCTTCATTATATTGTAAACTCCCCGAGATGACTATAGACTGATATTTTATAGTCCTTTCAGATTCTAGGGCTGTTGTCCTTTATTTGTCGGTCACTGCCTCATCCCTCTTATCCTGTGTCAGTCTATCACAGTTCCGTCTTTCTTGGAAGTTGGCGACCAAAAGGCAACGGGTTTCTGGATCTTCTTTTGCCTTTTTTTGATGTAATGATACAGTGTTGGATAAAAAAAATGGAAGTCGAGGGTCATAAAACACTGTGTATTTGGAAAGCATCTGCATTTAGAGATTCCATTTCTTAACACAAATTCTCATGTAAGATTATTAGCCCCAGATGCTCCCCGCAGCAGGAAGTCTAAGTTTGCCATGTGAGATGTCGTGAAGATGTGTGTTGTATGGGGAGGGCTCTAAGAATCCACATCCCCTTATCCAAAACTATGTCCCGATTGTCCTTACATCAATCCCAAGGAAGCGCTTCTGGTAGACTTTGGATTTACTGGAAGGAATGTGTATTTCCAAAGATAACAATTTTATTGAAACCAGCCTAAATCAAGCGTGGAAAGGACAGGAAGACCAGCTGTAAAAATCAGCCAAGATAAGAATTCTCTATGAAAAAAAAAATGTTTGTTTTAAAATTAGGGGTATGACTCATACTCAGTGAATTGGATGGCTGAGTTCTGACCCTCAAAAGATGAATGGTTTCTTTTGAAAAGCAGAACAAGTGGGAAACCTACTTTCCGCCTCCATTTATTTCAGAGAGGCTGCTTCGCGGAGCCCAAGACGCCCTGTGCCGTTTCCAATCACCAGCAAAATGGACAATGGGATGACTCGCTACCTAAGGCTGTTTTCAATCAGAAAGCTGAGTAATTACCGCAGCCCCTCCTGGGCTCCCAGGAGGCCCAGCACGAAGTCAGTGGGGCGTGGAGGACGCTGAATGAGCTGCCAGAAACCCTACAGGATCTGGCTGCCAAACTGCTCCTCCTCCCCCTGGCTCAGCATCATTAACGTAATCAGGTATTCACTCAATAAAAAAAATTTCACGTTCTTCCTGGAAGAATGCCAGATCCCTCTGAACCAGGCGCACTGTCAAATCAACCGCATTCAGCGGGAGCCGTCAGGGCAGTTTACACTCTTTTACTTAATTCAGGGTCTGGCAAGAAGGGGACCCCCCTCTGTGCAGTACTTCTGGGTCATGCAGTCAAGAGAGGTTGTAATGAGGAGCTGGTCAGAGAGAAAAAATGCTTCGCCAGTCCTTTGCAGTTAGAAACCCACCACGCTTTCTACCAGCGTTCTTACTGCGGGCCGATCAGCACCTGGCTGACCTTGGTGTCACGGAAACCTGGGCTCAACTTCTAGCTTTTGGCATTTGGTAACCGGTGACTTTAGGGGAAGTTATTTAACTTTCGAAGCTTTGATTTCCTCTTTAAGAAAATGGAGATAATAATAAGCCACATGTCGTGGGGTTGTGGTGGCATTGCTGCAACAAGGCAGTCAGAGGCTAGCACGCAGGCGGGGGGACCTCAGGAAAAGCCACCTCTAGCCATGAACTGCTTTCGAGCATGAAACGACCTTCCCCGGTGGAATGAAGGGCACAGGCTTGGGGTCCTGACTGCGGAGGTGGCATTCTGGTGCCTTCCCCCAGCAGCTGTGTCTCCATGTCCTTATCTCTCAAGTGGGAATAAAAAAACGTACCCCAGAGGCTTGTTGTGAGTTCACACATTCAAAGAGCTAGTCCAGGGTCTGGGCACTGCAAGACCTATGCACATTGGCTGCTGTTACGATGATCTCTGGAGAAGGCCCTCCCCACTACCTCCTTGACTTAGGTCATATTTTCAACTGTATTAAAAAAACCCCACTTTCCTTCCTGGAGTTCTCTCCCAGGTTACTTCATGCACTACATGCACCAGTCAACTTCAGAGAAGACCTTAGATGGAATAATCTCTAATTAAAAAGTTTCTTGCTTCGCCTCCGTTAATGAGGGATTTCAAGTCTCAACAGTTCAGAAAGCCTACTAAGTCTAAAACTGTCTTCTGCTAGGAAAATTCACACTAGTGCACTGGTATTTTCTTCTCTCAAACTGCACTAAAGTGTTGTCTGAAGAACAAATAGTCAATGACATCTACATTCAAAAATAAAATTCAAGTGCATTCATGTTTTAATCTGGGTTTGTTTGTATTATTTGCTGTTTATACCCGCAGTATACATGTAAACTTTCTGACTTATTTGAACACAGAGCACAGTACACTCTTTAGACACAATTACTCATTACAAATGAAATCAATCTTTCCTATTGAATTTGTTTAGAATACCCAGGACCTCATGAGAATCTCTACAATAGTATAAGTGCACAAAAAATGCCAGCTATTTTACTTAAGGCCCTAAAAGCACATGAAAGACATCAAATAATGCAGTTGGGGGTGTTGAATGACTATCATCTAAATAGGCAAGAAAATGTTTAATGGTCAAAGGAGACAAAACAGCATGCCAGTGCCCTGTTGACAGCAAGCTCATTCTCTTTACTAGGAACGTGGCCTCGGAAGACAGTTAACCTCCTGAGACTCAGTTTCCTCATCTGTAATAATAATAATAGTGATGTAACATGATAATAATATTTCATTTTTTAAAACCTGTTTTTATTGATTTTAAAGAGAGGAAGAGAGAGAAAGAGCAAGAGAGAGGGAAACATCGATGCAAGAGAGAAACATTGATTGTGTGCCTCCTGCACGCCCCAAGAGGGGATTGAGCCCACAACCCAGGTGTGAGCCTGACTTGGAACCAAACCGCAGACCATTTGGTGCACAGATGACATTCAACCAACGGAGCCACACGGGCAGGGCAGTAATAACATTTCAAAAGACTGTTGTCAGAGGCAATAAGATGACATATGTGAGAAAGTGCAATGTCTATAACAAAAAAAGATCCGAGTATGTTTTCGTGCCTGAACTTCAGTCTCCTATCTCCAACTGCCTGTTGAGAATTTCTACACAGATGCCCCAACTTCCCCCAACCCCATCTCAAACCAGCATCTGCTCTGGTCCCACACTGGTGTCAATGGCTTGTCACTGTTTCCCCGGGCATAAGAGTAGAACATCATTTTTGATGTCTCCTTATTACTTAACTCCTATATCCAGTTACTCCCCTAGTTGTCAATTTTTCTTCAAAATATTCTGACCACTGGGGGGAAAAGCTTCATATCTGACCCTTTCCCCCCATAGAATAAGGAGTTTGGCCTTGCTCAAAGAAAGGGTTAGGCGACCTGGAAGTATGGAGTGCCTTTATTTAGGGTGAGGGCTTTGTATCACAGCAAGTTAACTTAACGAAGTTAACTTAACCAGGCGATCACATTTACCCTGACGGGTCTGGGTGACCATTAAATGAGATCATGCATATTCGGCACGTAGTACAGTGCCTAAGCACAGACTGCGCACGCAGTACTGATCAACTAAAAATTGCTTCTCCTATTCAGTGGGAACCGTGTGCATGTTCACTTTCTTTTCCTTCATAATTATGAGAAGGTGGAGGAGATGGTCAGAATACTCTAAGAATTCTGGATTGATTTTTTTGAGTTCCGCTTCCTTCTTATAGGATCAATAGGTATTCCTTACCATGCGGTTCCCACAGAGTGCAGGGGAACGGCCTTATACGAGTGCTCAGCTTGCACCCGTCAGCGTCCCCTGATTTTACGATGCACAGAGTCTCAGATGTGGGCTGAGGGCCACTACATTCCTGGTCTTTTACAGACTATAATTTTGATTGGAAAATGGAA
Organism: Cnephaeus nilssonii; assembly: GCF_951640355.1. Lineage (NCBI taxonomy): Eukaryota > Metazoa > Chordata > Mammalia > Chiroptera > Vespertilionidae > Cnephaeus > Cnephaeus nilssonii. Next base: position 24,615,009 of record NC_137078.1, read on the forward strand.
CAAAAAGCCTTTATTTCTGTACAAGATAATTTCTTAAAACAAGCTAATTAGGCTTTTTCTTAAATAAATCCTGCTGGTCGGGCCACACCCCAAACCAACCATGACATAAAGCCGAGGGTGGGAGCAGGCCTCCAGAATTCCAGCTGCTGTGAGAATCACCACACTAAACCCTAAATTCCCTAAGAGAGGAACATGCTCAGTATGCGTCCCACACCCTGGGACCTAGCAGGGTGCCTGACCTACTGTCTGCTCTCCACAATAAAGCAGACAGCACCTTCACTTAAAGCTGCAGAGGGTCCAGCTACAGAACAACGAAGGGAATTCAAGTCCACGCCCATCTGCGAATGTACTGAGCTCCAGCTGCACTTGCTGCTCCCCAAGGAATTTGCTTTTATTGATCTGTGCTTTCCCCAGAAAACAAAATCTATTTCATATTTTTTTGACACGTTTAGAGGATAGCTTAACTTCCCAGGTAACTGTGAGGCGCCCAGCTCCCCGAGAGGCAGGAAGCTTGGCAGCAGCGGCCACATTGCTCAGCTTACACCTTAGGTCAGGAGCCCAGAAAGCTAAGCTGAACCATCACCGGGGCCTCTGCCCCCAGGCCTTGCCGGCCACATGCTCTTGTGTCCTGTCACCCTTTTGATTTTAGCACCCCCAGGTCTCCACATCCCTTCTCTGCCTCTTGGTGAAGAGGTATTTACTGTAATTAAGATGACCTGTTATTATAGTGTTTAATTGCCCCTCACTCACCTCATAAACAAAGGAAGGTCCGCGGCCTCTTCCCTGGGACGGACTGGGCTTGCGTTAGTCTGCAGAATCTAGTCAACCCTGCTGCCCACGGTGCCTTGCACTTGTGCCCGACCTTGTGCATCAGGGGCACCAAGTGACGGCAATTCAATCGCATGGAAAACTGCAGCGGCGATTCGATTCACTGCCCCCTCCCATTTTCCTCAGGGCTCAGAACACCTCCTATTTTTTACTTTTTATTTATTTTTCTTTCTTCTTTCTTCCTTCCTTCCTTCCTTCCTTCCTTCCTTCCTTCCTTCCTTCCTTCCTTCCTTCCTTCCTTCCTTCCTTTCTCTCTCTCTCTCTCTCTCTCTCTCTCTCTCTCTCTCTCTCTCTCTCTCCCTCCCTCCCTCCCTCCCTCCCTCCCTCCCTCCCTTCCTTCCTTTCTATTGTTTGAAGTATTACATATAGTAGTACATACATCTTCTTTTTTTCCCCCCATTGACCTTCCCCCAGCCTCCCCTACCCCCTGTCGCATGAACACCTCCCCTTAGTGACAGGTGTCTCATCTGCCGCTTTCCTGGCAGGCTCCTCCCAGTGAGGAAACAAAAGGGAGCAGCTTCCACCCTGATGGACGCAGCTTCCACCCTGATGGACGGGCACAGTGGGAAGAGGAGCCTCGTCCACAGGAAAGGCACGCCTTTCCCCTTCCTGTTCCAGGAATCCTCGCCCACCCCTCAGACTGGCAGATTGAGCTGCTCCTCCCCCTCCCCAACCCCCTCTGGCCTTTTCCTGTGACCCGCTAACATCTCTGGTCCAACCTCCGCTCCTTACAAAGAGCAGGTGATGGGCTGACTCTGGGTATGGCATTGACTGGGCCCGTTCCTTCCTCGTGACCTTTCTCCACTTCTCCTCAGCTCTGAAGTCGTTATGTTCAGGCATGTTGCCTCCAATGTTCCTCTTGCTCAAAACATCTGTGCGACTTAGCTCTAACACATACAGCACATGCCCTGCATTTCCCATCTCTGGATACATGAGAAACATCCCAGGGTGACTCCCTCTTCCTCCTATGTTTCCTGCCTCCAGTCCGCTTTGGACAGAAGAATCAGGGACTAAACAACTGCACGGGCCATGGGTTTTCTACCCCTTCCCTGCTCATCCTGTGACTTAGGAGGTCGAAGGAAACATTTCTCTGACCTCATTTGGCCTCAGTGGCAAACAGTGTCTGCTGTTCTTTCTCGTTAAGTTTCAAAGCAAAGGTGAAAGGAAACGGCTGTATTTAATTCTGAACATAATCTCTTTGCTGTTGGCAATGCCCTGGGAATAGCAATGTATTTGCCCTTCAATGAATAAATTTTTCAGAACCTACAGTCAAGGCCCAAATAATTTTAACTATTTTGTTCATGGTGTTTCTCAATTTTCCTTGGCAGACAGATGGATTAAATTACAATACCTCAGCTTCTCATTTTGTAAATGCCAAGAACAGTGTGAACAGTGTCCTAAATCTAAAGAATTGTGAGGACAGATGAGATGCCACCAAGAAAGCTGCTTGCCTTTCCTTGGGGAAAAACATGTAACTCAGGCACACAACCCTGGATTATCTGATTGTTTAAAAAATCCCAGCACACAAATTGAATACAAACTTCTTTCAGACAAGGTTTCTGTTATTCTGACAGTAGCTCAAAGACAGTAAGCTAATTTCCAAATCATTTTTAGGAAGATAAATCATGAGCAAACAAAATTTTGATTGTATTGAGCAAACACTGAAGACACAGCCCCCCTCATGTATTTGGTGTTGCTATTCGGAGGCCTGGATGACAGAGCAGGGGTCAATCCAGACGGTGTGCGTGACAGTCATCTGGAGTGAAATACTATCTCTATTTTATCAGCATTTTCAAACGATGGTTTCAGCCACAGGCCAAGAGACTCAAATCTATCTGTAATTCACACATCATTTCCAAATTACACATAGATTTATATTTATAGTTATTACATTTATAAAATACAACTTCTTATTTTATAGGTGGAGAAACTGAGGCCCAAAGAAATGATGGGTGTTATTGAAGTCAGATAGCTTTGGTATTGTGTTTAATTAAATGCAGAATGAGGGCTAGAATTCGGTCTCTCCATTCTACCTTCCACTTTATGCCCGTCTCCCTATGCAGAAGGCTGCAGTCAGATTAGCTCAGGTCCCCAGGGTCTACATTCAAGCAGTGATGGTGACTATGGAAGAGAGGTAATAAGAATGAGCAAAGCTTGGCTAATGACTGAAGCAAGCCAAGCTAAGTGAAAGGAATCAGGGTGTTCAAGTGGGAATAAAAAGGGTACAAGTGTTAGAAGACAAATAAAATGGAGAGGATGCTATTCTGTAGGAGGAGAGGATAATCAAGTTTAAGACTCATTCATGTTCACATGGCATATATCTGGGAGGATGGGGAGCAAGTGAGGGGACCAGGACTTCGAAAGCAATACCTTTATCCCAGGAGAGAAACTGAGACTGGGAGGGTAATATAAGGGGAGAGGAGCAAACACCTAACTTTGGTTAAAGACAGGAAAAGTAGTTAAGAAGGCGGAAGAAAACTAAGACCCCAACTATATATAACGCAGCAGAGAAACTGAGAAAGTCACGGACTAAGAAGGGACATTGGATTAGACCATTCGTTCTCAATCCACGCTGAACATTAGAAGCACTGGAGAGTTTCTAAAAGACATGACCCCGGGTTCGGGGTTAACGACCACTGGATTAAACTGCTTGGCCACAGATGACTTTGAAGGGAAGTTTTATAGTCCTACTTTAGAGTCGGGGAATGGATCAGCTAGGCGGCATCTCATATATATGGTTTGCAGCCGCTAGAGTCGATGGATACATTTGCATTATTGATTACCATACTTTACACTTACGTAGGTCAATGAGAAATAATGTGCTTGAATAACATATTCAGCATTTGAAATTCTCATGCCTGAGATTACACTGGCTGAGCCGCCCACATCATCAAGCAAATGCTCGAGTAAACAGATGGGCTTTGTACGAGTGCCCTGAAAGGGAACATGATTATGTTTCAATTTAAGGGAAGTAATCCTCTTGGAAAGCGCTGTTCCTGTGGTTTGCTTCCTCTTCAACTGGTGTTTGAGCCTAGAGCTCATTCATGGGAGTCCTTTAGTCAATCTCAAACCAATCTCAATCTGCTGGTGACAAGCTTGGTGAGAGCTAATAGAAGGTAATGCAGATTGTTACTAGTAACACGCTGTAGTGAGTTTACTAGTACCTCTGAAGAGCAGCAGTGGAGACCAAAAACACAGACCACACCCCCACCCCTACACACTTAGATTTGTCTTCTCAAACATCCCAACACATCATCTGAGTCCTTCCCTAAATTCAAAAACTGGATGCTAGAATAGCTCTGTCAATTTATGATGGAACAACACAACAAGGTAAGAAGTTTGGATCCAGCAAGTGAGGATATCTGTCTTTACCTATTCCAGATAAATAGCCCCAGTGACAAGGTACTGTGTAGACAATAGCAGCTTCAATGCTATTAAACATTTACAACGTGCATTTGATTCATTTTAGGTCATTAAAACGCTCAATAGTTAATATTTCTGGGCCCCTGTGGAAAGCAAGTAGTGTAATACCTAAAGACTTGAAGCAACTGAGAGGCAGAAAGAATGTTAAGAGGATGGTGGTTCTGTGGAGGGGCATCAAATTCATAGCCAAGGGGGTAAGTGATTGTTATAAAATCTGGAGTAACAAGGGGAAAGAGAGAGGAGATAGAACTTAATGTTTCATTCAAGTTCTGTTCAAAAACAGAATTCAAACAAGTTTTTGTACCATTTGGTATTCATTATTTTGGTTCATGCACATGGCTAATTATTTTATAGCGTTAAAGATCTCTTTAAAACAAACATATTTTGCACATACACACCCACCTTTAAAAATATGCCTTTTATCCCCTTTCCCAGAGCCCGATGGAATGTCTTAGGGGCAGCACTCTGGGAGTAAACGTAGATTGTATGCTAAAAATGTAGCCGGCCCCTAAAACTTGTATAAACAAATTAACGAAAAGGACATTGCAGCACTTAGGGAATAAACAAAAGGACTCTCGACTTTAACTTGCAGATTTTTCTTTTTAGTGCGGTAATAAATTTTATCCCCAGAAGATTACACTGTCCTCTCTCTTCCCAAGCTTCCCCTCCTCCTCCCTCCCTCCAGCTGTCTTACTGTCAGACCCCCGGTTCAGCCGTCTGGTTTGCACTCACTGCACGAAGGGTTCTCTTTGATTTTTCTGTGAGGCCGCCCTGGAGTGAGGACCTTCTGATTCTAAATGACCCATGTTTCTGTACTCTCAGGAATCGTTCACTTGAAGTGTTTCACCTCTGGGCACAAGAAAGTAGTATCAAGTTGCATCAACCCCTGATGAATTTGGGTGACTCTAGAAGACTCCATGGATTCTCACACCTGAATTGCCTGTGTGGACGTGGGGCCTGAGCCTCCTTTGGTAAATTGGTTGGGTCACACGGGCAGACCTTCAGCACCCGCGCCCTGCGGAGCTGCTGAGGCTGCTTCAGACCAACGCGGACATCCAGACCTGAGACCACAAGAGGCCCCTTCCACCCCGCCCTCCCTACGGGGAGACACATGGCAGCAGCGCTGCGTGGCGGGCACTGGCGGCCCAGGCCTGAGAGCCATTTGCAACCGTCTGGAGCTTTTTTTTTTTTACATTTTTTTTATTAAGGTATTATATGTGTACATATCTTACCATTGCCCCCCCCACCCCACTCCCATATATGCCCTCACCCCCCAGAGTTTTGCGTCCATTGGTTATGCTTATATGCATGCATACAAGTCCTTTGGTTGATCTCTTATCTTCCCCACCTCTCCCTAACCTTCCTGCTGTAATTTGGCAGACTGTTTGATGCTTTACTGCCTCTGTATCTATCTTTTTGTTCAAGTTTATAATGTTCTTTATTATCCACAAATGAGTGAGATCATGTGGTAGCCAGTCAATGAAAGAAAAATACCGTCCGGAGCTTTACGCCCCTAAAGCAAGAGGCTGGTTCTGGTCTTGGCACTTCAGGAAAAGGGCAGGGCTGGCATCAGGGGACATTCAGGAAAGTCACTGCGTGTCCGCTTATTAGCACTGACTTCACACTCTGGTCTGGTCCCCAGCCTCCTTGCACCACCCTGGCCTCCATTAGCACCATCACCCCTCCCCTCCTCTCGGGTCAGCTCCTCTTATCACCTCTCCCCTCCCGAGTGACACAAAAGGGCATGCTCCCCAGCTCTTCCAGCCAGCAGCACCCTGGAGATGCGGAGATGTGAATGTCATTCCTCTTTAATGGAAGGTGCTGTGCACAGAAACCCTTTTGAAGCCTATGCAGGTAAGCTGAGAACTTTTCAGACCATTTTTGTCAGAATGCAATGTGAGAACATTGCTCTCGCTTTGGTTCTCTCTCTCTCTCTCTCTCTCTCTCTCTCTCTCTCTCTCTCTCTCTCTCTCAATTTAATCTCCTGTCCACTCACTTAGCAACCCTTTATTGAGTGTCTGCTATGTATTTACAACAAGAAGTAGAAATAGTAATGGCTAATATCTATAGAGCACTTACTAAATGCTGGAGCTTTATAAGGAACAGCTCATTTAAATAAGCACTCTTTTAGTTACTATTCCAATATCTGATTAAATAAGATGACTCACAGGTACAAATGCAGAGCTACATAATATATATGGAATTTCTTTGTACCTATATATCTCATTTCTATCTCAACCCCTTTCTGCTTTTCTCATCTCCCTTACCAAGTTATTCACTCCTAAAAAAGTTTTTATTTTTGGGAAAATGGATGCTTAGTAGATGTCAGCTGGCTGTTCATGGTTTCAGATATACAAGGAGAGACAGGAAAAGCAGAATCTATTCACATGTGGACGCTTGGCGGCCCGAGGGCAAGCATGTGTCTTTTCTTCTTCCCAGCCTATGGACCTGGCACAGTGCCTGATACATATCTGATAGGCACACACTACATACTTGTTACAGTAATTAATTCCATGGCGTGCTAAGCATCATATCTTGTAATAATCCTGAGTGCTGAAGAATATTCTTGGATGGGGTTTTCCTGGTGCCTGATGCTCCACAGAAGGACACAATGAAATCTGAGGTCAATTCAAGGTTCCACTAAAAGTCAATCACATGTGAGGTGGGGCTTACCCCATGGGACAAAGAAGCAAAAGCTGGTGCTCTTAGACATGAATCAATCTAGTCAGTGTGGTTGGTCTAACCACAGAAGAAACTCCACAGAGAGAGGGAGTTTCTTCTGACATTTATAAAGTGGATCAATACTGAGGGGGGCATGTGTCCACCCCCATCGTGTAAAGCTAGCTGATTTATTCTCAAATTTCACTCATTTTTTCCTCTCAGCCAGCGCTCTCTTCATTCTGGCTTGTCTCTTGACTGTGGGTGGGGAGTGCAGCTAGGAGTGAGTTGGTGAGCATTTCATTGCAGCCCAGAAAGGGGGTCATGCCTTCATTGGCAGCCTACTGAAGTAACTCCTAGCAGCAGGGTTACTGGGGCCATGGCATCTGCTGAAATCTTCTTGTTAAGTGATTCTGAAACACAGTCCGGACCAGAGACGGCCACGTTGGTGGGAATTTCTCAGGACATCCGTAGTAAGCAGGCCCTAGAAGTTATTTAGATTATAAGGTAGTGCATTCTGGCAGAGTGTGCTGGCTTTAATTTCCAAGCTCAAAACTTAAGTGTCAAGTTTACTAAGCTTGCCGACTACAGTCTCGTAAAGGTGGACTCTGTACGATGACCAAAGACCTCCTTGGTACTTAAATCACACTGAATGCTGGCATTTCGGCAGCTGATGAAACTGCAGGCAGACTATCCACCTCATTTACAATAAATAATTCCAATTGAACTGCCTGCATGTGACTAAGTGTGGGGCACTATTTGTGAAACAGGTTCATGCCAAAATTCTAGATAATGTTAGGCTGTAAGAATAAAGCATGGTTTCCCTACTGCTCAAGGAGAACTCCAGTATTCCAGAGGCCCAGGCTTTTAGCCCAATAGAACGATGTGGCAAAAGCATGAACCCACATGGTCATTAATGTAATCTATTTACATCCCATCCATTCAGATTATTCAACAAACATTGGATGGACCGGGTAGAGCATTAGGGTGAGAGACACGATGTAGAAATGACCGGGTGCCTTTCTCCTTCACAGAGCGTCCAATCAGACGGGGGCAGAGGGAGACCCTGATTACAGCCCGAATGTGGGTCCCTGTCTTTCCAGCGTGATGGTGCTACGCTAGGCATGTGCGCAGAGTGGGATGAAAACACAGAGGTGTGTCATCTTAATCAGCACTGATGAAAACAAACAAACAAAAAACCACAGGTGAGGAAGGAGGACTAAAACTGTGCGACTGGTTTTCAAAGTATTTCTTCTTCCTTCTGCTTTTTCCTACAGAAACTCTAAATGGCATCTGGGGGCTTAATGTCCCCAGGCCTTAGCCAGATCAGCTAGTTGAAGGAAATGATAACATAACCAAGTAGAAATGCCCTTGAAAAATTATTTTACTTTTCATCTAGTTTTCAAGTCTAATCCATTCCTAGCACAGACTACAGTCAACGTGTGTTCAAACTTGCAAACTGTTTACAAGCAGGGTGTAGGTAAGGCAGGGGAACCCTACTGGGCCCAGACGACCCGGCAGGACCTTATGTTTAACAATTACATTTTCCTTCCCTTCCCTTCCTCCCACTATAGGAACCTCCCACTGCTTCTCCGTGTTTATGTAGAATCATTTCTGTCTGCATCTAGATATTAGTCACACCCACTTATATACCTGCTGATGGTGGGACCAGTCAGTCCCCATATGTACAACCCATCTATACCGATGTGAAAAACATTTATTTTCTGCTTATTTGTCTCCCCCGCCCACCCCCCCCACCCCCGCCTCATTCTGACCTCTTCTCAGCATCAGGGATTATGTGTGTTTTTGTGGCTAAATCTAAATCAGACAAATAGCAACATTTAAAGAAACAATCTCAGCTGTCTACCTTTTATTACCTGTGAGGCCTTGTGTTTATGGAAAGGGGACCTCTATGATGATGAGTTTTCATGACATGTCTGCCTGTTAAAAAACACAATAATAACAGTTCTTACACCACCTCCACCTTCCTGACCACTTGTCCTCCTGGAGGTTAGCCAGATGCTGGCAGTTTCCTAGGAAACGACATTATATCACACAGCAATGCCACATTAATTCAGAACTCGCCACCCGGCTGAATTCTGGCTCTGGCACCCTATCAACTGACCTCGTTGCTACAACCAAGAGCAGAAATGGACTTAAAATATAACCAAAGGGACTCTTGGGTTTTGTTGGTTGATCAAAAATCTCAGAGACACTTAAAAATGCATTAAATAAAACAGACCCAAACCACCAAGCAACCCACATGCAACATGTCACAAATGTGCCATAGAGATTCTGGCCCAGAATAGAAGAGTCCTCATTTCAATGAGTTACTAAGATGGGGGACTTAAAACAATACAAATGTGAGATTTTTTTTTCTCTTTGATTTTTAGAATGATTTTATGCATAGAGCCCAAACCAGAGAATTGTAACTTTTAGTGATTTTTCTCCCTCAGTTATCATGGGGACATTCCTCCCCTCCTCAGCCTCTACACCTGTCTTATCAGTAGCTCACCCAACAATACTGCAATTATTAGCTTTGTGACCTCAAGTAACCTTAGCAGGTGCATACAACTCTTATGGAAAACACGCCCCTTTCCCAGTCACTAGTAATCATCCAAAGTGTTGATAGTGTGAGGTAACGTTGTGTATGCTGACACTTGGGAGGTGGGGAGAGACAGGGGCAGCTCTAAATTGCTGAGTGATTGCTTATATCCATCACACCTTACAGAGAAGATTTTGTATACACACACACACACACACACACACACACACACACACACACACACACACACACACACCCCAGCCTGAGGATTCTAATCTAGGCCTAAAAATATAATCACGGGTCTAAATAAGGGGTAAAGCTAATAAAGGCATATAGTTCAAGTTGCCTGATTTGTACATACTCGATATACGTTCAGGTTTGACTGCATACGTCAAAATTTCCCACCGGAATATGGTTTTTTTGACCTAGAAATTGCGGTAATTGTTGCTTGCCTCAATATCCATTCTCCCATTTTCCTTAGAAGCAGAAACCTTCATTTTGAACTAGACACATTGCTGTGCAGCTCAAAGCCTTGCTCTTTAGCCTCCCTTGTAGCTAGGTGTCCTGAACTAAATTCTGACTGAAGTGAAGGAAACAAAACTGGGGCCAGGCCCTTCTCCCTTCCTTCATCCTGCTTTGTGGAATGCTAATGCAAAGGCTGGAGCTTCGGCAGCCATTCTCTACCTGAGAAATACAGTAAGGATGGCCGAAGAGCAAGCCAGGATCAGGTCCCTGAGCCTCAGGAGCTGCCACATCTGCCCTGGATCCTGCCTCCCAACCTCCTTTATGTGAGGGGAAAAATAAATTTCTAATTTTTTTAGCCTTTACTTTTTTTTTGATGAAACTGTCCCTCATCCTGTAACAAATAGACCTTAGACATCACAATAGACTTCATTTTACAGATAAGGAAACTAATGATTAAAGATCAACTTTGATAAATGTCTCAATCAGGGAAGCAGAGATGGCAAATTAATTACACTCCTGTTTAATCTCCTTCTTCTAAAGATAGATGATGAAGGTTCCATTTTATATGCCCGTTGGTATCTGTTTAAATGAATATGGTTTTATATTTCACAAGTCTGTGGATTTCTGAACCTCTGAGGTTTTCCAATGGGCCCATCTAATCCCAAATCACACATATTCAAGGAATAAGATATTAAACAATAAAAAAACGGGAAGAGGTAGAGTAATGAATAGACTTGAGAACATTTTCTTTCCTGCTATGTTCATTAGCAGGCACATGTCTTACTCTGCATCTGTTTCCATAAATCTATGAAACTATGATAACTTGATGATGTTTTAGAAAGTGCTAAATGGAGATTTTCAAATTTGAGGGATGAGTCAGTATTTGAAATGCTAAAAGGTATCTTTACTTCAATATGTACACAAGACAGCCAACATAGCGTAGTCACCAAACACATCCCTAAACGCTTTTTTATAGGATAACCCTCTGAAACTTACCGGCATTACTAAATGGATAAAAACTCACTAAATTCAATTGATGAAGAAAAATAAACAGACTGTCTCTTCCCTGTGCCCCCATCCCACGCCCCCGCCCTATAATCCTCACCCTACAAATCACTCTATGGCCATTAAAATAGAAGGAAGCTTTCCTCTCCCATGTTATAGTAACTTCCAATTGTCTACCGAGTTTAAAATCCCTGTTGTTATCTTTTAATATTCAGAATGAAAATGGCAACAGAGGAATGGGCAATATGTGGTTTCCGCTCTCCTGCTCCACCTCCAGTAATATCTGTGCTCACTCAGGTGGACCAATAAACCAAATACCCAACATGGGATGTTTTGTCCCTGAGCTATGGCCTGGGAGTTTGGAAGGACATTGTACATCCGTTCCAATAAAAGGAGTGAGCCATGGAAAAGTAGTCATAATCTCACACTATGGGATCAGTTTTACTTGGTTGGTGAATGCCCACGGATGGGGTTCATCTCTAATGGTTGCTCGCATCTACAGTTTCACTCTCGGCTTCTGAGCAATTACAGGCATTTAAAGATGTGGAGACAAAGAAACAGATCACAACGTGTAATAGGACATGTGTCTGCTAAACTCCCGTTCCTCCACAAGCATTACTGACAATCTCCAACATCAGCCTAAATGCTAGCTCACTGTAAGATAAACTGCCCTTCTTCATTTCATTCCATCAGGACTGCTTCCTTGACTTGAGACTATTTGCCTTGAAAAATGAGTTTACTCTACCTTCGCAAAGGATGACTGCTGTGTATAATGGTCTCTGAAATGCTAAAGAAACCCGAGAAATCGCCTGTCACGAACCGCGAGGCTGCAAGTTATGAAGAGCAATAACGATAGTATTTACCTCTGACTCTTCCTGCTGGAGGGCACAGCAGAAAAAACACGGATTTCCCCGCTCCCGGGGCCAAGAGACCATCTGCATCTTACCTCTCCGCCTTTTACAGGCAGGGAAATGATGCTACGGGTGATAATGATGTCCTGTTTGTCATTCAAAGCACTTTCACACACATTATTATCTGATGTGTTCCAACCGGGAATGGTGTGTGAGGTGGGTGTTACGGATGTTACAGGGCCTGGGAGGGGGGATGGACTCAGGAGGTTCAGTGGTCTGCTCCGGCCACCCAGACAGAGAACAGCGTGGCTGCAGCGTCAGGTCAAGTTCACAAGGAGCTCTTCCTGCCACATTAACCCCCTGGACATATTTTAAAAATGTAACTGCTTTTCTTTTGTATCCATTCTTCTTTTCACTAATAACAATCACAGTTCTGAAAGGTATAGATCTATTAGAAGGCTAAAGGTACTAAAACTGCTTTCCATTGGTTTAATACAGTTTCAAGAGCAAACATGAAAAAAACTAAGTAATGGAATGAAAGGAACTAGTACACACACAGGGACTTCAGAAAAGTCGGGACGACTACAGAAAAAATGTGTGTGTTTTTTTCAGATGTCAAGGTTATCACCAAAATGAATATTTCTAATGTGTAACTTAACTTTTTTCTGATATAAACACAGAATATGTTCATATCTGTAAATACAAGAAATTTAAAAAATATAAAAACTGCTCATAATCAAACCAGCCTGATCGATCTGATATTTACATTTTGATTATGTTTTGGCATGTGTCTGTAAAACATATAAGTTATACACAATAATTATATATAATGTATAATATGTATATATTTAAACTCAAATCTAAATGCATTGATAAAATTGGGATAATTCTGAATATAGTTTTAAATTTACTTTCTTTCACTAACACTGTATTGTAATTAGAATTAAAATGATGAAATCAACTATTTTTTAAACTAGTGAAAGGAAGGATAAAATAAAACTGGGAAACACCTGTAGTGCAGTTTGTAACTAACTGTCAAATTCAAAAACATTTGGAAAATGGTAAGTAATACTGGCATATAAATTAATGGAGCGAAATCTTAATCCATTAGCAAATATTGACGGAGTCCCAAGCTGCTGGAATCATTCCAGGAACCAGGCTCAGGGATGTGGCGGTGGCAAGACAGAGCCCCTGACGTTGGAAGCTTATATTCTAGAACCTCAGAAATAGGGGAAATGTAATAAATTTGAGCGGCACTGAGCTCAACCTGCTATTTAACCAGAAAGAATGGTTTAACAAAGCAAACGAATGGTGTAAACCATACTCTAAGAACAGCATTTAATTCACTTATAAGAAGGAGCCATTCGAATCGCTTAAAAGATACTCAACTTCACACAAATATTTTGTTAATTAAAAATGAATATTCATTTAGAAATATGAACATCTACAAAGATCACAAGCAGGCATAGAGCCTTTACCTTCCCACCTCCCCAGCCTCTCCAGACCCAGGCAAGACCAATGAGAAACAAGAGGAAAGGCAATTAAAAGATGCAGTAGGTATGGAGAGAAACAAGAGAATGAAAAAGAAGTTGAGAGAGAACAGGGGAGGAGCTCACAGGTGGAATGATGGGCGAGCTAATGGAAGCCCTCCAACACAGAAATGCAATATGACTCCATTTAGTCCATCATACATCTAGCCCCAAACCTGTCAACTCGGATAATGTGGATTCCATTTCGTGATGGCTGGCAGTGACTGTCATTTCTGAAATGCTGACGGCCATGTACACAATCAATTGATTCCTTTATGGAAGTATTAATAGTGTAGAGACTTTTAATGCGGCTGTGGAAGAGTGGAGAATGCAGGGACAAGCGTGTTCTATGGCAAGAAGGATGCATGTGATAAGAGGCTGAACTTGAGGCCCAAGTGGAGGGGGTGCAGGGCTTTGTGGGGGCTCTAGCAACCTCTTCCTCAAGGAGGCCCAGGAGATGTCCTGGCCATGCTGCCTGTGCACACCTCTGTGTAAGGCTCATTCTGCTCCTAGAGGTTTGCAGCCATCAGCTGCATTTTTATATCGATTACACCTGGATAGTATGGTTTCCACCTAGAAATGACTTGGCCGCCATTATCAAGTGATCTAAAATTTCTTGTTTGTGCCCTAGTTTTCCCATTTATACCATTTTTACTTACTTTATTTTCTATCTACTCTATGGACATGTTAATATGCACGGGCAAAAGGCAACTATTAGCAATTGTTAAATAAAAGGAAAATAGACCTTTCGATCTGTCCCACCCACGGTTCTTGGTAAGGAATGCTGGCCATTCCTGCCTGGAAGCCATTTCTTTGTCCAGTTGATGACATCAGTCCCAGATTAGACCTGTTTATGCTCTCCCCGCCCATATGAACTTTGTAGTGCCTCTCCTACTGCTGATGACAGCCTGGTTCCAGATCAACATGTAACAGCAGAGTTTTCTATAATTAGGTACAACATTTTACATGAATCACCAGGACAGAAGCCATGTGATAACACACTGAATGGCATTCTAAAAATGCAGCTATCACTCAATAAACAAAGGTCTTAGCATCTGTTATCTACCTAGCACTGCACCAGACGCTCTTAGGAGGGGGCAAGGGTAAAAAAGACCATGTCCCTGTTAATAAAAGGAGCTTACAATCCAGTTGGAAAGAATAATGTTCACACATAACAGAACTGGAGAACAAGATCACATTTAGTTAAGTGCAACTTTGCAGAGTAAGGTCACTTAGCAAGCTAGAGGGTTTATTAGAAGTAACAGTAGCTTAACAGCTTTACTTACTATAAAACCCTAGTGCAAGCCCGCTTAAACAGCAGATCTGGTTTCCCACAACTGATGAACCCGAAAAAGGTTTAGCACAACACTAATCCTTTCATTAAGGATCTATAAACGCCTCTGTAACGAGGTCCACAGAGCCCTCCTTGGACTCAGCGAGGAGGCGCGCCCCGCACGCTGTCCAGCACTCTCTTTAATGAGCTCCTCTGGACCTTCATCAAATACCACAGGTGCCAGTGAGCATCTGTTAACGGGAAAATGTCTCGGAAGGTGTAAATGGGGCTGCGTCGCCAATGGCGTGCTGCTCCAGGTGAGCAGTACTGACAGGACACCTGTGAGGTTAGCAGGGTAAGTGTTCCCCAAAGATCAGCTGCTCCCACTTCCAGCTGACACTGAGATAAGCCGGGGGCTGGGACTAAAGGAGCAAACCCCTGTACACAGTATTCTGGGAATTCCTTTAAAGAAGAAAGTCTGAAAGAAGAGAAATGCATCTATTCAATAAAGAATACCTTTGGTGAAAACTGCACGTTTCCTTAAAATTTTCCAAGGAAAAGAGCAGAGCATCGCATTAGCCTGAACCCCTGAAAATGTTGACTTTCGCAGGAATCCAAAAAGCCCGACTGGCTTGGTGGCAGCAGCAAGCTCTGCTCACTTTGCTACAGAGGAGCCCTCCTTGGGCTGGCGGAGCAAAGGCACTCCCTCCCCCGCATACCAGGAGACCCTGCAGAAGTCTGCAGAGGGAGGGCCTGAGATAGGCAACTGCTGCTCAAGCCAAGACAGTTCCCCTGCCCCCAGCGGAGAGCCAGGACGTGCTCAGACCTCATCCCCTCATGAAAAGAACACCAAGGAGAGAGGCCTGGGAAAGCCCTGGGATTACCAGGAAGGCAGAGGATTTGGAAGGCGTACGTTACTGCCCAGGCTCCGCTCCACTGATTCCCACGACTGAGCTATCTAAAGAGAAAATGCTTTCCCAAGCACAAACGGTTAAACTTCAAGAATCACAGCCCCGTGGCTTAGGGTCCAAAGGAAATATCTACAGGAAAAGTGTCTCGGGAGACAGCTGCCAAGGACTGCAATTCTTTTTTCAACTACAGATGCGAGTGTGTATCTCCAGCCCACCAATGTCCCTCTAAGCCTGGTTACAAAAACAGGAGAATTAAAAAAAAATTCTTCATTTCTTGCTCCCTCACCCTGATGATCACGGCAGTTTCTGGGGACTTGGATGGAACCCTTTACTGAATTTTGGGACTTGAGAAAGGATAGGCAGTATGACCTTGTGACTTCTAAATGGATGCTGGGGAAATTCCACTGATAACAATGCTGCATCTTTGTTTTGACTTATTTGTTGCCCTCCTATGATAATAACTTAAGGCTTCTCTCTAACCCCAGGTTAGCTGTCTGTGCCCTGTTCTGATTTGGGTTGGTGTTGTCACCTGTGTTAGACAAACATTGCTTTGAGAATCAAAATAGTTCTAGCTGCTGTACTCCGCTGGGAATCTATTCCATGGCTCCTGTTTCCTTCTGACTCAGGGAAAGAAAAAAAGACTAAACAGGCTTCAAAAAAGAAGCCTGATAAAAATGGACTCTCTGTCCAATTAGCTATAGATTTCCCAGCAGGGCTTTACTTCAGACACTTGTGCAAGGGAATGCGATCACACACCCTGGGCACCGGTATTTCTTCCCCCCTACACTCTCCCCCCCAGCACTGCAGCCTACAGTATGGCACACGGAACACTAATAGCACACTTATTATTAGATTTTCTGCATGGTTACATAAGCCTACAGAAGGGGAAATGTAAATGATTCAGGAAGACATTCTTCACGCGGTTCTCATGAAATCTTTAATATCTTCAGACTTAGGAAGAACCCTCCTGGCAAGATACAATCAATTTTCATGCTTCATTAGGAAAAATATCCTTTCAGTAATGTTAAGGAAATGGCTACGGGCAAAAGAGGAAGAAATTACACTCTGGACTGAACAAAACCCCAAGGTACTTTGGACTAAATCCTTCCTTCATGCCCACAGCATCTCAGAAATGAATGTTTGCTTGGGGTCTGTAGGGATTATATCTTGACTAGTCTGTCTACCCACAGAATTTCATTTAATCCAGCAACAGTCATTATCAGTGGGGGTAGTTTTTTATGAATGAGAACGGGCTGCCGGTTAAACCGACCACTAGCCCCACACACTGCGATGACATGAAGGGAACACAGAAAGTGCTGGAGGGAGGAGAGCACTGAGGGACAGTGTGGACACTGAGGGTTTTCTTTTTTTTTTTTAATATAGTTTATTGATTTTTTTTACAGAGAGGAAGGGAGAGGGATAGAGAGTTAGAAACATCAATGAGAGAGAAACATCAATCAGCTGCCTCCTCCACACCTCCTACTGGGGAGGTGCCTGCAACCAAGGTACATGCCCTTGACAGGAATCGAACCTGGGACCCTTCAGTCCGCAGGCCGACACTCTGTCCACTGAGCCAAACCGGTTAGGGCGACACTGAGTGTTTTCAAAGAGAAAGGAAGCCACACCAGCTTATTGCTTTCCTCTTCATTTAAAAACCTTAGCTTTTCAAGACCCAGTTTCCCTTCATTTCATCAAAACCAAGAATATAAAAATAAATTTCTCAAGAATGCCATTTAAATTATTTTTTTCCTTGACACTTAAATAATCGTTGGCAAACTCTGAAATCACTTTTAAAAACATGTTGACACCAAATTCTACTTTTCAGTCTCAAAATAATCTGTCTTTAGAGCTGTTCAATTGAAAAGTGTTGTCATACTGCAGTTATATTTGCTCAAGGAAGTTACCGCACACAGAGAACTGCAGACATTCTCAAAAGGTGAGGGCGTACAAAGAAATACCTGCAGGGACCTAGGTTTCAAAATTGTTTCATTCATTCATTCATTCATTCATTCACACAAGTGCTCCCTTCAATTTATTTCCAGTAACCCCAAGAACCACCCTACAAAATTTTCCCATATTTAAATAAAATCAAAACGAACCATATTTTTAATTACAAATAAAGAGGAATGTGTCACTGTTTCTGCCAGAGCCAAAGTTATGCTGACCCCTCAGGAAGTACGTGTGAGACCATTCCCCTGGACCGAACAAGGCACACTCTCAAAAGGTTTTTGTTCGTGGACAAGTCAGCTGACTTGGTAATGCGATCACGCTCAAGTCCCATCATCCCTCAAGTTCCTTTCCCGATGGTAACCCAGGACACCGCTCTTCCTATCGGCAAAAATTATAGGCAAAGAACGTGCCTTTCTGTGCAATGAAGTAGAGTCTGAAAGAGCTTCTCTCTCCCCCCGTCCCTCCAATCACTGAGCATTCACTGGGGTCAGACTAACTGGCTACGGGAGGCCCTGGGAGGTCACAGATGTACAGGTGACACTGCTTGCTCTCCGGGAGCCTACAGTCACATGGGGAAGACAGAACCAGAACCAAACAAACCATCAGCTCCTGCCATGAATGCTGCTCCAGGGGAGGCAGGCGAGGAGCGCTCTGAGAGGGGGAGGAGGAAGACCTTGCCTGTGCAGGAGCGGCAGTGGGAGTGTGGCATGGAGAGGGCAAGATCTAGCTGACTCTTGGAAGGTGAGCAGTCACTGAAGAGAGGACAGCATCTCAGTAACTGGAGAGGCCTGTGTGTGGAACTGAGAGCACAGAGGATGCAGGGTGCTTGGGAAATGGCAAGTGACTTCCTATGTCTGGATGAGGTGCAGCTTTGTTATAACGAAGCATCATCGTAAGTCACAGCACGTATATGTAAAAAACAAGCAATTCGGCTCAATTGAGAAGTTTGAGCTCTAAGTACCAATTTGGTAGAGCAGCTCAGCAAAATTAGCTCTCTGTTCTGGCTACAGGGCTTGCCCACTGTGCCCCTCACACACATGCTCCTTGCCCATGGCCAGTCTCCTTCCCTCTATCTTGATGACCTTGGTCTTCAAAGCTTAGGTCAAATTCTACCTCTTGCATAGGCATGACTTGCCCACTCCTGCCTAGGAAGAAACTCAGAACATTACTTCCAAGTCTGCCTCTTTGTTGGCCTGTCCTAACTCATATAGTGCTTGTGTCATAGCAACAACATACCGTATACTTACATATCATGTTATCACTCACAAAGCTCACATGCATCATTCCCTTTAATATCCACAGGAATGTGGAAAGATTGGCATTAGGCCCATTTTTCAGGTCAGTCAACTGAGGGCCAGATAGTATATGGTACCTATGTCTGGGACTCTGTGTTTGGGCTCTTTCAGGGAGAGAGTAAGTAATTGGCATCCATATGATATGTTTTTAAGGCTTTGCTACCTGAAAATGCCAGACACATTTCAGATGCCAACTCTAATGTGCTGCTCTGGGTGGGTGACTGATCCGCGTGAGGGCTCTGAAGTGGGTGTAGAAATCTGTCTGGCTGATTATCTTCTCTGTACACGAGCACTCAAATGTTCACAGGCTTGTAGGCCATAAATAGCTCTTAGGAGAGGGTGAGGTTACATCACAGACTGCAGAGGGCCCTGCTCCCTGAAATCAATGAATGTTGACATTCATCTCCCCAAACAGGGGTTCTGTTGAATGCAGGGCTGCTAGGCTCGGCCCGATCCCCCAAACCATCACTTAGGAGGCACTGCTATGTGTTGAACTGTCTCTACCCCCCAAGTTCATGGGGTTGAGGTCCTAACCCCAGCACCTCAGAATGCGACTGTATTTGGAACCAGGGTTGTTGCAGATGTAATTAGTTAAAATGAGGTCATATCAGAGTGGGGGGGGGGGCTAATCAATTTTGGCTGGTGTCCTTATAAGAAGGGGAAATTTGGAGACGGACACACACAGGGAAGATGGGAGCTGTGCTGCCACAAGCCAAGGCACTACCAGAAGCCCGGAGAGCGGCCTGGAACAGCCCTTTCCCTGGTGTCCGCCGAGAACATGGCCCCGCTGACACCTTGATTTTGCACTTTCAGCCACCAGAGCTGTGAGAGAATACATTCTGGCTATTTAAGCCGCGAGGTTGATGGGCTTGGTTACAGCAGCCCTGAAACACGAATGCAAGCATGCAACGCTGTCCCCGTGTGAAGGAATGACTTCATCATCCAGCAGCTGGAATCCGGTTACCATGTAACGATAGCAACACCACTCAATTCCTCTCAGCACACATGGTGCCAAGCCACCCAGACTACCGAATTCGTACTGAAAGCTAAAGACAGGTGCGTTGTGCAGCGCCCTGGGCTGCCTCTCCCAGCATGAACAACTCCATCAGCCAGGTTATCCGCACCAGGCATGACAACAACTCCCCGATTTCTCAGGTATGTTGCAAACGTCCCACTAGGTCGAGAAGTTCCCAATGGGCACACAGGTATGGAGTATTACTATTAAAGCATTTGATCTGAGAGCCACTGACATTTCTATATTGATAAGTCTACACTTACAGCTTTAAAATGTTGAGCTGTAAAGAATGGAAGTTTATTCAAAATGATTTATAGAGTTATACAGAATGGAATTCAGGCTCCACTAACTGGTAATGGGCTCTTACTAGTGATTTTACCCAGCGAGGAATTAAGAATTCCCTTGGTAGTTTTCGCTTTTTCTAGAAACAGGGTTAACTACGAAAATTAAAAATGCCAAGAAGCTAGGATGAGAGGACAGGAATTTTTAAACTATTATTAAAACACATATTTTACTTTTTAAAAATATATTTATATTGATTTCAGAGATGAAGAGAAGGGAGAGGAAAAAAAAGACAGAAACATCAATGATGAGAATCATTGAACAGCTGCCTCCTGCATGCCTCCTACATACTTCCTACTGAGGATCAAACCCACAACCCAGGCATGTGCCCTGACTGGGAATCGAACCATGACCTCCTGGTTCATAGGTCGACACTCAACCAATGAGCCACTCCAGCTGGGCTAAACCCTAAGTTTTAAAAATACAAAACTCTTGTACAGGAGCTTTCCAGTTTCCATTCCTCCGTGCCAGGGAAGGCGCTGACTTCCCATGTTTGTCACTGTAGCCCACGGACAGGTGGACAAAGGTCTTCTATCATGTGTCTCTCCTAATGGAAACATCAACTTAGGTCCTGGGGGAAGTTTTCTGGAGAGACATGGAGAGCAGGGGTAGCCGGGAGCAGGGACAGGGGAAGGATGTGGAACCACTAACGGCAGCATACACAGAAAGTCTTCCTAACAGCCTCTCTACACCCTCTTTCCCAGGCGCCACCTCACAGGGCAACTGCTCCTCCTTTCACCTCTCACCTCCCCTCCTCTCTCGCACAGGTGCCGCCCTGGCCTCTCTCAGGCCCACCCACTGCCTTTCCTCTTGGGAAGCAATGTGGCCTAACCAACGCTTAACCATTCTCCATCATTCACCTTTCTGACCTCACCGGAAAGAGCAGGCTGAGCAAGCGCAGACTAGTCCTCCGGGGGTGGTGTGGGAGGGAGAGGACTGCTAATGCTTAGACTTTGTAGGTTTTCTTTTATTCACGGCCCATCTCACATTAGTGCAAACAGAACTGGGAGGACTTCTACGGATGAACACTCGGTCATCCCAAACTCACTCCCCCTGAGCTCTGTATGCCACTAAGTACACTTTTCATTATATTTCCTTTTTTTTTAAAAAAAAAAAACACTATAAAATTTAGTCTTTCACTTAATGCGAGAGGCAGTAGAGCTTGGTGCCCATAGTAAATGCTCAAAATATTTCATCCATTATTAATGCTAATTACTATTGGATTTATACTCAATTCACTACTTATTAAAACATAATTCTTAAAATATAAGTTGCCTACACACACACTCCCCTGTTGAAGGTCATTAGATCATTCTGCTAATAGCTTTGCCTCAACAATTTATTCATTTAACATCTAAATTCCAGGCACTCAGCTGGCACAGACATGGGTAAGACACTGCCTTCCTGACCCGAGTGGATGACCGGATTGAGACCCAAGGGAACTGGTTGGACCTGGGGTACTTTTTGGCCAGTGGAGTAACAGCCAGTGTGCTAGCACACAAAGAAAATATTAGCTTGTTTACCAAAGGCTGGGAACACGGTGTCAGCTACAGGATACCTTACTTCACTATTAGGGACCACGGTCAACACAGGAATTCTCCATTTAAAGAGAGAACCTGTGGCAACTTTAATCTGTGAACAAAAAAATCAGCAAATGCCAATCCGTACCAGCGATTTTCAAATGGTCACACCCAGGTCACATGAGGTATGTGGGCTGTATTCTCTCTAGGCTATGTCTTAAATTCTACTTTGTACATCCCAGGTAATTCAGGGATTCATCTACCCTTCTGCAATTTACATAACGATGTTTTGATACCACAGTTTGAATGACAAGATGATTGCATCTTTCACTACCAGCAAGCTGTATCTATGCTTCTTCAGACACATCCGCCCTTTCTGACTCTCTCCACGTATCCACGACAATCCAAGCTCTCAAAAATCCTCCCCCACTGATCGTTTGGGGCATGGACCCCATGAGAAGAGAACCATGATAAAAAAGTGGTCATGGGGCGAGTCCCCGGAGGTTCTCTGGGAAACGGTGTGCGGCCTTCGTGGAACGGTGTGACCAGGAGATGTGAGATAGGACCAATGGCACCGACAGCGAGAGACGGCGTGTGTGATCTCTCTTCACATCCGTTCCCGCCTCTGTTTAACCTTCAGACTGTATCCATTCACCGAGTAAGTGCTCACTGGCTGCCAATCTGTACCAGACACTTGAACTAGGAGGTCTAAAACGCAGTTCCTGCTTTCAAGGAGCTCAGTACCCAGTGTGCAGACACATTCAAGAGAACAGTAAAAACCCTACCAGGAGGGAGAAGGCAGGGTGGGCTCCTTGGAGGTGACAGCAGTGTTGAGTTTTGAAGAATACACAGGAATAACTACATATGAAACCAAGGAGAAAATCACTCTAGACCGAGGAAGGAGCACGCCACATTCGGGGTGTACAGTATGAGGTGTCAGGAGAGGAGGGAGGAGGAGGCAGTGACCCTACCCAAGGCGTCTCCTGAAGGCCATGGACAACCTCTGAAGGGTTAAGCAGGGTCATTTTCATACTAAAAAGGTCACTCTGGTGACAGGGTGGAGGATGATGGGAAGGGACCAAGTTCTCCAGGCAGGGCGAGCCATTAAGAAGGATCTTGCTCCAGTGCCATCGTGGTATCATGAGGTCCGCCCTGGTGCAGGGGCAGTGAGGACGGTGTAGGGGCAGTGAGGATGGTGCAGCGGCAGTGAGGATGGTGCAGAGGAGCCAGGTGGGAGGGAAACCACACAGGCAGAGTGCACGCCGTGGGAGACATGGGCACATGGAGGGAGGGGGCCCCTGGCCGTGTGAGAGAGCACGTGCCATTCACACAGAGGGTACAGGAGAAACAATGTGACAGCTTCCCTCCAACCCAGGGTTCTACTTTCCATTTCTGCTCCAGGGTAACGTTCAAAATCTTAAAGTTGGCATTGAAGGCTCTCTCCAATCCCCTACACACAGTCAACACTCGGTACACATCAGTTGATTTGGCAACTTGAATAGACACACGAAAATAACTTTTTCCTTCTGACAAGGTATCAACATTTTCTGAATTACTACTTTGCCTTCATGAAAGAAGAAAAATAGCTTGAACTTATTCAAAGAAGAAGATAAGGGCAAACAGTTCCCTGATAACATGCTAATCCCAAACACATGTTCCCTCCTGATACAGGGCCCAGGCCATTCATCTGATTATCACCCACCGCCATCCCTGTCATGCTCCTGGGGAGGGTCTCTGTCCTCTCCTTCACCCTGAAGGCTATTCATCTTCCCCAAGATAAAGAATTTCTAGGTACAGACAGATGCCTGGGGTAAGAGAACCAGTGGTAATCCTCACACGCCATGGCACATTCCAGCCTCCACAGCCGTCTGCACGATTGCATTGTTGTTATTATATTTTCTGGCAAAGAAGCCACAGGAATCTATGCAAAAATATTTAAGTGAAGGTTGTTTCACCAAGTTCCCATCAATCACTCCCCCTGCCACCCCGCCCTTGCCGAGCGGACAGCATTCCACTGTGAGGAGGCCTCAACCTAGTCCCTCGCGTGCTCCCGCTTCTGCCGTGCAGACTGCTGGGGCGTGGCGACAGCCCTCACCGTGAGAAATGGGAAGCCAGGGCTGGAGGTGGCTCAGAACATTGTAACATATCTGCAAAGGCACAAGGCGGCTCAAATAGTTATGCTGAGAACTTAAACGTCCCTGTTCAGATCAGACAGAGCTCTCCTCTTAAAACTTTTACACGAAAGAAACAGAGAGAGATCTGGGGCTATTCAGCACAGGTGCGCGATGCTGTGCTTCTCTGGGGCAGGAGAGCAGCTGTGGGAGCTTCGGAGCCACTCCTGCTGCACCCGCCACCCGGTGAGGGAGAGACGCTCTAAGGAGTGCAATGGAAGCCAAAAGGAAAGGAATAAAGAAACACACTTCCGGTCTACACGGTGTACAGACAGAGCAATCAGCCTCAGTCCCTAGGCTCAGAGACTGAACGCCTCCAAATGGGAACAGAGTACCACCCCTTAGGTCCCTTTACAGAGATCTGTGTTCCATGCATTTCTTTGTAGACAAGTGCCATGTCTTAGTTGTTCTAGTATGATGTATAGTAAGATCTACTGGCCACGGGCAGAGGTGGTGCCATGCTACTTGGGGTCAGAGTCAAGGTCAGACTATGCTTGCCAGTGATTCTAACCCAGGGCCATCTGAGAGGGAACGGGGTATTCTGGATTGCTGCAATAACCCGGGGACATGGCTAGAAGTAGGGACAGGGACAGGGACAGACCAGGGATGCTAATTGTATTCAATGAGCAAGAGAGTGTTGGTAGCTGAGGACTGTCCTGCCTGCTTCATTATGACACAGTGTGGTTCAAACATCCTCTACACAGATGGCAGGGTCCCTTTGTGTTTAATTCTTCTCTCGACATGAAGTATCTAATCAGGTCATCAGATATCCTCTGTCAGGGTCTTACACCTGAGGATGTCTGCAATAGTAATAGGGGGAGCGAACGTGTATTGAGTACCCACTGCATGCCAGAAGGTGCCATCTAATACATAACTGAATCTTCACAACAACACCTTTGGTAGGTACTTTTTTAAGTTCCCAGATGAATAAACTCACGCAGAGAGAAAAAAAGCAACATGCCAGTAAGTGGAGAGACAAGGTGTGAGCCCAGGTTCCTCTAACCCCAAGTGCAGACCTGACCATTGAACAACGAGCCTAGCTTTCATGTAGGGCAGTGGTCTGCAAACTGCGGCTCGCGAGCCACATGCGGCTCTTTGGCCCCTTGAGTGTGGCTCTTCCACAAAATACCACGTGCAGGCGAGCACGTACAGTGCGATCGAAACTTCATGGCCCATGCGCAGAAGTCGCTCTCAAAAGAAATTTCAATCGTTGTACTGTTGATATTTGGCTCTGTTGACTAATGAGTTTGCCGACCACTGATGTAGGGCAATGATCCTGATAAGCACAGGGGAGCATGACGATGCCCGAGAGCCGGGCAGAGCCTGGACCACTGATGGAATCTCCAAACCAAAGGACCTTTAGCCACGCTGACAGAGACTGCAGGTCCCGTGCAGTGCCTTCAGCTGCTGTCCCGGGAGCATCCCGTCAGCTGGAACGGTGCACAGCTCAGCAGGTGCATTTAACTGACTTCTTGCTGAGGCTTCTGCCACCAAAATATAAAAGTTTCCTGAGAGTAATTTTTCACACAAAACCATAAATTCCTGGAAATAATGGAGGCTCCAGTGGTTTGTTTGTTTTTTCTCCTTTGAGTAGCACTAGGTATTTTTACATTTTTGCTTTGGGACAGGGGCATTAGAATAGTTATGCTGAGAACTAAAACATCCCTTTCAGATCAGATGGAGCCCTCAACTTCAAACCTTTTACATGAGTTTACATAAGATGTGTGGACTCTCCCAAGACCCAAGACTACAGGGAGGTGTACTTTTGAACTTGGGTTCTGGGAAATTCTGCTACTTCAAATTAAATATATTAGAACGGATCTAGTATGTATCTTTTAAAGGAAGTCTGATGTTGTTACCACTGGGAATTTCGCAAGTGATTTTTGCTGGCATTTTATAGACCATAGCACAGAGCTGACACGATTGAATGGAATTAGGAAAACATGAGGCATCCGGAGGCCACAAAGCTCAGCTGGTGGAATGCTCCAGACCTCGAGTGGTTTGGGGTAGCATTCTCATGCCTCTGCTCGTGGGTTACTAAGCTTTTCTAATTCAAGATTATCAGTAATCTAGGCATCTAGAGCGATTTCACAGGTTTGCTGTGAAGACAAAACGAAATAATAGTGTATATGCAAGTAAGCTCTGGACACATGGTTGTAAGAAAGGTACTCTTCTACCATCTTTGTTTTCAATGACAGGACAAGAAAATTTCTATTCTACTTTCTTAATACTGCCCACCTGACCAATGCTTCCTTCATTTACTTAATTACTGATCATCATCCTTCTCTTTTCCTGAGCCTGATGTGCCTGAATTAGGGAGACATTAGCATCCCTCGGTAGTGAATACATGGAAAATTTCCACACAGGCACGCATTTCCAGGAGCAACAGCAGGAGGAGCGCCGAGTGGCAGGCGCTGCATACCGCACTTCCTGTGGACCTGCTTCCCAATTTAATTTCACTTCCTTCTGCCTGAGAGCCCTTATTTCTCTTATCTCCTCTAGTTGTAAAGATACTGAATGAATGAAGGGGAGGCAGTAGTCTTGGTTTCTAAGCTTACTGGCAATCCTTTCACTACAAGAAGCACACAGCAGATAACAAGCTAGCACTGGGATCCACCTTCTGCTCATTTTCCTCCTGGAGAATAAGAACACAACAGCAGCCAAGATAAGAAGGTACATGGGAGGCATCAACTAAACGCTCGGGAGCCCCCTGACTAACATGGGCACCGCATTCGCTCTGTTCCAGATGACGGGGCTCATGGGCTGGTGGTGTGTCCACTGTGCTGCGACTAATGGCTCAATCCTTTCCCCACAAAAGGAGGTGCCACTTGCAATAGTGCCAGTGACCCAGGATCAGTGTTAGAGTCCTGAATACACGCACCACTTGTCAGCCCTCTCACAGGCTCACTGCACTTGCTATTCATTTGCCACTAGCTTTCCTTGCTGCTAGGACTGTACACAGACTATTAATTTGGCAACTCCCTCTTTCACAGATAAGGAAAGTGAGGCTTGCTCAAGGTGATGTCACAAAGTAATGTTAGATCATATGTAATGTCTGGCTAACCTGAGCTTTCTGGATTTAGCAGTTGGCCACAACCTGCAGACTCACACTCACCCTCATGCCAGTTCTCAATGATGATGAGATTTTTGACCTGTAACCCCACTCTTGTTTCACTCCCCAAGAACTGCTGGCAATGGAAATTCTTACCTTTGAGCTCTGGTATTCTGTTTACTGTGTCTTCGATATCTATCGCCTATCACCTTCCTGACTGATTGCTATTACCCTCCCTGGCCTGGATCTTGGACTCCACGGCGACCTTTGTAATTGTGCATACATTTCTTTGTACATTTTTGTATGGTATACATGCAAATAACTTCCTCTCCTGCACTGAGCTCTCTTTAGATGCTCGATTTTATGCTGTATGCGTAAGCACCCAGCCCTGCATGAGATGAGCTCTGGCCTTGCTCCCCAGTTTAGAACCTGGGCTGTGAGGCCCCTTGGGTGTACCTTAGCTTCCATCTGTTTTCTGCTTGGCTTCTCCGCCTCCACTTATGCCCCGCTGACCCATGGTAGTGCAGTAATCTATTCATGAAATGCAAGATGACCAGACTCAAGGTACCCAAAACAAACACATACATGCAATACCAAGCAAGGGAGATGGCAGAGTGGCAAGCACACCCGACAGGTAACCGGAAGGATGGGACCTCGTTCTGGCTCCACTCTGTGGCAGCATCTCAGCTGTAAGATGGTGCCAATACTACACGTCAGGAACTTTGTGAGGAACACAAACAATGTTCCTAAAGGTTTTTTGAAAACAAGAGCGCACTATTCAGCGCTGGCCAGTGTGGGTCAGTGGTTAGAGCGTCGGCCCGAGTAACGAAGACTCACACATTCGATTCCTGGTCAAGGCATGTGCCTTGGTTTGCTCCCCATCCCCTGGTCAGGGTGCGTGTGGTCAGTGTGTCGCTTTCATGTCAATGTTTCTCTCTCTCTGTCCCTCCCTCTCTCCCTTCCACTCTCTTTGAAAAGCAAGGGGAAAAATATACTCTGGTGAGGATCAACCAGAGAGAGAGGGGGGGGGCGGGGAGAACCTATTCACATCAACATTATTAACATTATTATAGTTATGGTTTACTGTGTTTCTTTTAAAAAGAAGCTTTTCTTTGAATTCCCTATAATACGGCAGCTGCATAACCATTACCATGAAAACCAGGCAGGGATCCACCAGTCCCCCAGCACAGCTGCCCGTCAGAATCACCAGCACATCTTATAGTGAACACAGGTTCGCAGCCATCCCCGATCAACCGGGGAGCTCAAAGTGTCTGGGCTGGTGCAAAGGAAATGGCGTGACAAAAGTTCCCCACAGGATTTTGATCAGCTAGGTTTGGGATTCACTTTGTGAAAATAACATGTTTGTCTGTGACGGGAGAAACTGGAGTTTAACTATGATTCGTGAATTTGCTATCTGTTCCTTCCTGCAGAGGGTATCAGTTGAAGTGTAGGTTTCCTAACTGTCATGCTGGAGTCTAAACAATTTGAGCATCGAAGGAGTTTTCAGGGAGCATGCTGGCTCTGGAAGGCTCTGGAAAAGCAATGCGTCCTCTGAAGCAGACCTTACCCCCTCGGCACGGCAGGGGGGGTGTGCAGTGGCCCACTGACTACAGCTTTACTGCGGCCTCCAGGCCTCTCTTCCCTTTAGATTCTTGCTTCTGTGCCCTCAGGCCCAGCAGCCCAGAGAGGAGATGCTAGCATCCTCATCGGAGCCTCTGCCGGCCCAGCATCTGTCCCCCAAAAGCCCAGGAATGATTCCTGGAGTGAAAGCAGCATCAGTTATCAGGCTCGGCGGGATGACTTCAGCGGGAGGGGCACGGAGGCGGAGAAGCAGCGCTCAGGCAGAAAACTGCTCCCCCACAGGAAGCACGGGATCCCTCCCAGGGGTGATCAGAACACGCGGAAGCGCCCGCCTGGCTGGCAGTGGAAATGCCACTGTCGCGCAATCACCAGTAACCTCGCTGCCTGCTTTTCAGATGGCTGTTCTCAGGCTACGCAGTCTGGGGCAAATGCCAATGTTAACAGCAGAGACAGAGCATGGGGGGAGGTTGCCAAGCGCAAAGACAGAACTTGGTCTCCCCAGCTGACACTCATGGACACAGAAGCAACTTGGTCTGAAACGTACGCTAGGACTGAGCTTAGGAGCAGCCTGCAGACGGAAGCTGCCAGGCATGCATTGTTTCCAAGATGGCCTAATGTCCTCCCCTCTTAGAATTCAGAATGCCTGACGTGCTGTTAACGGCCATTCTATGCTTACTGATTGGCTGGTCATTTTCCTGACCCATTCTTTATCTCAAAAATCAGTGGTTCTCGGGATACAGTCCTAGAAGTGGGATCACTGGGTCAAATAGGAGTTCCATTTTTAGTTTTTTGAGGAAACCCCATGCTGTTCTCCAACATTTACAGGGAACTCAGCAGCACAATTTACCATAGCTAAGATTTGGAAACAGTCTAAGTGCCCACCAGCAGATGAGTGGATTAAAAAGCTGTGGTACATCTACATAATGGAATACTATGCTGCTGTAAAAAGGAAGGAACTCCTACCATTCGCAACAGCATGGATGGACCTGGAGAGCATTATGCTAAGCAAACTAAGTTAGTCAGAGAAAGATAAATATCACATGATCTCACTCATTTGTGGAATATAATGAACAACATAAACTGATGAACAGAAACAGATCCAGAGACAGAGAAGCATCGATCAGACCATCAAACCTCAGAGGGAGGGTAGGGGAGGATGGGGGTAAGGGGGAGAGATCAACCAAAGGACTTGTGTGCATGCACATAAGCCTAACCAATGGACACAGACACCAGGGGGGAGAGGGTACGAACTGGGAGGTGTGGGGGGGAAATGGGGGGATAAGGACACATATGTAATACCTTAATCAATAAAGAATAAAGAAAAATCAGTGGTTCTCAAAGTGTGGTCCTCAGGGCCAGGAGCATCATGATCACCTGGACACTTGTTAGAAATGCAAACGCTCAGGCCTCAGACTTGCTAGATCAGAAACTCAGGGTGGCGTCGGGGAACCTCCAGGTGCTGGCCCCTGGAAACATGAGAGTCACTGCCACAAGCAGCCTCACGGCTCCCCTGAATGGAAACACACTAAAATAGAAATAAGAGCCATTTTCTTTCAAGAGTCTACAAAGTTTTGTCTGAGTGAATTCATAAACAAAACAATGCCATATATGACATTTTATTTTATTTTTTTTTTTGCTTGAAGAAGACTTTCTTTTTTAGAACTACCAAAAGATCACATATTTCCCCAAGACAAAAACAGCACGTGACTTACCAATAATCAGATAGGAGAATTAATGTAAGTTGTTTTATTTTAAAAGGCTTGACACTGACACATTGTTTGCCTGAAAATACGTCTACCAGATTGACGATAGACGACCAGCATGTCTGACAATCTGGCCCATGGCATTCATGTCCTAAGTCCTTCTCAGAAAAACAAAATGCAGTATTTGGGTTGCATATGGGACTGGATTTTAAAATACGCGTTTTGGCAATTAACCTACAAGAAAGTATAATACATTTTCAGTGTGAGATTCTGATGTGAAATCATTCCTTTTCCTATAACTCCTCCAACTCCCCCACTCCCCCCAACCTATGCTTGGCCCAAATATCATGGGTTTATAAGTTTTTGTAGCCTTCTTACAAACTTCTTCAAAATAAGCCCAATTCCTGAAACACATCTAGGAGTAAGTTAATAATTCAGCATCTGAAATACTGGTTTCATTTGCTTTTTGGTCTTTTAAATGATTTTGATTATAGAGGCTGCCTTTACAATTTTTTTCCTTTGTGTTCCCAGTCAGGCTTCTCAAATTCTCCACCACTGCAGTGTGGCTGATCAGACATAAGGGGTCCATCATATCACCTGATTAAGGAAGGAGGTGCAGGTCACCTGGAGGAGATGGGCTAAAATTTTAATCCTTTGTGCCCCAACAGCCTCCTGGAGCATTTAGGATAGCTAAGAGAAAAACATTATTCTTCTCTTTGGGAATATTTTCTAGATTTTTTTTCTTAACGACCACAATAAGATCCTATAAAATTCTGCTCTTTTTAAGTCTTCACAATCTTTAAGATAATTAAAAAGTTGAAACCATTTCAAATAGTAACCCTAATGACTAGGTCCATAAGCCATTCTCATGAGCCGATACTCATTTTGTTAGCCAAAGGGAACACAGGAGAAAATGTGGGACCAAGCACAGACAGCTCATCCAAAGTCCACAGAAATAAAAAAAACCATTGATGGCTGCACTGTCCACGCTGGTTTTCCGGGACGGTCCCGAACCTGCTGATTCATGGCGCAGTTCTGCGCTTTCACGTAGCCACAGAGAAAGAGTGGCATGCGGGAGCCAGCGGGAGCCGGCCAGCAAGAGCTGGTTGTTAAAGTTGCGAGCCAAGTGTTAAACACAACCATTAATAAAAACTAAATGATGCAAACTTACAGTTACACAAATCTTATTAAAGACACATCACTCCCTAGTTGTTTTTCTCTACTTTATGATTACCTGGCCGGTTGAAGTTAATTACATCCACTTGTATAGTGGAAATACGGTGTAACAGTGAGCTACGGCACATCCCCTCCCACCCTCACATTTGGTGATGTTGGCAGTGGGAAACTGGCCATCACTATGGGAGTATCTACATCACAGACCCCAGCAGGCTATGCACCAGAACCTCTGCGATGCCCACGCCAGCAGCCAAGCTTTCGTCAGCACGCTATGCATTCGGTCTAGCTTCTTCTCAGGGAGACCGGAACTAGAATTCTGAAAGGAAGACTCGCAGGTTGAGTGCACTTTCCATCACTGCGTGCGCAGGCACACAGCCCCAAGTCACGGCCGGCCCAGAGCGTCTCATTAATCTCCCCCTGATTTACTGTTTCCAGGATCGGTTACCAAAGTTAGTTTGACTCAGAAATGTAATGGGGTGTGTTAGCAAGAACTCGTACGAGAATAGAATCTGCCGGAAAAAAATACCACTTTGCATTTGTACAATCCTTCCCAATGTTCACATATTTGGAGGAATTCTCTCATTAAGTCCTCATGACCACCACGGTATTGAGTTTCATTATCCTCTTTCACAGAGGAGGGATGTGATCAGGTGGCCTGTCCAAGGTCACACACCCAGTAAGTGGCACAGCCAGAACTCAAACCCAGAATCCAAGTCCAGCGCCCATTAGACTCCACCACAGATTACTACCTCCAGGCCAATCTGCTCTGAAAATGGGAACTTTTGCAACAGTCCACATTGGGTACATTTTTCTCCTTCCTTTGGTTAGCGATGCAGCCAAGGATGATGCCCTCATGCCTGCATTTATGGACATGACCCCACAGCCCTGGTCCCTTCCTGACCACGCACAGAATCCATGTCTACACTGCTGTCCCAAATAAATCAGATCCAAGGCCACTTCGACTGAAGTTCTGAAGACAGTGTAGACATGTGGGAAAGATTAGGAAGTGTTCTACAAGTTATTCAAATCCAGGAGAAAGGTCTGCGGCATCCCATTTAAATCTAAGTAGAAGTATAATAGTGAATAAAGAAGTTCTTGTACTCAGTGGTGAAAGTGAATATACATTCACATCTGTGTTTATATGTCTGTGTTTTGTTTTACACACACAGGTACACACTTCACGATGGGGAAAACAAACTACACACATCCACTGAGTGGACAGATTATTTTGATCTCTGAATGCATAATAATCTGGCCACTCAAAAAAAAAAAAAAAAAAAAAATATATATATATATATATATATATATATATATATATATATATTAGAGGCCTGGTGCATGAATGTGTGCATGGGTGGGGTCCAGCCCGCCTGGCCATGGGGAGGGGACATGGGCAGTTGGCCGGCCTGCCTGCTGGTCGAACTCCTGGGCGAGGGGACAATTTGCATATTAGCCTTTTATTATATAGGATATACACTGAGTGGCCAGATTATTATGCGTTCAGAGATCATAATAATCTGGCCACTCAGTGTATATATGCACACACACGTGTGTGTGTGTGTGTGTGTGTGTGTGTGTGTGTGTGTGTAGTTTGTTTTCCCCTACTTCAGGGAGCTATACAGCAGAAAAGAAAAAATACCATTGCCCTTTATCAGATATGTACACATTTCATCCTTGCAATATGTCTAAACTGATTTTGTGACTAAATCCTGGGAAAAATGTGAAGAATGCTTGGCTAGATACCCACTTTTCCAGTAAAAACACAACAGTGCTTATTAACTGTAGCACTTGGAGAAGCCTTTTCGACACGATGTACATTTTTGTTTCAGCCTGAGACTAACCCCCCTGTTTGGACCTGAGTTTTCTTTGGCTTTCAGAGAAGTTTAACTGATTGGACCATGGGCCTTGGGCCTGCACGCACAGGCACCCGGAAGACAAGTGAAGTGCGGGCTGCTGAACTGCTTCGGCCGGAGACTCCAGCCGGGGTTAAAACCTCGAGATGTTTTCTCAACACTTTAAGAAGAAATAACTATAACAATGGCAAAAAGCAAACCCACCCACCCCTGTCAGGATTTTTGAGATTGTCACTTGACTGGCCTTGGAGCTGGGAAACATGTAGAGGCTGTTAGAAAAGTGAGACGTGGTGGTGGATGGACACGAAGAAATTGTTAGGTTGTCAGTGAAATGCTAACACGGTATCCTGAGAATAGATCATGGCGTTTCCATTTTATCGCGCACTGTGGGTGGGTGGGTCGAGATGACTTAAAATGATGTTAGGTTACTTAGCCAACATTTTCTTGGAAAGGCATTTCCCTACCGTTCCCCCGGAACTGCGGGGGGGTGGGGGGAGCACGAGGCGCTGGACTCTGCTGAGGACACTCTCAAGTGATCAGCTGTCAAATGAAAAGCAAACACTTTCTCCGCATTTCTAAAGGCTGAGCTAGTGAAGAGTGTGTTGCATTCTAAGCATATAAATCAGAGGGAAGCCATTTCTGCCTCGTGGTTCCAGAAGACAGGAGGTAAATGTGCATGAGGGGGGTGACTCAATTCTCCCTCTAACCTGCAGGTCTCCACCAGGAGCAGTTTTGAACTCCAAGGGACATCTGGCAATGTCTGGAGACATCTGTGCTTGGCACAAATAGTGTGTGTATGTGGGGGTACCAGCAACTAGGGGGTGGAGGCTAGAGATGCTGCTTAACATCCTATGATGCAGGGACAGCACCCCCTCCTCCCACCTGCCACCCCCAACAAGATATAACTGGCCCCAAACGTCAACAGTGCTGCTGTGGGCGGGGGTGGGGGTGGGGGGTAGGGAGGAGGCAGGGGGCAGAAAAGCGCAGCTGCCACAGGATTTCCCATTGCCGTTCTAATAGGTTCTCAGGCTTTCCAGGCCCTCTCAATGCCGTCCCTTCCATGACCTAATGCTTGTCACCAGAGAGATTGTTAGAGATGCGGAGCCTCGGGTCCCACCCAGGCAATGGAAACAGAATGCACATTTCCACAAGGTCAAGTGACTCACACACACTGTAAAGTCTGAGCAGCACGGGGTACGCTTCCCTTTTGCCTACCCTCCAGTCCTTCTCGAAGGTCTGTTTGTCCTTCTGCTCACTCAGCATAAATTCTTTCCAGTCTGACCTCCTATTAAGCCAGGGGTGGGGAAAGTTTGGAATCATTTGGTCTGGCCCTGCCAAGGGGTGAGTTAATTAAATGTTTGACCAAATATAGCAGGCTAATTTTTTGTTGTTGTTAGTCCTCACCAGATGGTATTTTTTTTAGAGAGAGTGGAATGGACAGAGAGAGAAACATCAATGTGAGAAAGACATATCAATTGGTAGCTTCTCACATGCTCCCCGACCAGGGCCCAGGATCAAGCCTGCAATCGAGGTATATGCCCTTGACCAGAATTGAACCTAGGACCCTCAGCCCATGGGGTAGACGCTCTATCCAATGAGCCAAACTGGCTAGGGCTGGGCTAATTTTGTATGGCCCACAAATCCTATATAATAAAAGGCTAATATGCAAATCGACCGAATGGCAGAAAGACTGGTTGCTATGACATGCACTGACCACCAGGGGACAAATGCTCAATGCAGTGCACTCCCACAGGGGGAGTGCCACTCAGGCAGAAGCCCTGAGCCAGGCTCATGGCTGGCGAGCACAGCAGCAGTGGCGGGAGCCTCTCCTGCCTCTGCGGCAGCGCTAAGGATGTCCAACTGACGGCTTAGGCCCAGGCCTAAGCCATCAGTTGGACATCTCCCAAGGGCTCCAGGACTGAGAGGGCGCAGGCTGGGTGAAGGACCCTCCCGAGTACATGAAATTTGTGCACCGGGCCTCCAGTTATGTTATAAATATCCAAATGGCCCTTGTGAGAAAAAATGTTTCCCATCCCTGCCTTAAAGTGTTCTCTCCAGCCCAGGCTTCAGCCTCGGCTCATTGCTGGGACCACCGCTCATCCTATTGCCCTTGCAGGGAAAGGTAGCTCATCCCCACAGCCTTGTACAGGGTCTCCTCTATCTTCATTCAAAAGTCCCTTCTCTTCTGACTACATATTCAGAACAGCGATTTGCTCATATCTATTGCTTCAAGGAACCAGTTTTTAAGTTACTTTCAGACTATACAGGTGCACTGGGTAGCTGGCTGATGGCATCCCTGTTCAGCCTACTCTAATGGTGAAATTCTCGAGTGACCACATAGATGGGCAGCTTACACATGAATTCCTGGTTCCTTAATCTTTTCTACAGCAGCAGCTACCACCCTCCTCTCCTCCCGCCCCACTGCCAAACATTTACTCATTCATCAAACATTTCTGGTGCACCTCCTTCGTATATGACCCTGTGCTGAAGATATGAAGAATACCCTAGTGCCGTGGTCGGCAAACTGCGGCTCGCGAGCCACATGCAGCTCTTTGGACCCTTGAGTGTGGCTCTTCCACAAAATACCACGGCCTGGGCGAGTCTATTTTGAAGAAGTGGCATTAGAAGAAGTTTAAGTTTAAAAAATTTGGCTCTCAAAAGAAATTTCAATCGTTGTACTGTTGATATTTGGCTCTGTTGACTAATGAGTCTGCTGACCACTGCCCTAGTGTACTGGTCTCAGAGAGCGTACAGTCTAAGAGGGAGGGGAAAGAAGTCTTTATTTTGTCACTAGAAAGCTTTAAGAATTACAAGTCAGAGGAAGACTCAAAGAAGGTCATGGTCTATTCTTGCTAGAGTGGGATATTTTGACCATTTTTGTTGGCGAACACTCTAACCCAGTAGTTCCCATATGCTGATCTGAGAACCAGGGCCAAGCCAGGGAAACCAAGAAAAATAAAGCTGTATAGTGAATTTATCATAACACTAAGTTTCTATGATTTATATTGAGATTATATTATTCTCACTTTGAGGATATTAAAATGTCCTTTCTGCCCTGACCAGTTGCTAAGTGGTTAGAGTGCCAGCCCTCACACCGAAGGGTTATGGGTTTGATTCCTGGTCAAGGGCACGTACCTGGGTTGCAGGTTTGATCGAACCCTGGCCCTGGTAAGGGTGCATGTGTGAGGCACCCAGTCAATATGTCTCTCTCACATTGATGTTTCTCTTTCTCTCTGGCTCTCTCTGTCTCCCTCTCCCCCTCTCTCCTCCCTTCCACTCTCTCTAAAAATCAATGGAAAAAAAATATCCTTGGGTATGGATTAACAAATAAAATAAAATGTCCTTTCCTTTTTAAAAAGACTGGAAAAGTTATTTTAAAGAGTCTTCATATTAAAACAAAGACTACACATGCATTTGTTAGTTTTCCATTAATTTTTAAAAACTCATCCTTGAAACATAGCACTGGCTCTCAAGGTCTGCGTAAGAGGTCGTGCCTGGGTGGGGCTACAATCCAGGTGGAGGGGGAGTTCATTAGACTTCCTTTTAAGTCACATTTGCATTGCCCTTTACACAAGATGAAGAAATCGCCAATTGTTCTTGATGAAAATGGGGGTCTGATGGGAATTATGAGAGGGCTTAGATGCCCCTATGCCACCCCTGGTTACTACCACCAGTGAAATAAAATG
The DNA here is from genome assembly GCF_951640355.1 of Cnephaeus nilssonii. NCBI lineage: Eukaryota > Metazoa > Chordata > Mammalia > Chiroptera > Vespertilionidae > Cnephaeus > Cnephaeus nilssonii. Next base: position 24,651,841 of record NC_137078.1, read on the forward strand.
TCTGAGAAAACTGTGGATGCACACAGGGCGTGGAGAATTGTTCCCACTCTCCTTCCTGGAGGTGGTGTGCAGGATTTTGGGGACAGGGCAGAGTTTTAATGTGCTGAGTTACAAGGTTAAAAGCCCTTGAACGCAAGTGGCTTTACTTTTTATTTTTGCAAGGGGTGCTTCCCGTCTTTGGAATGTTCCTTCCCTTTGGCACCTGCACGGATGCTTGGGGCTGCCTCTGTGGGGAAGGATGCCTCGGTCCCAAGAAGGCTCAGGAATGGCCAGCTTGGGCAACTTCTACTCTTGGCGTCAGAGGGAAAGCTTCCCCGTGGGCACTGTTTTGCTTGGGGTTATCTTTGCACCTCCCCCCCCCCCACATGGTTCTGTGCTGAGGAGCGGGAGCCTGTGGTAAGGGCTGCAGAGGGGCTGGACTTTAGTGAGGGACCAAAGGCGTCCCTGTAGCTCACCTTCTGTTACCAGGTCTCCTTACATTTTGATGAAAGATACTACTACATTTTCTAATTCACTGCCTGCTCTTCCTTCATCTCTCTTGCTTGTTTCCTCCTCTACTACAAGGAATTCTGTCCTTGGTCTGTATCACCTGGCTCTACTTTCTCTGGGTGACCTCATCCACTCAGAACTCAACTCCTCATCTCTGTCCTGGGGGCTACCACGTCGCTCACCTCCAGATTCATCCTCAGCTTCTTCTATCTTGCCTGACTGTCTATCGAAGAAGGCCCAGAAATGCCCAAAACAGAATTGAGCATCTTCTTCTTCAAGCATACTGCATCTCCTTCACTTCTTATATATGTGGACTTTTTAAATGTTTTTTTTTTCCCCAATTATTTTAGAGAGAGAGGAAGGGAGAAAGAAACATGGATGTGAGAGAGAAACATCGATCCGCTGCCTCCCGCACACCCGCTGCTGGGGATTGAGCTGGCAACCTGGGCATGTGCCCTGATGGGGAATTGAACCTGCAACCTCTCGGTGCATGGGACAACGCTCAACCAACTAAGCCACACCAGCCAGGGCTACTTCTTATATTTTTATTATGTTTTTGCTAGTCAAGTAGCATGTCATTTGTAGAAAAATAACAGAAATAAAAGTAATTAAACTTAAAAAGAAATCAGGAAGCAAAATAATAATTTTTTGAAAAAATAATTGAAAAGTCAAGGTACTCAATATCTATCATCTATCTATATCTATCGATATTGTTGGATACATAAATGCAGTTTTATTTCTGAATGAACATTCACTTTATAGAAATTTGATGTTCTAACTATAATCTAATTTTGGAAGATATTCCAAAAAAAAGCATCTCATCCCTGAGTTTCATTAGAAGCAAGATACCGATTAGAAAAGTCTGGAAGGAAAGAAAATCCTTGGATGAAATTCTATGGTCAACATGGACTTTCGAGCTCTCTCCCTCTACTACCTTTGCCAGAGTCTCATAAAAGCATAAAAAATGGGGTGAAAGGAACCAGAAAATAGCAGGACAATATGCTTGGTTAGCTAAACAGGAAGCACGCTTCATTAGCAGTGTATTTCGTGAGCAGGGGTCACATTTCTCTTTTACTAGGCCTGTGAAACACGTGGTCACTGTTTGGACAGTGACTCTTTCCCCAAGCCCAGCAGCTGGGGAGGATGTGGACACTACCCCGATGAGAGTTTAACCCCGTACGTGCCAGCATACCTGCTCATCCAGCAATGACACTGCTTCAGGCTTGCGACCCTTGCGGCTGAGACTTGTAGCTGGGCAGATGAGACGGCATAAAGATTAGATCATCAACAAGAACCACCCCTGCAGGTTCTGCCTCCGGTAGGAGGAGTGCCCACTGGTGGAAACACTTTGACTCTCTAGTGAAAGAGGAAAACAATCAATGCTGACTTTTAACTAACTGTTCAGCTCTCAGAAGTAGCAAAAAGAAGTACCGTGTTTAAATCTCAGGAGTGTAGCAGTAGTTTTCTCCCTTTAGGGCCAACAGCTCTGCCTAAGGGATCACTTGATTCTAGACTCTCAGGCTGGTACGTTTTCTTTCTTTTCTTTTATTAATATATTTTATTGATTTTTACAGAGAGGAAGGGAGAGGGAGAGAGAGTTAGAAACATGGATGAGAGAGAAACATCAATCAGCTGCCTCCTGCACAAACCCCACTGGGGATCGAGCCTGCAACCAAGGTACATGCCCTTGACCAGAATTGAACCCGGGACCCTTCAGTCCATGGGCCGATGCTCTATCCACTGAGCCAAACCGGTTAGGGCAGGCTGCTACATTTTCAAATTCACTGGTTGACCCCCAACATTAAAGAAATAAGACCTCCCTGTGTTGCCAGCTACTTGCTTCTAAGTCTAATATTTGCTGGTCACTTCCCTAGAACTTAAGAGTATTCGCTATGCATGCTACTGACTTTCTTTTTATTCACCCTTTACTCTAGTTTCATAAAACAGGGACAGTGTACATCGGCCAGCAACATGTTATGGTTCGTCTAACTTGTTTTTAAAAACTAGAGACAACTAGCTTACAGCAAGTTTCTGGTTAACATCACACGCACAAGCCAAGAACAACAGAAAAGGAAAGGCAGACAGAATGTAAAGCATTCCTTATGAGCCTTCCCGCTGCCCAGGGTCAGTCTGCAGGCATGCAAGGCTTAGCTGGGACAAACTAGGAAAGCTGTTCCTCCTTTCAAGTGACAATCATTTACCCGGGCCCAGGCCTCGCCTGTTCTCACTCACTCAGCTTGCACTTCACTGACCGTGAGCAGGAGCAGAGGGCCTCTGCCTCAGCCCGCCCTGCCCTGCTCGGGGTCTCAATCTCGCAGGAGGAGCAAGAGGGCAGTGCTGTGTGGTCCAGGTCGTGGCCTCGGAGTTTCTAAGCTGCTTACGGATTTATGCATGATAAGTATTTCTGCTCCCCCACATCAAAAGGTATCTTACCTCTATAAAAAAGTTTACAAAATCCCAAACCGTGCCAACCAAATGAGTGAGGTGATTGGAATCCAGTTCGAATTCAACTTTCGAAATTAATTATTTCTAATAAATCTATTCAAAATCTTTCGCATTTTGATCATCTTGTTGATTATACCTAAATACACGTGCAGGAGTGTATACATTTTTTATGCATATAAATATAAACACATACATACACTCAGAAAGACGAGGGCGTTAGCGTGAACTAGAACTTGGCCAGATCACAAACCCAGCAGAACACCTTTGACTTCAGACACGCACCACTGCCTCCCACCAGAATCACAAACACACGGGCATCAGTGCCGCCTCCCACGAAGGCAGGGGAGAGGATGGAGTCCCGGGCCATGGCTTCCCGGCTGAAACTTAAGGCTTCTTCCCTTTCCCAAGGAGGGGGAGTGGACAAGCTCTTTAAGCTACACTTTTATAACACTGCTCGTTTATTACACTGTCCTTCTCAGTGTCCTCTCTGCCCACGTCTTCCTCCTCCTCTCTCCCCAAAACTCTCCTGGACCGAGGACGTACAGACACCAGGAATGGCCGGTCTATAGGTCCTAGGACACACATGGCATTTCAGGGCTCTTTCCGGTCTAATTAGCATATTATGCTTTTATTATTATAGATAATATAGATCACTATTAAACAAATAGTGATCTTTACAAAAAGCTTAACTATGACAACATATCGACACTGAAGGGAGCTCTAAACATCTACTGATTAAAAAAATGCTGGAAGTATGCACTGAAATTAAAGAGAGAAGTTAATGTTTAGGGGATGTGTGCTGAATTGGCTTTTGCTGGTCAGTGTGTCCATCCGTGATAGGATCCAGAGCAGCAGACGGTTAATGGCATCAATATAAATGTGTTCAGGGCAGGGGGAGGGGGAGCCAATAAAATTCTCCTTAATATATGACTCCTTAGCCAAACGAGGAGGCCCATTGGGCTTGGCTTCCACATGACCTCTGAAAGGATGCCCTGGGAACCCTTTCTTGGAGAGTTCTTTTAAGCAGCGTATTTAAGAAATGGGAAATGAAAAAAAGAAGGGACAGCGAAAGTGCACCTGTTGAAACTGGGCGCATTCTGCCTTCCCATTTCCCAGCAGAAGGTGCCTGGAGGAATGTGAGCTCTAGTCCCGCCCGTGTCCCCGAGCCCTGTGACAGGCAGGTGTGAGCCTGCTGGTCCAGAACCTAACTAAACACAAGAGCTGTGACCCGACAGGCCATGTGCAATGCTGGGTTAGGGGACATTTCCACTAACCTCCCAATTGATTTAAGGTATAAGCTCGCTTAGCTCAGTCCTTTCCTTAGGTTCAAAGCCTCGGGCTGTCGTCAAGCTGTGTCCCCAACCCCCAACCCATACACACATGCCCACACCTCTGAGCACCCAGTTTTCTCATCCATTTTCTGTGAAATGGCAGTGTTTCCGCTCTAGAAGCTCGCCCTTTAGCCACAGGGGTCTGACTACAGCAAGGGGCTGATGGCTCAGGCTAGAAACACACCCTATGTTTTGTATTAATAATGATCCCTTTCCCAGTCACCCAGTTTCATTCTAGGAAATGTCCTTCCTTTAAGGGAATTTGCTGAGCACCTAGATCATTAATGCCACTGCACGGCCTTGGAAGGTGTCCTGGATGTCTCATCCTCCGAAGCAAGCCTCTCACTGGGGTCTCAGGACACCAGTGCGGCCAGTGGGTAAGAATCCGCGGTCCAAGCCCTGCCTCGCCCTGGAGTGAGACTCTGATGCGAGTGTGAGGTGCATGTGCGTCCACGCTCCGAGGCACACAGAACAGACATAAATCTGCCCGGAGTCAGTAAGCATGTCGCAGGCACACACAACATAATAGCCAACTTTTGAATAAAGACACAGTCTCTACTCTGTGGAGCCATCTATTTGTAGCATACCAATAAGAAGCCAAAAGTTGTAGCTGTATGCCTACATGCCTTTAGAGAGAAACTAGATGATATTTTAATTTTATCCCAGAACACCTTTATTTTAATTTCTCACCGGACCTCCTTTCAATTCCAGTTCATACGGGTTTGACACTGTTTCCCCACTGCCCACCATGATGTCTGTCATACACATCATTGATGGAAATTATCTGTAATTCCAAATGCTCTCAGGGAGCCGGACAAGGAAATCAAACAGACCGGAAATGCAGGAAGCAGCGGACATCTGCTTGTGAAGCCTAGGCTTCATAAAACGTTAGGCTGGCAGAGAAGAGACCTGGAAGATAAACTACTCTGAGCTCTCTTTTTGGCACTGAGGCACTGAGGCACTGAGGCACCTGGTTGCCATGGCCAATTGGAGCGGTCGCCAAGCACAACTCCTGCCTTCTATCTTACCATCGACAACTTGCAGCACATCGTGCCCTTGGTCTCGGCCAATATTTAGGCAAACCATGTGCAAAGTCCTGCTAATGTTCTTTCAGAACACTCGTGAAATCTGTGCTCAGCTGAAGACATTAAATTTACTGGAGGTGAATGAAGAGGCTGAGTGAAGGGAGGGGCTGGAATCGGGGGCAGGGGGAAGGGGGCAGCTGGCTGGGAAGGGAAGCTGTGGGCCAGGGCTTTAACCCAGCTTCATGTCTCCACGAACGGACAGTGTGCTAATTAGCACAGGAAAGAGACTTACCCAGGTGCTGTGCATTTTGGGAAGGGAAAGACTATAAACGTGCTTGGGCTATGTTTTCTTGTGCTTTAAATACAGACGAAGCTGATTGTTCAACGTGTGGTCCTCACAGCCTTGCCTTCTTCCCTTTCTTTTCTCCCTTTTCAGTTTTCCTTCATTGCATTAAAATGAGAGACTAAGGAGGTGGAGTACCTGGAGGAATGATGAGGTAAACAGAATCTCTGGATTTCTTTTCTCTCTGAATTAATCATACCAAGAAGAACCCAAGTTAAATACGTTTTCAAAAATCTAAAGGACATGTTTGGCAAGCTCTATTTTGATTTATTCCCAGTCAACTAATAATGTGTCATTTCTATGTTAAGGTAATGTAAAGATCAAATATTCCACATTCATATCTGAAGGCATTACTAGATATTCTACGTCCATAGTATCTGGTAATATAGAATGAGAAGATAAAAGTTCACAGCTAAAGGAGGTCAGAGGTCATCGGTAAGGAAGTCATGGTTCCGAGAGATGACGTGATGAGGCCAAGGTCACAGAGGAAGGACAGTAGTTCCCCCTTATCTGCAGTTTCCTTTCCTTGGTTTCAGTTACCCGTACTAAACCGTATCCAAAACTACTAAATGGAAGATTTCAGGTATTTTGAGAAAGAGAGAGCGAGATCACACTCACATAACTATTATAGTTCATTGTTATAATTGTTCTATTTTACTATTTATTGTTGCTAATCTTTTACTATGCCTAACTTATAAATTAACTTTATTACAGACATGCATGTATAGAAAAAACATAGTACATGTAGAGTTCAGTACTATCCGCTATATCAGGGATCCACTAGAGGTCTTGGAATGTATCCCCCATGGATAAGGGGGGCGCGACTATGGTAATAATGACTGCTAACTTGCCATAAGTTTAAAAGATCATGCTGTAAGGCATTACCCTTACCCAGAAGTTTTGACTTCAGGTTAATGAAATTAGTACATTATTAAAATGTTTTTTAAGTGTTTTTCCCTAAGGCTATGCCTACATTATTCAAAATAATATGGATGGAATGAATGAAGTAGAATTCTGCTGTGCAGGCCCTGGCCGGCTATCTCATTGGATAGAGCATTGTCCTGATTCACCAAGGTTTTGGGTTTAATCCTCCATCAGGGCACATACAAGAAGCAACTGGCCCTAGCTGGTTGGCTCAGTGGTTAGACCCTGCAGGCTGAAGTTCGATTCTGGTCAAGGGCACGTACCTAGGTTGCAGGCTCAATCCCCAGGTATGTGTGGGAGGCAACCAATTGATGTGTCCCTCTCAGATCACTTCTGTCTCCCCCTCCCACTCCCTCTAAAAATCAATGGAAAACATATCCTCAGGTGAGGATTAACAACAACAGGAAAGAAGCAACCAATGCATAAATAAGTGAAACAACAAATGATGTTTCTCTCTCCCTCTCCCTACCTCTCTCTCTAAAATCAATACACAAATGAAAAAAAAAATTCTGTTGTGCAAACCAATGCCTATGTGGACATTTGAGTGGCAGTAACGCCTCTCTCTACAGCACGCTAAGATCACTAAGAGATGACCTTCTCACGTCCAGTCTGTCCTGAGGAAGATGTCGTACATGTTCTTCTAAAGTATGTGTATCACCCTTTGGAAGGTGATGGTGGTTTCATTTATAATATCTTCTTTGTCTACACGTTACTTCAATGAAGGTGCTCAGTAAAAACCATGCCGCAGTCGAAGCTGAAAAGCAAGGTGACGACCAAAATGCTCAAGGACACAGCACTAGTTGTGTTCTCAGGCTAGAAACCTATGCTCTGAAACCCGAGGTCAGCATGTTCATCACTGGGCCATGTGCAGTCAGAAGCCCAGCTGGAGGGTCTTAGCTGCACACCCACTGTGAGCCTGGCCAGGTCTGGGCGGCCTGATGGAGAGCCACATGGGAGAAAAACAAACAGTGCGGACAGGAAACCTTCCAGGGCTAAGACGGAAGTCCAGCAGTTCTTGAACCTTCCCAGAAGCGTGCAGTATGACGAAAGAACTGATCCTGAGTAGAGGGGTCCAGGTGAAACCGAGGGGTGCTGCAGGGATATGACTGGGAGCAGCTACCTCTCGGGGCAGGGCTGGAGAGGGATCTGGAGTCATAAAGAATATGAGCCTATCATGTTTCGTGGAGGGGAGGGGACGCATTTCCTTACCTCTTCTTGGCAACAAAAGAATGACCAACACTTCTGACATCAAAAGGCAGAGACAGGAGCTGATGTAACATTCCAGAAGCGTGTCTGGGCCAGAGAGTGATGGAGGGAGGAGAGAAGGCACCATGAGCCAGGGAGGAGAGAGACTGGACGGAGCTTAGGAAAAGCTTGGTGATATCGAAGGAATAGGCCGGGGGACAAATATGGGGTGTGTGTGTGTGTGTGTGTGTGTGTGTGTGTGTGTGAGTTTGATGAAGAAAGTATTAAATTACAAATATCTTAATCGGTATTGCTCAAATGTTTCTTTAGTATGGCATAGCCTACTGAAATTTGAGTTAATGTCTCATTTAAACATACTATAGTTATCCTATATAATAAAAGCATAATATGTAAATCAACGGAATGGCCGAACAGCGGAACAACCATCTGGATGACCATGCAGACGACCATCTGGACAACCATCTGGGACCACGCTATGACACCCACTGGTGCCAGGCCAGCCAAGGCGGGTGCGATGCAATTGGTCGGGGGCCCAGCCATCGCCCCATGATCGCCCCACAGAGGGAGGCCCAGGCCACCAGCTGGTGGGCTGTGGCAGGTGGGTGGGGCCTCCCTCTGCCAGGGAAGTCCGGGTCCCGGTTGCCCGAGGGAAGCCGGTGCCCGAAGCCGGGGGAAGGAAGGCCTACTTTTGCACGAATTTCGTGCATTGGGCCTCTAGTTTTAAATAACGGCTTCACCAAAGCCTGCTCTCACATTTTGATCTCTCCCATTACTATATCCTGTTCACTATTAAAGACGTTCATTTGAAAGCTGTTGTCTTAAACATTTTCCTTCACCAAATGGGTACCCTGAAGAGATGAGAATGCGGAATATGACGATGATGTTAACAAAAGTCAATGATAACTGAGGCCTTATCATATGATAGGCACTAAGTTCATGACATGTATTTTGCCACTTAATTTTCATAATAACCTTTATGGCTTTAAAGTAAGGATAATGAAGATAATGTGGTTAAATAATTCATCCAAATTCTCACAGCTAGTACATGGCTGAAGTAAAACTTAGACCACGTGTGTTTAATTCCCAAACCCAATTCTTACCCTGGCACCCAGCAGAGTGTTTGGCATACAGTAGGTGCTTAATACATACTGGTGACGGAACAAATGAACTGGCTAAAACATACACAGGTTCTAACATTTAGCCAATCAAATGACACAATGAGCTTCATTCTTCACCCAAATTGGTTAAATATACTCACACACCAGAAACAGTCATTGTAATTGAACAATGTCACTGGATCAATATTTGCTGCTAAGGAATAAACGACTCAGACTTGCTTTGACATTTGTTTTCCGAAATGAACTCAGCTTTGCCCCGACATTTACAAATCAGCGACATGGTCACCCTGAGAAGCTGCTCTGTTTACAGAACTGCCTTTGCTTTTGTCTTCTCTGTGCAAAACACAACAAAAATAAAGGCAAATGAAAAACAACACGGTAATTGTAGTTGTTATGGGTGGACCTACATTTTAAGCCTAATTAAGAACTGACTTGCAGCTTCTATAATGTAAAAAGCTGGTTTACAGAAGCCTAAGGTTGTGTTAAGACCGTGTTAAAAGCTCTTAGACATGCAGAACCTGGCCCTTCTCAGCCCCTTCACATCACGTATCATGGTCTGTGATTTTCAAACTGCCAGTTTTATACAAGTTCCACACAAGGTTCTCCCCCTGCCGGCCTTTTATGGAAGCTACTTCTGGGCGGACACTGATGCTCAATGAGAAGGGTAAGTTAAAGCAAGGAACAGGCTTAGGCAGGCTCTAAATGCATCTGATGGTTGAAGGTTAACCCTTTGAAAACTGAGCGTGGGTTCCTGCTCACTGGCTGCAGAGGATGGGCAGCAAGTCACCGGAAATGTATGAAGAGCTGTCGCTGACTGCAGCCGTGAGTTAGAGGATGATGTGGGGTGTCTGGGGAGACCTGGGTTCTAGCACAGCTCCACCCTCTTACTTTCTGTGACCCTGGGCAAGTCACAGCCTCTAGCAACCTTTCTTTCCCCTTATTATTACTTTCAACTTTGAAATATTACGACTCTACTGTGTCCGTAATTGAGGTCCCTTCCCTGAAGGAATTTGTAATCTAATTGGTGATGGAAGACCTACTATCATAACCCAATTAGCGGACCACACAAGTGCCGAAAGGCCTTTCGTGGAGGAGAACCTGACACGACCTTGGAAGAATAAATCTGATTTACAAAGGTGACGTGCAGCGGGACATGCTCTCTGGCGCTTGCATTGGGATTTCTGACTGAGACTCCTGGGCTCTGCCGGGATCTTTCTGATTTAGCAATAGTTAGGAGATTATGATTCAACCAGTGGTTTGTGTAAACCTATGTAAGGGGATGCCTTCTAATACAGTGTTCCCTGCTTTAATCAAAGTTAATATACACAAATTCAATTATATAAAACAGCGCCATCCTTTGCTTTACTAAGTAATTCTTTATTTTCTAAAGTCTTCATCAAAAGTTTACTTTTAAAAAAATATATTATTATTGGTTTCATAGAGGGAGAGAGAGATGGAAACATCAATGATGACAGAAAATCATTAATCAGCTGCCCCCCTGCACATCCCACACTGGGGAGCAAGCCTGCTATATGGGCATATGCCCTGACCGGAATTGAACCTCCTGGTTCGTAAGTTGATGCTCAACCACTGACCCACGCCGGCTGGGAAGTCATCATGAGTTTCCTTTAAATTGGGAACCTCCAATGAACTACAAGTACCTCAGAATCACATGTATTCAGGTCATACGTCACATCTGTGGAACGGAGGGGACTGAGTTGTGTTCTCTTAGTATAGCAGTGCTCCTTTTGACTAAGTCAATGTGAATGTCGATTCTTTAATTGTGAACTTCAGAATATGACCTCTGCCAATAGCAGAAAACGGTCTTAAAATCTTCCCTTTTGCTGGGCATGCTCCTAGGCACCCAGTCCAGAGTTTCCATCCAAAATAATCAAAGCTAAGAAATTTGGTTCAAAATAAATCAGGTCCTAACCATTAGAGACTGTTAAGATTAACGCAGGACCTTGAGCAGCCTCCTGTGCACCCTCATCTCCTAAGGGTTAACTAATACTGCATCCAATCCTTGCTCATCTCAGGAGCCCACGGAAGCATTATAGCTAGACGGCCTACACGTCTCTCAGCCCAGTTATACCACTTCTATTTTCCCTTTCCCCCAACAAAACAACAAAATAAAAACTCCACCAAGTAGCTACACTAGATTCAAATTTCTAACCATGGGAACAGCCTCAGTCTCACAGAAATGTAATTGCCAGGGTCCCCCACCTCAGCGGACAATGGAAGAAACGGGCCTCAGTGTCACAAACTTCACCACCTCCCGAGGGGCTCATTAAATCTCCTAGGACTCCCTCACCCACACCCTAAGAAATCTGAGGGGTGTGCACAATCCAAACGCACTTCAACGCCGTTATAACAAGAGCCCTTTACTTACATAAAGCTTCATCTTGACTTTCTTTGTCTCTTTCCCCCCACAGAGTCGTAAATTTCCAAATTCCCCAAGGGTCACGAGTTGGCAGTGGAACAATGCATCCCGAGCGAGGGCCGTGGCGAGCGAGTCCGCTCCTCCCCAGCCTGGGCCGTGGGGCTGTCGTCTCTCTTGGGAGCTTCAGGCGTCATGCAAGTGCATGAGCACCGGTCACGGAGGGAAACTCAGGCTCCGAGGTGGTGGCGGACCCCCGGGTACCCGCCTCCGGGTGGGGCGGCACTGAACCTGACCGCCCAGTATCTAAGTGATGCCCCATGGGGACTGCCTGTGAAGGAAAGCCCCCCCGTTTTCTAGTCTTGGGGCAATGAGGTTTCTGTCTATTCACAAGAGGAAAAGGGTCATCTCAACCCCACCCAAAGCCGCGTGGGCATGAGGGGCAAGGGAGGCAGGACTTCGTTTAAACATGCCCATCGTTCTGTGCAGGTGTTAGAGAGTCCATCCTTACAACCGTACTCAGTAGAAATGATTACTCCACTTAAAGGCAAACTGAAACGCAAGAACTGCCTCAAAATGACAGAGCTAGTCCATGATGGATGCAGGATTCAAACCAGGACCTGTCTGGTTCTTAGATCTGTGTTCTCACCACACACCATGTTGCCTTTCGAAAGGAAAAACTGTTTTTTTAAGGTACAAAATACAGCTTGTCCTTTTTGTAGACACTCCCGACTCATCCTTCTCTACCATGGGCTCACAGGCTCACGCCCATAACGTGGGAACCAGGTAATGGAAGTCTACCTAGTAGTCATGTCATGTCATATGGTTAATGAGTGGATGAATGAAGGTGAATCAGCGGTTGAGAGAATCAATGAATGAAACTGAGACGTCTGTATTGGGATTGAATTGGCAATCTTGATTTTATCAAAGCAGTGCATGTTAATCACTTTTGTTTTTAAAGTCTGTGCGACGTGACATCTGGTGTCTGGGGGAAAACCTGCGTGTGTGAAGGTGGCCTGGGATTTTTCACCGACACAGCAGAGCTCCTGCCGAAAGGCTGGTTCCTGTGAGCCACTGAACTCAGCAAGGTCTCCTTCGGAAGCATCCAGCTTCGAGAAACAGACCTTGAAGAGGTGGTTATTTTGGGCAAACAAGAGTTACTTTACATTCCTATGTGCCTTCTAAAAGGGAAACATTCTCAAAGTCAGAAAGTCAGGAAAATCAAACATTGTTCCACTTTGAGTTTTGAAAATGAAGTGTTGTTTACAGAAGAGAGGCTTGATTCGGGCAATGAAAACTGAACTGCCTTTCGTTGCCTAAAGGAGCTAAGTGTCCTGTAGGCCTTCAGATTTCCACAGCACCAACAGCCTCACTCCGGCTACCACAGACCCCAGGTGCAGTCCACACACAGAAATGGATTTCCCCCTTCTCCATCTCTCGCTGCTCAGGGAATCCTGGTCAATTCCACGCTATGCTGAACACTAAATGAGGCGATGAGACACATCTAACCAGCTAACCTATCAGAGTGAGGTCAGGATGCTTATCGGTCCCTGTTAAAACTCAACTGACTGATTTTGGTATGATCGCTGTAGTAACTAAGCCCTGGGCCTGCACTCTCTCTCCACTCAGAATTCATTTCAGCTATTCTAAGGAAGCCAAAGATAAAACAGCTTCTGCATAATGAAGCACTAATCCCCAGAGTGGGACGCCCACGACACAAATGACTGCTAGACAGAAGATAACCGAATGTCTAGACTTATTCAAACCCGTTTCTCGCAGTTCAAACTTGTACTCACTGCTTCATCAGCTTATGAACCATAAACTGGCTTCAAACAGGCACAACTGAAGAACAAAGAAGGAAACCCAGTAGAACCTCTTCACCGGGGCCTCTTTATTTGAGTTAATTTGTGTTTGCTTATCTATCTAAACACCAGCTGATTGAAAATAATATGCAGTTTGAAGCCTCTGAAAGAGGTGTTGACTTTTGCCCTTCCTTTTATGAAATGTATTGCTAGACTGGAATATTCCTAATAAGTCCTTTTTCCTGGGTGGATTCGTAAAATTAAACTGTAAGATTGGACCACTTAAGAATCTGTGTGTGGATCTGTGTTCAGCACCATGGACTGAAAGTAGGGCTCTCTGGACTTTAGAATATCAGCTAAAATTGTCAAGCACGTCACCTCTCAGGCATTACACCTGGACCGCATTTCATTTATAACACCTCTGCAAGGTACCCGTTTTCCCAGCTACGGTACCAGTGTGTCCTCTGGCAAATTACCTATGCCTCGGTTTCTCCAATGGAAGTAACAATATTTAAAATGTCAAGGACTAAACAAAATAAAAACTGGCCAATGAATTAATATTAGGCATATGCAGATATAATTCTAATGTAAATAATTCATTTTTCTTTTATGTCTTTGTCAAGGTACCTCTTACAACATAATTTCCACTGAAATTAAAAATTGAATTCAAATTTTGGAGATCACTTTCAAAGAATTTAGGTATTGATATGGAAGGCCTCAATGATTTGTACCCCAATGGAACATATCAATTCACATAAAGATTTCTTTAACGTTTACCTTTCATTACGCACATACATAAAATTTATTAAGAAAAGGGACAATCCAAGCATATTATAGCTCTTTCCCTCAACTGTACAATTGGAGGGACCAGAGGCATTACTTCAACATCTAAGTCCTAGTTTTTGGTAGGCAGGTGGGTAACAGAGCTCGGTCAGAAGCAGGGACAGAAGTAACTGAGAAACGGATCCGCCCAGTTGACTCCCACTCCACAGCCTTAGGAAAGAGCTGGGGCACCACATGTGACAGCTTTAATTCAGCCCTTACCTGTCTGGTGAAGACAAGGTAAATTAGCTTCCCCGCTCCCCCGCCGCCCTTTGATTTTTTTTAGAGAAAGTGGAAGGGAGGGAAGGAGTGAGAGAGAGAGAAATATCGATGAGAGAGACACACATTGATTGATTGCCTCCTGAACACGCCAGGACCAGGGCCAGGGAAGGAGCCTGCAACCCAGTCATGTGCCCTTGACCAGGAATAGACCCAGGGACCCTTCAGTGCGTGGACTGATGCTCTAAGCACTGAACAACAGCGGCCAGGGCTAAGTTACATTTTATTTATGGAAAAAACCTTTTATAGACAACACAAATGCTCAAACCTCATTTGTTTTACTGTTATCTAGAGCCTTCCTGCTCTAAGCATGGAACAAACTGGGATTCCGAGAGCCCTCCTCCTCTATCTCTCTTCTGAATGCAAGAATTACCTCGAGAAAGGAAAAAAATGGAGGGAAACTTTTCAATCATTTTTTTTCTTCCTGTCAAATGAGTGAGAATTATGCACACCGAGGGGGAGAAAAGGCCAGTACAAAGGTTAATAATGTAAACAGGATGTAGGTTAAATGTTTAATTTATTCATGAGGAAAAAAATCAGGCTTTCTTGGTCACCCACTTTACATTTAGTGCCAATAACAAGTCGTCATTATCTAGTTTTGTAAAGTAGTGTTTATGAATTGAAAAACATTTTCCAGTCAGTAATTTATATGACTGGGAGTACTTGAAGTAACACAACTTATTTTCTTAGACGGAACCCATAATTTAGACTCAATCAATGTAAAATGATTTCCTCCTCCCAAATTTCTCTGGCCCACTAATGAATACTGTGTTTACACACCTACTTTCCTTTGTACCCTCTATCCACATGGCCTTTTAAAAACAAAGTTTTGGCTATAACCATGGAGCATATAATTGAGCAATCTGTAAAATATAAGAAAAAATGACGCCTACCTTTCTAGGGTCATAGTGGGGACTTAATGAGACGGCCCATGAAAAGTACTTAGTATAAGGCCTAGTACCAATTAAGTATTCCCTAAATGCCAACTATATTATTCCTCTCGGCATGAAAACTTATTTTAGTAGAAAGATGTTTTCTAAAGACATTTCCAACTTATCTTGTACACCCTAACTTTTAAAATAATTTCACTACATACAATACCTCGGACACCTTTGAAAGCATCTTTCTCTCCCAGTTTCTACCTCCTTCTCCTTGTGTGATGTTGTGCATGTACCTGTCTGAATTCATCAGGTACACCTGTAATTTCTGGGAAGCAGAAACCCTATTTTGTTTACAGTGGTACTTAATAGAATAGGATAGGCTTTTGATAAGTATTTACTAAATGAATAAATAAAAATGTGAGTGAGTAAATAAATATATGAGGAGATAAATCCTGGGGCCCAACCAGCACCCCCCTACCAGTATTTTAATCTTTTGTCAAGTTCTCCTAAAATGAATATTGACTGCTTCTTCCAAAAGTCCCAAATTGTTAATTCTCTAGAATACAAATAAAAAAAATAAAAAAGGTTGACTGTGAAAAGGAAAAGACCCATCCCACTTGGATTGACCTGGTCCCGTCCTCAGTTTGGTTCATGGCTAACATTTTGGGGACCTTTGGGAGGTTTATAGTCATGAAGGCAAGGAAAACACCAATAATAATCTCTAGACCATTGTTCTTCAGGAAAATCAGGATAAAGAAGCATTTGGTTACAGGTCTACTTTAACAAACAGAGGCAATTACAACTTTTTTTATGGCCTGGCCTGCTTTTCAGTTAATAAATACTACACCTAGCTTCCAAACACATGATGCCATTTTGGTTCAAAGAACAAATCCAGGGCTCTGTCCCTAAGAAGGGCAATCATAAATGATCAACACCTCTATAAAGGGTATTGCCATTCCATGCAGCATGCTCCGTGCACTGAGATCCAAGCCAAATAATATGAATATGTTCAGTAGAACAGTATGGTGACATTTTTACAATGTTACAGAATAGTAAATTATCAATGATGATCAGTTCAAGTTAAATCATTTCCGTAACAGTAATTTCTATTAATGAGTCCTTTTAGACAATTTACAGACTCTATTATAGAAGGAAGGTCAGGACTACATAAGTCTAGCATGGGATAAGGATTGGCAGCAACTGGTTGGGGCTTCAAAGTCTGAGCTTATTATTAGGAAGACACAAACCTGAGAAATGGGACTTCTTTGTTGAGAATAGGATTCTCTAGTTTTTTACCTGCCAGTACCTTAAATCATCCTGTAAGACTTGGTTCAAAGTCAACTTCTCAAAGGCCCTTTGTATTAATTACATCTTTAACATTAGGGCTCTTGAGGTTAAAAACAACGTGAGCGAATGAATGAATAAATGAATGGAAGGAGTAGTGACCTAGGGTGATTAATGGGAGTGTGGGTCAAATCGCTCTGGTCCAGCCAAAGAGCAAGAAGTGAACACTGTCCTAGCTATCTGGCACTCAATAGGTGCTTAAATTGTTCATTAAATGAGAGAGTTGATTAATAATCCTTCCTGTTAAATCATTTATGTTTAGAACATGTAATTTCTCAAACTATTCATTTTTATCAAAGTAGATATTGTTCCCTTGTGCTATTACTTTCTTTCTCCACATCACAAATCTCTGGTTTCTTGTAAAAAGTTCTTGTGGTTGCATAGAAATAAAAATTTTTCCAGTTTTATTGCAAAATTGACATACATCACTTATAAGTTTAACATGTACAGCTCAATGGTTTGATTTACATATATTGTGAAATGATTACTACATTAGGTTCAGCTAACACTGATGTTCTCATATAGATACAATAACAAGAGAAGAAATAAGAATAAAGAAAAAAATTTCTCCTTGTGATAACGACTCTTAGGATTTACTCTCTTAACATACAGCAGTGTTAGCTATAGTCATCATGGTGCACATCCCTCTACCTAAGAAGTGAACACTTTTTCTCTATAGTAAGTGGTACTTCTCAACGCCCCCTCCCCACAGCAGGCAGAACAGAACGCTGTGGCTTTCAGAAATGCTTGGACTTTGGAATAAAGTAGAAAGTGCCATAACAGACTGTGTATGTCAAACCAGAGAAGAAACTGAGAAGCATGGCTCACTCATGAGATTTGGAAGGTCTGACCCTGCAATACTCAGAACACTAATAACTGTAGGTGTTGATGGTAACAATTTAGTGTAAATGGAGTAACACAATTCTCTTTGTTCCTTAGATGTAGAGTATTAGCTTGATGTGGACATCAGTCAGGTCTGAAGTTTTTCCTGTCAAATGAGTGAGAGTTATGCACACTGAGGGGGAGAAAAGGCCAGTACAAAGGTTATAAATTAAACACTTAACCTACAAGTATTCCAACCTCAGGACATTTCGAGGGATGGAACTGACCACATGTCATCTCGTGGGAATCTCATGACTGTCCCTAACCTGGGACATTACCCTTCATATGCCCACAGAGGCTTGACTGTTAGCCTTCACTGAACCTCCCTCCAGTTTCAGCTGTGACTGTGTTCAAGTTAAGTAACTACTACCCTTAAGCCCCCATCTCCTTTTTGTTGAATGAGGATAATAAGAGCACATATATCTTGCAATTGCCACAGCTTTTTATGCATGTAGATGTTTTAGTGTAGTGGCTGGCACATAATAAATGCTTAATAAATGTTATATAGTATAATCATTATTGTTGTAGTTAATAACCCAGTTATTCTTATGATAGTTCTATTACTGTCTACTCATTTGCCAAGTAATTATCTAAGTATATTTTTTATATTTTAAAATATTTAGAATGAATGATTTAAAATGTCCAGACAGTCTCCTCCCCTGTTGGGTGTTGTGGTATGCATGGAAGGGGACCTAGGCCTCAGGGGTGACATTCTTAAAAGGTATGAAACCCAGCCTGGCCCACATTCTATATTTCCCTTTGGAAAAGTCAGCAAATATGAAACCAAGGATGCAAGGGGAACTCTGAAGGGAAAGGCAAAAGAGGAAAACCGCTGGATGTGTGGTGAGCAGCTGTGCAAGGCTGCCACTGAGGTCCCGGAGCAAGTGAGGTTCGACTGGACAGAACAACAGCCAGGGACACATTCGGTATTGTGGGGTTTTCTTCCAGTGTTTAGCAAAGTCCCCTCAACTCCAATCACCCCCACTCCCAGCAGAGTGCAGGGGGAGTGTGTGGGCTGGTGACTGACACGTAACTGCTCATCTTATAATCTTCAGAGAGTTTCAAGGGCACGCCCTCAGTCTTCAACTCCATTGGCCTGATCAGAAGGTATTTAGTTGTGGTGCAGAGAGATACAGGATCAAGGACAGCTTGGGAGGAGGATAACCTTTATTAATCCTTATCCAAGGATTTTTTTCCCCATTGATTTTTGACAGAGTGGAAAGGAGAGGGAGAGACAGAGAGAGGAAAACATCAATGTGAGAGAGACACACTGATTAGTTGCCTCCTACACATGCCCGGACTAGGGCTGGGGATCGAGCCTGCAACTGAGCTACATGCCCTTGATGGGAATCGAACCTGAGACACTTCAGTCTGTAGGTCGACGCTCCAACCATTGAGTCAAACCGGCTAAGGCAGGGCAATAACCTTTTATAGAGCACACATACACAGGACACATTGCTGCCCTGGAGGACAGAGCCCACAAACAGTACTCAGCTGCAATATAAATGTGCTCTTACAATGACAGAAAGTCCCACGTGAGTGTAAATCATGTACATCCTCACTAACAACTTGAATCAAACTGAAATTTCGACAGCACCAGTGTTCTCCAGGAACGTGAGATGGGATGCTCTACGCTGCGCTTTACCTCTGTGCTCTCACGGCGGTGTGACTTTCACTGTCTCTGGGGACCTCCAAACCAATGAGCTATGTGGTGAAACAGTCCCAGGATGCCAACATTCTAAATAAATATTAAAATGCTTCTATCTGTGTCCCTTGAGAGGATGAGGATGAGGGTGGGGAGACAGGATTCCAAACATCTGCATGTTTTTATGCAGCAACAGCTCCGCTATTACACGATACAGCGCATTAGGAAGACTGTCTTAGAAGGGATGCTGCTGTTCTGAGGATGTCTACAGAGAAAGCACAGGGGCACACGTCCATGAATGAGCTGGTTACTCTGCCCCAAACGGATGAGACTCAGATCCAAACAATCACAGTTAGTAGTAACCCCGAAGCTGACTCATTTGTATTCTCAGTGACAGTCCTTACTCTCAGACCTGAAGTCATTCCCAGAAAGTCAGAAAACAGACATTCCTGCTGGGAAGCTGGAAGATGGCTTTAGCGTCTAAGTTGCTGCTAGATAGAATGACCCATAAAAATAACTTAGAAGGCTACTGCCTTACAACCAGCGCATATAAAATCTAAGTCACAGACTCAGTCTCTCTCGTGTGTATTTTAATTAAAGATTTAAACTGCTAAGAGACAAAAAGTGAAAACATGTACATAATCCATCTAATTTTGCATAATTTCTCATTAGTTGCACAGCTGATTGTTACCCTGTCTGACCCCGATTTACATGTACTGGCTTATGGCATAGAGAATGCGCCTCTTTCTGAGTCACCCATGAAACCATAGGTTCCCAGTTGGATTTCAGGAGAAGCACATGAGGATGGGAACAGCTTTGTATTTGTTTATTAGGTTCATTCAACTCAACTTGCCAGGGTAGCATGAGCATTTTAACAATTGTTTCTGGACTTCCTGTTTTAGGTTTTTATCTAATACTAGAGGCCTGGTGCACAGATTAGTGCACCGGTGGGGTCCCTCGGCCTGACCTGCAGGGATCGGGCCGAAACCAGCTCTCCAACATTCCCCGAGGGGTCCCAGATTGCGAGACGGCTGTTCTTGGGTGACGCACCCCAGAATCGGTCTCTCTCCTCTCTGGTTCTGGGCGCATCACGGGAGAACTGCCGCTGCCAAGTGACCACAGCTCGGCAGCTCCTGCGTTGAGCGTCTGCCCCATGGTGGTCAGTGCATGTCATAGCTACTGGCCAGTAGGCCGGTCAGTGGGTTGGCTGGTCGGCTGGTTGCCAAGGCATGCATATATATATATATATATATATATATATATATATATATATATATATATTATATGATGTGAGAAGACCATATTCACACGCATCTAAGGAAGAGATTATTCAAATGAAAACAACTACATCACATATCACCCACATATCAATTAGTGGTGTCATTTTAATAGTGGCAGGGACACAGAAGAAAAAAAGAGCAAAAAAAGAGTAACTGTTGCTGCACTAACAGTTATATTTGCCCACACATGTCCTTGAGTAAATAAGGACTAAAATATGTATTATTATTTTTTTCTTTTAAAAAATTGTTGATAGCATTACAGATATCTCCCATTCCCCCCTTTTCCCTCCTCCTGCCATCCCCTACCCATCCTCCTAGGTCTTCACTACCCTATTGCCCTTGTCCATGGGCTATGCATATAAGTATGTAAGTTTTTTGGATTTGCATGGTTCTGAGATTAGGAGATGGAAAGCAATATATATGCTCAGATTTTGGGGGTTTGAGTCTCTCCTTTCCCTCTGAATGGGCTTTTTCTCAAAAATAGTTTGAACATAAAAAGCTGTAGAGTTAAACACTGGGCTGCCTTGTACTTTCTGAGGCTGTGCACAGGCCCCGGGTGAGGGTAAGCGCACACACATGCATTGTCACACATGGGGCGGGTGAGTGTGCACATACGTGCAGGAGTGACTGTACATGCATACATTCCTGTGAACGAAGCAGGTAGCAATCAGGACCACCACGACTGTGGCAAAGGAAAACCAACCACAGTAAAGTCTCAAAAGGATGATTTTCTCTGGAAATAAAGGGAAAACATGCAGTTTTGCCAAGCCTGACCTTTAAGCCCAATTCATGGCAACTGCACATGTATTTCTTCTCATATTCTAATCTCACACCTGTTACAAAGTGCTTAAATAGGATATCCATCTTCTGAAGTACATACGGGTTTGTTTTTGCCTCTCGGGGTGAAAGAGAATGACTAAGTCATATTCCTGAGCTTTCCAAGTTGGAACAGAACTGCCTGGCTCGCTGCCAGCAGCTACCCTTAGAGAGGGCCACGCGTTGGAGGTTTCAGAGACGGGGGAAGACTCTGCATCAGTAAATATCACACACCTCAGCCCTTTGGCAAGTGAGCAAATGCTTGTGCCAACCTGGAGGCTTCGTGCAGTTTGGGTGACCGGGAGCTGTGGCCCGGAGGTGTGGGCATGCGACATTGTTTACACCAAAGCACGGGTCACACTTTCTCTTCTCCACCAACCTGGCGTCACAAAAGCTCCTGTTCTCTCTCCTCATCCCATACCTTCCCAACCTTTTGCTTTAAACGAATGGGAGATCTGAGACAGCGAGACTGCGTTTAGTGCCTCAGTTCCCTCTTCACAGAGAGAGGGACTTCGCAGAGAGGGGTTCCGTGTCAGGGAGCCCTATTCCCATCTTTACAGTGAAACCCCCTAACAAACTGAAGGGCAGAAACAGTAAGAGTCCTGCCAGCCGCCAAATAAATCAACCACAAACCTGGAATGCACCTGCTCCCCTCCCGCCCCCCCCCCCCCATCTCTCTCATTATGAAGACCAGTGCACATCCTTGCCTTTCAGGAAAGTCTCCTCAGGTGGGGAAACACTACACAAAACAGACACACCACAGCCAGGGGGCTCCATTCATTACTCATGGGGAGATGTGCTCTTTTTTTTTTTTTTTTTTTAAATCTGTATTGTTTCTGTCCTCTCTATTTTTCTGACCTGGGCCAATATGGCCTAATTTTAGTTCTTCCATATTTTCAAGTCAGAGAGAAGCCAGCATATGAAAGGTTTACAACTGAAAAATACCTCCTTTTCCGTAAGGAGCTTTTGAAAAGCACGGTCTTAGCAACTTGGAAGTTTATACGACAGTATCACTGACTATACTCATTGTGCTGTGCCTTACATCTCCAGGGCTTGTTTATCTGCCAGTTACAAGTCTGTGCCCATAACATCTCTCCAATCCCCCGCCCCCCCCCACCCCCCGCATCCCCGCCAGCTCTCTGAAGATCTTGGCCAAGATGGTAAGCATACTGCAATACATAAGTGTATCAAATCAATATCTTAACACCTTAAACTTACACAACCTTGTATATCAACTACACCTCAATAAAATGAATAGCCCTGTTATGTGACATCTGATTTGATTCAGGTAATGAATTTTGAAGTGGGAACGCTAAACTTTATTTTTAATGAGGGGATAATTAGTGATAGGGCTTGGAAAAGGGAGAGGATCCTTATAATCACGCACCAATCTTCGAATAACATTTCACTTGTTAGTCAGCATGTCTAAGAATTGGAGTGCGGCCTCTGATGCGCTACTGTTCCTGTGTGAGTGCATCCTTCCTGAAATTCTCCTAGTCATCTTGCATCAGGCTATTTGTAACAACTGTAGTTCAGCCCATCCTCACGGTCCTGACAAGAGAGAGCAGCTCTCATTACTTATCAGGTATAAGCTCTCTTTATTCCGAAGGTGCCAATGTTATAAATGAAGGTATATCCTCTTTCTCTTCAGTCACTTCTGTACAAAACTGTCCCAAAGAAGTCCAGATGCTGTTATGAATCAAAGAGCCAATTGCCGTGAACTGGGGCCTCCCTCAAGGCCATGATGTCCTCGTGATTTCACCACTAGGAATGCCGGCTCCCAACATCCCGATATCATGGGCTGGAAGACGTCTACCATGTGATGTTACAACAGCACGGTCTCCTCTGATCGGGTCAGAGGTGCTCGTTTAGGGGACAAGAGAATTTGCAGTTACTTGCTGTTGGCTACAGTGCTGCTGATCAGTGAGGCGGAGGCCTGGAGGGGAGGGAGGGCAGTATAGGGTGCACAGGGCCTAACTGTGTCCACAAGCTTGCAAGGGTTAACCTGAGGAGGACGGGGCAGGAAGAGAGACAAGGGGGAGTTCATGAGTGCACAGAAGTTAAATAAAGAGGTTTCCAAAGAAGTAGAGTGGTGCTCAAGGAGCGTGCTGGAGGCTGTTGGTGTAATACATCCACATGTGAGCCCATTCAGTACCACCAGGTTATTATAACAAATGATGGTGATTTTAACAGTCATTTTTCATAACAGAATGTGCATCTGAGCTGCTCAAGACAAATGGGAGCTTGTTTGGACTAGCCTTACGAGAGTGCTTACTCTGGGGACCGATAGAGCTTTGTAAGAGCCCATTACGTAAAGGAAGTCCTTTTAACTTCTCAATGCACGTCTACCTCCTTGGCATCCTATGACGCCCCAGGCGATCCTACAGTACTGGCTGAGCAGGTGTCATAATCCACATAATATCAAGACCAGATAGGTTAAGCAGTTTGTCTAATGTAGTCGGAAAGTGGGCAGCCCCGCTCAGCCTGGAACTCCGGATTTCTGATGTTTGATACCTTTTGGAATTAATTGTTGCCATAATACAATTGCTCCTACATGCCAGAGCAATGGGTTCAAATGAAGGCAGGAAAGAAGCATATAAGCACATGTGCAAGTGTGTACGAGAGGCCTGCACACACAGTCGTTCAGTGATTTGAAACTATCCACGTGGCTCACCTGGAAACCCTCAGTAAGGAGAGGTTTTCCTGTGGGAGACTTTCACCCGTCAGAGCCTGACTTCACTGACTGCTCCTCTCTATCCGGGCCGGCGAACTTGGCTGCTGAATATTAGTACTCAGCCCACTTACTTCCAGGACGTGCCCAGCGGTCCGGGCACAGGCACACACCAGCTTATGGCCTACAACAACGTGGCCATTTCGTGGAGAATAAACTGGAATTCTCCACGCTGTCCTGATGTATCCTCCCATTGAGAAGTGGGGCTGGAGGAATGTCTGAGGAGCTCTTTCTGGGCATGGCTTTCAGAGAGACGGTCAGCTGGGACCTCTGATGGACTAGGTCCCGGGGAAGAGGTGAAGAGAGCCAGGGAGGAGAGGACTGTATTAAGGAGCTCCCGGGTGGGCTGCTCAGAACCTTCAGGAAGACCCAGTGGCCATGGGGTTGCTGCCGCATCTCCTCTGAGGACCTCTGTGACCATCAAGGTGCTGGGCCTGGGCTAGAGCGGTCTGCACCCAGGGCCTCCGGTGAATGGTGGCTTCTGGTGGCCTTGCAGACTACTCCATAACGTGCCCATCCTATCTAATAATAGAGTAACATGTAAATTACCATCACTCCGCTACGCCCACGATTGGGCGGTGGGAGGCTGGGGGGCAGGACTCAGGGTGGCCTATCCGGCCATTGAGAGGCACGGATCCGCTGCCACTGAGGGGGGCTACCCTGCTGTTGAGAGGCGCAGGGGGCGGGACTCCCGCCCCCTGCGCCTCTCAACAGCAGGGTAGCCCCCCTCAGCGGCCGCGGACCATCAAAAGTGGGGGAGCTGAGTGCTGGAGGCTTCTGAAAGGCCTGGTGCACCAGCGGACAGGCACCCAGCTCCACCGCGAAAAGTGAAAGCGTGTAGGGTACCCTACACATGCATGATTCAATCATGCACTGGGCCTCTAGTTACATATAAAGTCCATCAGCCCAAAGAGCGCAATATCCCAGCTATTATTGCCTTTCTTCCCTCTAAAATGCCACCGAGTGCTACATCTCCTAATTAATTCTTCCACATTTTAAAGTGCCCAAACGCTTGACTCTGGGTTCCAGGGACCGGAGCAATAACAATATCTGCAAGTGCTTTCTATTCCGGACCCCTCTGTACCACAAGCTGCACATTCAGAAAAAGAAGAACATAACTGATCTCCTTGTGCCACGTTTATCAGAAGTGGCCGGCCACACCCCTCAGTCCTCCCTCCAGTGTGTTAGCTTAAAATGCCTTTTTGTGCAGCAGCATTTTAACAGTGGTTACTTCTTAACTTCCTGTTTAGGAATGCCCCAAATTTATCACACTGGAACAAAAGTCTACTTATGGGTCCGGGTTACCCAGTACTGAACCACAGAAAAGCATAATGCACACCCCTGAGGCCCTGCAGACTCTCCATACCTTCTTAAATCATCCTTCAGATTTTTCTTTTTTCCTTCAAAACAGATTTCAGATGTTTTTATAAAACATTCCCATTGTCATCTGGGTCCCTAAAGTGTCAACATGGACATTTGTCTGGTAAATACCAAAGTTTATTATTAGATTTACTTCTTAGTTCTCATGATATCCCTTCTACTTGTGTTCTGCTTCAAAATTTAGGAATGAAAAATCATTTAGGAGAAAGGTGGTGGGTCTGAGAACCCTGAAACAGAGCGTCATCCTCGGCCCCTCCATGTCCATCCTCTGCTCCCTCATTCACTGACAAGCATGGCTACAATCTCAGTTATTGGTCCACACCCCGTAACTCGTTTGCCACTTCGACATGACCATGGGTTCCAGAACGAAGAGAAAGTGTGCGCCATGTCAGCATGATGACATTCGAGTTAGATTTCGAAGTTGGCCTCAAGATGCCACAGACTGATATTAACCACTGTCTGCCTCAAGCATACAGCAAAAGACTGGCTGGGGCAGATCACAAGTAAAGACTCGGTGGCATATTTGCCCACAAAACTGCTACGGTGGCATCACTTGGAGTGCCAGCAAGCATTCATCCACTATTTCACTCTGGGTCATCTGGGGGTGGGGAGGAGAGTCTGCAAACCTTGTGAGGACAGAAGGCAACATTGCCTCAAAGTTATGAGTAATGAGCCATTTGGGGGGAAGGAAGTTGATTCTGTCATTCATCCTGACAGGGCCTCTTAACAGAAAAGGAGAGGGCTGAGATGGGGTGCAGGTAGGGAAGGGCAGAGGCACACAGAGAGGACAGAGGGCAAAGCCAGCCAGGCGAATGAGAAGGTGCAAGTGCAGCTATAGACCGTATGGAGGAGCTGCTGGTAGGCTGTCCTGGCCAAAGTAAAATGTGGATGGGACCAGTTTTCAGCGGGAAACAGACCGCCTTTCTGCAAGCAGATGGATGACGAGTCTCCGGGAGGAGGCTGTGTTGTTCATGTGTGAAATGGAATCAGCCAGAGAGTAAAAGCGCCAAGCCATGTATGTAAGCAGGAACCACCTGGCCTGCCCATGGTGGGAGGCCGGTGTGCGTGTGCATGTGCGCGCGCGCGCGTGTGTGTGTGTGTGTGTGTGTGTGTGTGTGTAAGATGGAGACACATTGGCAGCAAAACCTCCAACTGAGGATGCCAGGACCATTAAACCAAGAGGGTCTCCATTTCTCTCTCTTGCTGTCCTTCTTTGATTCCCTCTCTCCACCCAGCAACCTCTTGCTGCTTTAACCCTTCTCCACCTCCTATCTGAATCTTGTCCCATGGAACTATAAAATTAAGAAACTAGAAGTAAAAAAAATCACAAAAAAGTCAAGTTGAGATTAAGTTAAAGAAATAATCTGTCAGCAAAGGACAAAGTCAGCCAAGCCCCTCTATGTTCCCACCTAAAGCTCTGCTCGCTCTCCCGTCAAGTCTATGCTCATGGACGGAGTGCACCGGGGAGGCAGGGCCGGAGGAATGTATGTGAAAGCACGTGGTCTTCCTAGGCCCAGAGGTGAACTGCACACGGCCTTCGATGGGCCATGGCTTCCAGGACATGTGGTAGGCATTCCTCAACAACAATCCTCAGCGCTCTTTTCAGGTTAAGGTAAATCAGGTTTCTCAGCCTCAGCACCACTGCCTGCGTACCGGACAGCTCTCTGTGCTGGGGGCCATCCTGTGCATTTATGGATGCTTAATAGCATTGCTCATCTCTACCCATGACATGCTGGTGGCGCCCCAGCTGTCCCCAGACATTGTAAAATGTTCCCTGGTGTGTGTGTGTGTGTGTGTGTGTGTGTGTGTGTGTGTGTATAAACAGAACCACTGAGATAAACTTTATATAGGGGTAGCTGGTTCCAAGTGGAAAACTACCCTCCTGCTTCTTGCATGAAGTTTACACACACACACACACACACACACACACAATCATAAACACACTCCCTCACACACTATTATTACAAAGACTCTCAAAACAGATTGTCCTCATTTCCGATTTTTCATTCTTCCATTCACCTGGTTCGTTGTAAATGTTTCTAACCTTAGTAGAACATCAAGGTTTCCACTTTTAAATGATCTCAGCTGCCTCCCGTGTTGAGGCCACTGAGCCCAAGAAGCTGGGATGGAAGCAGGATACAATCCCTATGCTTTTATTCAGCGGCAGCAAATAATACCGCATACATATGCATGCCTCACAATCGGGCTCTGCTAACTGTTTGCACCCAGAAGAGAGAGCAGACACATAAAAACGATTGAAAATGTATCCAAAGGGCTCGGCGGTTGTTTTGAAATACTCTCATTCCTCACACATTTTCAGTGACTGGAGGAGGAATGGGGCGTGGGAGGAGAGGCTTACAGCACTTGGATTTATTGGGCTGGCTCACATGGCTAGATCTTTATGTTGCTAAATGTTCCTGACATGGGCTTGAATGTTTTATGGACTGGGTCTTTTCTATGTGCCAAGTATGGGGACATAAAAGCAGGAATAAGACATGGCCTCTCTTCTCTGGGTGTGTAGTCACGATTTAATAGTTAATATTGCTTAGGTCAGTGGTTGGCAAAGTGCGGATCACGAGTCACATGCGGCTCGTGAGCCGCAGTTTGCCGCTCTGTTGACTAATGAGTTTGCCGACCATGGTAGGGGCTTAATCACAAGGAACAACAACAGCCTATAATTATTGGAATCGAGAGTCTAGGTCAGTGGTCAGCAAACGCATTAGTCAACAGAGTGGCGAACCGTGGCTCGTGAGCCACATGTGGCTCGCGAGCTGCAGTTTGCTGACCACTGTCTTAGGTGCTTACACACTGTTGTGTGAGCTTTATATTCATTTAATCTTCACAACAACTTTGGGAGGTAGCTCTTATTATTAAGCCAGGTTTGCAAACAAGGAAACTAGACAGAGAGAGCAGAGGGGGTATTTGAACCCAGGCAGGCTCACTCCAGTGCCTGCCCATCTAACCACCACGCTGGGCTGCCCTTTTCTGGTAAAACAGTTACAAAGCTAACTACACCATCAGGCAGACTGTGGTGGATGTTATAGATGGCAAAGAAGTACAAATAATAAAGGGCTTGGGAGCCCAAAGGAAGGAGAGGGTGGATGGGTTTACAGTTAGAAGGGTTTGTGGGGGAGATGGGTGTGAGCTGGGTCTTGAAATACGAGCAGGATTTTGATGGGCTGGGTCGGAGTGTCAGAACACAGGTGGGAATGTGCAGGGAATATTGGAACTGCAGTGGGAGTTGGGATTGGCTGGAAAGAAGGCTACGGATGGGAACTGAAGGGAGGAAAGACTGGGGAGGCTGACAGAGGTCACCTTGGCTGCCAGTCATTGCACGTGTCCCTCCTCTCAGTGCTGAGAGGTTTGGAGGAGAGGAGGGACAGGAGGCTAAGGCACGCCTCTCTTCCAAAGAGCCAGAGATTAAAAGCTGCCCTTCTACTGCTTCTTTCCCACAGAGAAATATCCCTCCGTTTATTCAACTCCCCTTTCTTCACTGACTGGGGAGTTTCTCACTGGCACTGCAAAAAATGCAAAGAAATCCGACAGCAGGTGATAATGGGATGTTTAGAGCCCTTTTAGCATAAAAAAACAACAGCATCAGAGTTTCTCTTGTAATAATACGACCTGTGTTTCTGCAGTGTTAATCTCATTTGATCTCTGAGCAGGTATGACTGCCTCCCCTAACACATGGAGACATGAAGGCTGGACAACTAAGTGATTTCTCCCCCCCCCCCCCCCAGGTCACAGGGTGAAGGTGGGGCCTGGGGTCCAGACCAGGTCTTGGGACTCCTGAGGGAGGCTAATTCCATCACAGCACATTTTAGAGTGCACCCTCCTGAAAGGCTTGCCATTCACAGTGAGTTTCAGAATAAGTAAAGCAACTAAGTAAAGCAACTAAATTTGCCTGGAATGACATTATTTTTTGTGGTGGGTGTTGAGGCTGAGAACAGAATTAAATGTTGAAAGGAAAAAAAAAAATTCCTGAAGCTCACTGATGCGTTGCTTGGATCCCCTGTCCCCTCAATTCTAGGACTAGCTTTGGAGAAAAATAGAGGATGAAGGGGGACATCTGGCCACTATTACATTTTAAGACATGAGTCACCAAATCTCTCATATTTCTCATTTAGTTTCCCAGATGGCAGCAACTATTGAAATAAAGCTATACTGTTGAACAACAACAACAAAAAACAAAAACAAAAAGGGAGGAAGCTTAGAACAAAAAAGAAACAGGAAGGAAAAGGAACACCCTACCACAACCAGGAATTACGAAGGCCCAGCCTGTGGCCCACAAAGCTGACAGTTATTATGCATAATTAGCACAAAGCAAGGTTCTGTATACACACCATCTCCAGACATGTTTTTGAAACAAGGGCTTTGCCTTTTACCACCAATAACTTGTCTTGTTGTATGTTGTTACTTCCACAGATGTTCCATAATTTTTTGCATATGGCTCAGCCAAAGAAAGCTTTTTTCCCCTTCCATTTTGGGGAAAGATGCAACTGCCTGTGTGAGGGAGAGGAGAATGTCTACTTTTCACATAATTTCTATGGTGACGATGGAGGTGGAGGTGGAGGGGTGTGTGTGTGTGTGTGTGTGTGTGTGTGTGTGTGTGTAGTAACAAGATTCTTTACCCGATCCTGGCAACCCCATTTTACCTCACTCTTTTACTGAGTCATTCTTACGGGATTTGGGAGTACTCTGTACATCCAAGGTTCATGGCATTTGCTAGAATAACACACTATCAAAGACTCTCTAAAAAGGGTTTGAATATTTACAGAAGAAAAAAGTCGGGAGAGATGTGAATACATTTGAGGTTTTTTTCCCTCTTCTTTCTTGGCAGTCTTTACAACGGCACACAGCAGTCTTCTCGTGCTTCTGTGACCCCCGCACAGTCCAGCAGGCACATATCATATACAGTATCAGAGAACAGCTCCGCTCAGCTTTCTCGGGAAGGAGGGTCTGTGCGGATGTGGTTTGTTTTGGGGGGAGGTGGGAGTGCAGATATCAGATGAGGGGTGAGATGGAATCCAAGCATACTGGGTTATTACCATAGAGAAATACAACTGGCTGAAGAATTAAGGAGCAAGAGCAGATTAAAAAACACACATCTTCTCTTTTATTACGATACCACCGATTGAGAGAACATTCTGCTGGGGGTGGGGGGAATGTCTGCCAAGGACTTCTAATTCAGTTTGTTCTACCCATTTTATTTTTAAACCCAAGTGCAGATTTTATTCCTGGAATGTTATAGGATTGGTGTGGGCAGAAATGGGCAAATCTACTTCAGAGGTGTTTTATAACAGTTCGGAAAAGACCCTCTAAAATTCTCCAAGTACATTTCAGGGGTGAGTTTCATTTCCTTTTTCTTCTTACGAAAGCCACCTGACTTTTTTTAAAAAAAATATATTTTATTGATTTTTTACAGAGAGGAAGGGAGAGGGATATAAAGCTAGAAACATCGATGAGAGAGAAACATCTACCAGCTGCCTCCTGCACACCCCCCATCGGGGATGTGCCCGCAACCAAGGCACATGCCCTTGACCGGAATCGAACCTGGGACCTTTCAGTCCGCAGGCCGACGCTCTATCCACTGAGCCAAACCGGTTTTGGCCCACCTGACTTTTTAAAAATTGCATTTTACACAGTATAACTTGATTATAGTTTTAAAAGCATTTCAAAATAATGATAGCACCCATTGGGTGTGGAGAGCGGCTACAGCGTTTGGACAGGTCCAAGCCTCGTTCTAATGAGAGGGCATGGTCCTCTCGTGGCAAAGCCACGTGCAAGTCCCAGCTTGGAGGGCAAAGCCCTCCCAGATCAATTAGAGCCAAAGCTATGGTTGTAAGCTTGACCTTATGGTCCGAACCTATGGTCCCAGGTGGCTAAGTGAGGTAGGCTGTGGGAGGTGCAGCAAGTGCTGCCAAAACAAAGCTTGACAGAGTTCAGGTGCATGTAATTGAGTAGATTTGAAACCCGCCAGAACATTGTAAACATAATGACCATGTCCTGCTTTGCCTCGTGGGCTCTGGCTATAAAATGAAGACTTAGCTTGCAGGCTGTGGCACTGTCTCTCCATTCAAGAGCAGTGTCCCACCTAGCCCCAGCTTTATTCTCTTGTCCATCTTCTTTAATTTTTCACCGCCTCCCCCTGGCCGTGCTGAGTGCGGCTCAATTGGGTATTTACTATAAGCCAGGCAGTTTTAAAACAATTTGCATTCTCTAATTTAAACCTCACAGCCACTTACTGTGCTCATTTATGGATGAGAAACCAAGGTAGGGAGGGTTACCAGAACTGAGTTCAAATCCAGGTCTTGACACTATCAAAATCCTTCATAGACACTATGCAATTATATTTCCATGCATCAATGTCTGACAATATATACTATTAATTAAATAAATATACAACATGGCCATTAGACTATTTATTATCCTAATAGGATGGTGGCAAAAGCAGCCTCCTTAGCCTGCTTTTTGATGAAAGAGAGACCTGGATGCAGCCAAAGGAGAATTGTAACACTTGCCCAGTGCCTGGGCAGGAGTTTTGGTGGTGGCCATGCAGGTCTGGGTATCAAGACAGTGGCAGAATTAGTGGAATCAAATTATTTTCAAATGCCAATGACACCCATATCACAAATTGTTCAGCCTACCCTGGCAACATTAAAGACTGATAGAATGTCCCTGCCTTCCCCGGACCTCCAAAAGTATTTACTTCAAAAATCGATTTTCTCTGTCACTATTTATTGCTGCATTTTGCTTAGTGGTTCTGAGAAACCGCATGGAAAAATCACAATGTTACACTTGTTAAATTGACCCTGCAGGGCTCTACCACTAGTACATGCATCATCCTACAAGGTAAAAAGGCAAGTCTGCCAGGCTCATGCTGAGAATATCATCATAAAACCAACAAGGATATGCAAATCTGTCTGTTCTCAGGCTCATTTGCATAGTTTTTCATTGGTTTTGTAGGACCTCTATACTAAATGTCAATTTCCTTTTCTTTCCTAAAGCTTATTAGCTGTGTGTGATGTTTACAGCTTGAAGACCACAAAGATTTAATAGGTAAAACATTTAAACTATATAATGAAAAAGCATGTGAGGAAGAGAAAAAAGAGGTTCTGATGTAGATCAAACGTGCAGAAATACTTGTGCTCTTAAAATACGCTTAGCAAGTTTGGAAAAAGCAGTTGCTTCATGCATGTCTGTGAACGCACAAGCACCACCACAAAATTTGCTTAACCTATTTTTTTTTTTTTTGCAATGATCTAGAAAAAGCAGAGAGATGTGCTTATATACTACCCAGGGCTTGAACCTAGCTGCTGAGTACACATTTTACTCAAGATGAAATCTGAATGGAAGTCTGCCAATGTCTGGGCCGACATTCAAACATTCTGAGTTTCTATGTATTCCAATCTCTCAAAATTAATGTTTTAAAACTCTTTTGCTATTTTCTGAGGCACTACAGAGCTCAGTCCTCACCTCTCAGGTCCAAGTAACATACAGCAATAATATTCTACTCTGAAGAAGTGCAAGAATACCTTTCCTTGTGCAGCAATTAGTTTACCTATAGCATCAATACAACAAATCCATGATGGGTTTCGAATCAAATTATTTTCCTTTGTGCATCAGATTTAGGAACTGGGTTTAAAAAAGGCAAGTTTAGAGAAAACCTGGGAAATGTCTATAAATATTTAAAAAGTGATTGCCCTGGCCAGATGGCTCAGTTGGTTGGAGCGTCGTCTCATACACCAAAAGGTTGCAGGTTCGACTCCCAGTCTGGGCACATACCTCGGTTGTAGATTCAGTCCCCACTAGGGGCACATATAGAAGACAAATGATCAATGTTCTCTCTCACATCAACGTTTCTCTTTCTCTCTCTCTAAATCAATAAAAACATATTCTTGGGTGAGGATTTTTTTAAAAAAGTAATTACCTTCACAGGAGCCACTCTGGGCACCCTCTTATAGACACCTTTATGGAAGTTTTTGAATTTCATGTGGCAGCTGAGAACTGCCATTAGTCATGCGGGCAACAGCTCTGCCAGAGGTAACTGGTGGACCACACCTTTGGAATACTTCTTTGCTGGCAACTGTAATGCAATTAGCTGATACTCCAAATTTCACACAGACTGCAGGAGAAATAGCTGATCAGTACTAAATTAAATTTTATAGTTGGCTTTAACAGAAAAGAAAGACCAAATGATTGTAGGAGAGCAAATAAGTGCAACCCGCCACGTCAAACAAAGAGAGATGTCCTTCCAGGTTAAGCATCTTCTTGCCACAGGGAGCCCAGGTGAAGCCAGGAAGATGGAACGTCACTGGGAAGTTTTAACACCGCTGAGGCTACAGGCCACTTCTGTTTTGATGGAATTCATCTGTGCAGCTCCTTACTCCAAACATAATCTATCCTGTCTTAAACATCTCCTTCTGTCTAACCGTGATGGGCAACAGGATGAAACAGGTCACATTAAGCGGCACGAAAAAGAATTAAAGTGGGACTAGCATTTCAAAACAAGGCAGCAATGACGATGCTAGAGCCCCAGTCTCTTGTCAGCTCTTAGACAAGTTATGTCCAAGCCACTGGTCGACTCCATGCCTCGACTTCCTCATGTACTAAGCAAGGGTCACCACACACCCTCCAACCTCAGAGAAATGTCGTGACATCGAGAAGTTTACAGAGAGCACTGGACACGGACGCCAAACTATTATCTCATAACTCATGTGTCCAAATCAGATGGAGACAAGTGAAACCCAAATTAATTCAATACCATGTGCTATGGGCTGCATTTTCCAAAGCCTTCAAAAATTGGCATTTATAATATTTGTGGGTTCATCCTTTTTCAAGTACAGAAACATGTGCACACATCCAAAGAGACCCACTTAAATCTTAATTATCTGGTGGAGGATTATCCAAGGCTCTTACTGTTTCTCCCTTTTCCAGTTGCCCACTGTTTAGCCTCTCTGGCAATTCCTCCATGATCAAGGAAAGTTGGCGGCATGCAAACCAATAAATCACTTCCTTTATTCACTGCCATCTCAATGATCAGTGCTCCCTCGGCCTCCATTGGCATGGATAAGTGAGAATGTGCTATTTGTACTCACAGTGGGATGTAAATATTTATCTGCGTTGTTGGGAAATGAAGTATTCACACAAATTAACTTAATCTCCCTTCACCTTCTAAAACTTCACTTACTGAATGGAAACTTTTCTAAGATCTGTTTCTCTCATAGTTCCACATCTCTGCACCTGCCTTTAAAAACAGAGAACGATAAACAAATTTTAACCTTCCTTTGATGACTAAGTGTTAGCAATAACCATTCATTCATTATGGTGCTGTCCTAAATAGCACAGCTTCCTATCTGCCTTTGAATATTCTTCACTCTCCCTCCATCTCAGGCCATCATCCGATACATCACACTTATGTTTTCATTCAACAGATAAAATACTTCTGGAGTGTGTGCTGTATGCCAGGCCTTTGGTAAGACAATGCAAACAGGCATGGTCTCTACTCTCACTGAGCTTACATTATAGTTGGAGAGAGAAGACATTAATGATAATCACACACACACACACACACACACACACACACACACAAGTTTAGATGTGAACAAAGCTCTCAAAGAAAAGGAGAAGAAGCTGCTACTTCCCGAGATAGAGAAGAGTGGGAGGAGCAGGCTGGGGGAAGGTCAAGAGTTCATCCAAGTGGAGACAGGTAGGAGGCAGTGGGATCTGCCAGTCTGACATTCGAAGGAGAGGCCGGGCAGGAGAAGCTGTCAGCTTTGAGACAGTTTTCTCAAAAGAGCTCCGAGGACTGAGCTCTGGTGCTGTCTCAGGTTTAGAAATCATGTGCTGTTATTATATTCCACTCTCCCTGCTCCGCCTGCTTGTAGGGGTACTGGCTGCTGGTGGGAGTGCCCACTGGTGCCACCACCAGGAAAGCCCAGGTGGCTGTGGCCAAATCACATCAAATAGCAGATCCCAATGTTACATCTGGGTACACGTGACGGGCTGCGTGGCAAACGTGCACGGCAGATTTCAGTCTTCTCTACGTGACACTAATGCTCTTGATATGTTTGTGCACTCAGTGGCCCAGCAGACGGCAAGTCAGCTGAGCCACAGGAAGCAGAGAGGCCGGAGCCTCAAAAACTGAAGGGACAACTGATCACCTACCACTGCTCTGCCCAATCCCCACAGAACGAAGAAGGCTCGCTGAATCACTTTGTTGTACTACTTTTTAAAAGGAAACAGATAATCAAAACTGCTTGGGCTTCTTACTGTTCTGATGATAATGTAATTAACTTACAAAGTATCAGTACCCCCTTTTGTTCCGGCCCATATGAAGATATGATTTCTGTTCATTTCTTCTTAAGTAGGTCGGTTGGCTCAGAATGGAGTCAACTTCGGAAGCTGGGTGGCAGAGGGGGGAAGAGGAGCTTCCCGCATTTGGAAATGCATCCCTCGTGGAGCCCTGTGTGGGGAGGGGTGCACACTCACTCGCCCCCACAACTAACCGTGCTCCCGCCCGGGCAGCGGCACGCCCGCAGGAGAGGTGGCAGCTCTGCCAAGGCCTCCTTCGAGGCCACGCTTCCAGGACCTGAAGCCCATCTGCAGAGCAAAGACAAAAACCATGCATGATGTTGAGAGGCCCTTAGCAGAAGGAAAAATGCCCTGTTTATTTTTTCCCATCTAAAATACTGCGGCGTGACACGCGGTGGGGCCTGGATACTGAACGTAACACACCGGGTGCCAGCTGCTGGGCCAGGCTTCACAGTAGCAAAGAGGAAGGTAAAGGCGATGCCCGATCTCTCTCCCTGGTGGACAGGCTGTTTTAGTTAGAAAAGAGAAGCCTACTCATTTCACACGCCAACTGAAGAGTAGCAAGATATTCTCCCTCTGCAGATTCTCATACTCACAGAGTATATGTGGTCCCTGTTTATATTGACTGTTTTATCCAAGAGTGATTTACACTAACAAGCCCAGCAGGGAGGATGTCAGAAAAATATTTTTGAAATTGATTGAAATTTAATAACAGCACTTAGGTAAGTGGTCTACCAAGGAAGTCTTTTTTTTTTTTTAAATATATATTTTATTGATTTTTTTACAGAGAGGAAGGGAGAGGGATAGAGAGCTAGAAACAGCGATGAGAGAGAAACACCGATCAGCTGCCTCCTGCACACCCTCTACTGGGGATGTGCCCGCAACCAAGGCACATGCCCTTGACCGGAATCGAACCCGGGACCCTTGAGTCCGCAGGCCAACGCTCTATCCACTGAGCCAAACCGGTTTCAGCTACCAAGGAAGTCTTAAAATAATAAAATGAAGAAAAGAGGCTGGTAGGTGTGCATAAAGGTCCGTTAGCCTGGTGCATGGGAGGCACTAGATCAATGCTGAATGAAGAAGTGACTCCGAGAGGAAGGAAGAAGCAATGCCACTTGCTATTCTGGAGTCCCTCGTGAAAGGTGGGAATGAAGTCCAACAGAGTCATTAATGGAATGTAGTAAGGAAAGCTTCCAAAAGAGGAAGCTCCAGTTCCCCCTTTATTACCGTGTTTCTCAGATTCCCAGCGGATCTAAATTTAGACTCTAAAGGAAACAGGACCCTTTGCGGAAAGGTGCCCAATGTAACATATACTGCAAGCATGTTTGCTGACTCTGTCTCCCAAGCCACCAAGGGCCTTGAGGAATTTGAAAAGGACAACGTAGAATAAGCATACAGTTCCTTTTGTGCATTATTATCTAGTTATTAAAAGACAAGAAGAAAAATATTTTTTTTTCTTTTCCATCAATGGGAATTTGGCAACTACATTTTAAAAGTTACAGCAAGTCAGTTCTCAGAACTGAGGCTTCCTGGGGTGAGGGGCGAGTGGAGGGGAAAGGCTGACCTGTCTGGCTCATCAGAATGCCTATCAGAAAGACCCCGGCGCTTTTTTCCACTGCAGAGCTACCACGGGAGCCCACAGCTCTAACCCAGCGACTTTTAACCCCCTTCATCTCATGGCACACACAAACCAATTATTAAAACTCTGTGGCACACCAAAAAACATACATTTTTTGCCAATCTGACAAAAAAATGGTATAATTTTATGGATGGCTATTGTTGCGTTGGTTGTCATTTTTATTTTACTTTATTTTATTTTTTAAATATATTTTATTGATTTTTTACAGAGAGGAAGGAAGAGGGATAGAGAGCTAGAAACATCGACCAGCTGCCTCCTGCACACCCCCTACCTGGGATGTGCCCGCAAGCAAGGTACATGCCCTTGACCGGAATCGAACCTGGGACCTTTCAGTCCGCAGACCGACGCTCTATCCACTGAGCCAAACCGGTTTCGGCTCATTTTTAAATTTGAAAATCATAGGGAAAGGAGGTCCCTATGACTAAATAGTCAGGTATTGCATGTTTTAAGAATTCTTCCACACCAGTTGAAAATCACTGTTCTAATCCATCCTAAATTTGAAATACATTGTACCTTTTGTAGGATTAGGAGCTACTGACTTCATAGGGTGTTAATTTATATTTAACAATCTCATTTCCTATATGCATCCTTTTAAAAAATTAGGAAATTAAGCTAGTTTTCTCTTTAAGAAATAATAATTAGCCCAGGCAGTATGGCTCAGTGGTTGATTGTCCACCTATGAACTGGGAGGCCATAGTTCCATTTCCAGTCAGGGCACATGCCTGGGTTTCAGGCTCGATCCCCAGTGGGGGGCATGCAGGATGCAGCCAATCGATGATTCTCTCTCATCATTGATGTTTCTATCTCTTTCTCTCCCTTCCTTTCTGAAATCAATAAAAAAAAATGTTTAAAAAAAAAGTAATAATTAGTGTGTTTTGTTTTTCAAGGCACTTTATAGTTTCCTTAATCAACAATTAAGTATACAATCAAAACCAAACTTTTCATATTTGGAAGTACTTTTAGCTTGAACCCAGAAGGGGGTCATTTAGCAAAAACGTCTTCTCCAGAACTGATAACATTATGAAAAAGTGAGAGTGGGGATTCGGGAAGATGATGGTGCCAAGGCCCATGGCTGCACAGGCGGAAGCAGTATCTGTGCAGAGGAAACTGGAGGAAATGCAGTAGGCACCTGGAGGTTTTATGACAAGGAGCCCACAAATCTCCAAAATGTCCTCACCAGAAGGTGGGCAGGTTGCTGAGCTATTGGGACACAGCAGCATAACTGGCCAGGTGTCCCGCAAGATGTTTTGAGGTTGAGGGCAAAGGACCGCAGGGAGTACAAGGAGGAGGGAGCCCATAAACTCTCAACCCAATAAAACAAAGCTTCCTCCCACACTAAACTATCTTAAGGAGAAACGTTTGAGAGTAGACCCCACCTTGAACATGAGAGCAATAATGAAATCAGTGAGAAGGGGAGGGGCAGGTAACAGTAGAAGCAGAGGAGAGAGAGCTAAGGTTCCTCACTTTATCATTTCATGGAAACAACAGAAGAGGGAGTTCTAGAGCTGAGAAGCTAGAAAAAGCTCTCCTTTGCCCCTAAATATACAGGAAAATTCATTTCACTTAAAAATGCATAACAAAATAAGGTTGTCATCAAACCCAATGTGTAGTTATTATAAGAAAAAACTGAATAAAGATCAGAATAACATTCTTACCACAAAACAGGTAAAAACTGTAGATTAATACTTCAACAGAGTTAAAAAAAATAAAAGAAGATACAAAGAAACAAATCTAATTGGAACACTCAGAAATAAAGTGATGGGAGAAAAGAAGTATTTAAATAAAGAGGAAATAGAACTAAGAAAGAATTTGATGTAAAAGGGGAAAAAGTTTAGAAACAAAGATTAAACAAGGAACACAAGAGGTAACCCACAAGACAGAGAATGCATGAAGAGTATTAGAAAATGGAAAGGAAGAAAGTTTTAAACATAAAAAGGAAATGAAGAAAGAGAAAGAATTCAAGAGAAAGCCTCTGGAAGAGAGGCTAGGCAGAGAAAATCAAACATGACATTCCAATGAGTTTTCAAAAAGAAAGCCAGAGCAATGAAACAGAACAAATACTTCAAATACGTTTCTCCAGCACACTTTCCAGAAGTAGGATACAATTTGAAACTATATGTTTAAAGGACACTGTGTACCTGGAGAAACTAACCTAGAAAAAAGATAAAAAATATAATAAAATCCTTTGGCTATTTTGTCTGAATAGGACAAATGACCAAGTCACCTATAAAAGACAGAAAATTAGAGTCATCAGACTTTTCACGAGCCAGGCTTTTTGCTAGAAATCAGAAGAGTGACCCTTGGGAAAGCAACAAAGGCATGGATTTTATATTGAGTCAAAATGATCTTCAAGTCAACAACAACCTGTTATGAATATGCAAAGACCCAGGGAATACTTATTCTTCCTACAAGCCCTTCCTTAATAATCTACAAGGGAGAAAGTTCAGGCAACCAGAAAGACCTGAGAGGCAGAAAGACCTAAGGACTGGGTTGAGCATTAAACACATAACCAGATGTAGATCTATTACTCAAAGTTGGTAGTAAGGGAACAGTATTATATATGACGGTTATTTACTCTGACAATTTTGAGACTGTATGATGATAAAAAAAATGGGAGAATATGAAACAAAGAGAATAAACTCACTGATATAGATCTAGATGAGAGTAAAAGGGGTTACTTTCGCTTAGTTCTTTAAATCAAATGATGGGGAAAGGAATCTTACCCTTTGAGACAGCATGGAGGGACCTGGAGAGTATTATGCTAAGCGAAATAAGCCAGTCAGAGAAAGACAAATATCACATGGTCTCACTTACGTGTGGAATCTAGTGAACAAAATAAACTCACAAACAAAATAGATCCAGAGACATGGAAGCATGCAACAGAGAGAAGGGGGCGGGCAAGAGTGGGGATGAGGAAGTCAATGAAGGGAAACAAGGGTCATCTGTAATACTTTCAACAGTAAAAATAAACTTTAAAAAATGATGGGTAGAGGAGGGAAGAAGAAAGAAAGGGTTACTGGAATGTCAATATTGCTCATAGCAGGGAGCCAACAGACAATAGTTAAAAAGAGAGGGGGGCCCTAGTTGGCTTGGTTCAGTGGATAGCGCATTGGCCTGCGGACTGAAGGGTCCCAGGCTTGATTTCAGTCAAGGGCACATGCCTGGGTTGTAGGCTCGATCCCCAGTAGGGAGCATGCAGGAGGAAGCTGATCAATGATTCTCTCTCATGATTGATGTTTCTATCCCTCTCTCTCTCCCCCTTTCTCTCTGAAATCAATCCTATCTAATAAAGAGGGAATATGCTAATTGACCATCACATCCTCACAAAGATGGTGGCGCCCACAGCCAATAAAGAGGGTATATGCTAATTGAATGCCATGCCCTCAAAGATGGCGGTGCCCAGTCCCCTCAGCCCTGCCGGGGTGGCAGGTGTACGGCATGGCTGGGCCTGCCCCCAGCAGGTCCGGTCACTCTGCATGCCTGCCTCTGGAGTCCCCCAGTCCCCTCAGCCTGACAGCTGCCCAGGGCTGGCCCGAAGTTCAGGCAAGCCTCGAATTTTCATGCACCGGGCCTCTAGTATAGATATATAAAAATCTACCTAACTAATATAATTGCTTATCTTGAAAAATGAAGGATACATATAAAAATGGTTATGCATAGAAAAAGGAGAAAACAGAACCAGGAGTACAGGGATGAAAGAAAAATTCAATGACTTCATCTTATTTTATAGGTTTGAGTTTAGGAACATCTAAATATGTTTACATAATTATTGAACAACAATTTTCTAAAATCCTCCTTTAAAAACCTCAAATAAAATAACCAAATGTACATCCAGTTATCAGCATAAACACACAGAGAAGACCCTATCCCATCATAATGTAAGTGTCTATCCCAAGCCCAATGGATTAAAAACCAAAACAAAACACAAGCTAACAGTTTTCAGTGAGTATGTTGCTGGGGTGTCACTGGCATTTTTATTCAGACGTTGCAGTGAGTGCAGTCTGGGATAAAGTAAATGAGTAAATTGTGTTGGTGTGATTGAGAACTGCTATTTTTAGCTCGAGAGAAAAGAAATGCTGAGGTTAAGAAGAGCCTTGTGATGGTGTATCAGTATAAACTCATGACGTGTTTTACCTTAAAAATATAGTGTCCCCCAAAAATGTATACACACTTTAACAACTGATAGCTCAATTCTGAAAATGAAATTATTTTAATAAACACTGCCTTTATAATTATTCAAAGTGTGTGTACGGATTTTTTGGGACACCCTATATATCCACACATACACACATACATATACACTGAGTGGCCAGATTATTATGATCTCTGAATGCATAATAATCTGGCCACTCAGTGTGTGTGTGTGTGTGTGTGTGTGTGTGTGTGTGTGTGCGTGTGTGTATTAGAGGCCCGGTGCATGAATTTGTGCATGGGTGGAGTCCAGCCAGCCTGGCGATGGGGAGGAAACATGAGCGGTTGGCCGGCCTGCCTGCTGGTCGAACTCCTGGTCGAGGGGACAACTTGCATATTAGCCTTTTATTATATCCGATATACACTGAGTGGCCATATTATTATGCGTTCAGAGATCATAATAATCTGGCCATT
This sequence comes from Cnephaeus nilssonii, assembly GCF_951640355.1. Lineage (NCBI taxonomy): Eukaryota > Metazoa > Chordata > Mammalia > Chiroptera > Vespertilionidae > Cnephaeus > Cnephaeus nilssonii. The sequence goes on from NC_137078.1 coordinate 24,693,519, forward strand.
CAGTGTATATGAAAGAGAGATTTCCTAGCTCTGGTTGCACCTACTGAAAAGGCTGAGAAATAATGACAAACCCAGCTGTAATGAGTACCCCTGGAGCCTAAATACCCCTGTGTTCTCCAAACACTATTTCTCACTAAAATGACCCAGGTTTTCTTGGGGAAAAAAGTTCATCCCAGGTCTGAGGCAGGAAATGTACAAGATGAGCTTGGAACATACTGTCATATTGGAAAGCAAGGAAACTATCAAAGACACCCAGTACTGTATGAGAAGGACTCAGCAGCCAGTGGAGCAGGTTCCCAATCAATGGTCAAAGACCAGGCCGTTCGAGCACCAGCGAGGGCGATGACTATACTGTGAAACACACCAGATATATTTAAACCCATGAGTTCACAGCAATGCTTTTAAGAAATGGTGATGACTTGTGAGGACATTATGAAAAAAACTTATTTTGAAAACTGGCGAATAAAGGGAAAGAAGAAAGTATCCTGTCTTTTGTGTAAAACCTGAAGCACCAAGTAAACAAGTAGTAGATGAGGGGAAGTTCCTCTTCATGAATGATTCCTGCTAATAAGTGAACAAAGAAGAGAATTAGATTACCCCATTTAGCAGTCTCTAATAAATTTATGAATTTAGACAAAAATCTCATTGCAAAGGAGCTAACTACCAACCATTACCTCCTGATGGGTATGCACAACACAATACCAACTATGCAGTTGTCAGGCAAAGTGAAGTAAGTGATACCTCTAGGACTCCCTTGCGATTCCTAGGGAATATGGAAGACAGAGAAACGCTTTACAACACCACAGGGATGCAGTCACCCCAATCCACATGGTGGGAAGGGCTACTGGGCAGATGGCCTGGTTTCTTCAACAGAAAAACACGTTTAACACAAAAAGATGAAGATGGAACTAATAGCTTAAAAGAGACTTAAGAGACATAAGTAGATGCTATTTGCATGCTGGGCCAAGTAAACCATAAAAAAAATCCTACAACGTAACACAAAGTTATTTAAGAAACAATTAGGGAAATATAAATGCTGACTGGATATTTGGTGGTATTAAGGAATTATTGTTAACTAGAGGCCCGGTGCATGGATTTGTGCACTAGTGGGGTCCCTCGAACTGGCCTGCAAGGATTGGGCTGAAACAAGCAGTCTGACATCCCCTGAGGGGTCCCAGGTTGTGAGAGGGCGCAGGCCAGGCCGAGGGAGCCCACCAGTGCATGAATTCGTGCACTGGGCCTCTAGTATGCATGTAAGATCTTTGGTTAATCTTTCCCTGCCCTCCCCTCCGGCCCCTTCCCTCTGATGTTCATCAGTCTGTTCCATGTTTCCATGCCTATGTATTGAGCATCTGCCCCCTGGTGGTCAGTGCGCATCATAGCTACCGGTCAAACAGTCAAATGGTAGCTTAGGCTTTTATATATATAGATTATTTTTAGGTGTGTTGATGCTACTGTGGTTTTGTATAAGAGGAATCCCAATTGTTTATATAAATGCTAAAATATTTACAGATGGTAGGATGTTTGGAATTTGCCTCAAAATAATCTGGGTGAAGGGGTGGCACAGAAACTATATTGATGGCTATGATGGGGGTATGGGAGTTCATTATACCATCTCTCTACTTTTAGACATGTTTGATATTTTCTAAAAGTTAATGTTCCTTCAGGAAGTCAGCAGTATTTCTTAAATGTGGTTTCCACAGCTGTCATTTGGGGTACTTATTAAAATTCACAGTCTACTTAAGGTACTTAATAAAGTTAAAAGTCTGCCCAACCCTAGATTTCTAAATTAGAATTCCTGGGAGTGAAGCCCAGATAACTGTATAAGTATAGCCCTGGCTGAGTGGCTCAGTTGGTTGGAGCATCATCCAGTACACCAAAGGGTTGAGGGTTCGATCCAAGGTTGGGGTGAGTGCAGGAGGCAGCTGACAGATGTTTAGATCTCGATCTCTCTCTCTCTCTATCTCTCTCTCTCTCTCTCTCTCTCTCTCTCTTTCTCTCTCTCTCTCTCTCTCACACACACACACAATAAAATACACTAGGCAAATGGGTCTTTTGCATACTCCATTTTGTTTTAACTATTTGCAAGAAATAAATTATTTCAGTTTTTAGATTTAACTGTTTAAAGGGCTTTAAACAGTTAAATCTAAAAATTCTTTTTCTACTAAAAGAGGCATACAGTAATCTAAACTATCCTTCACATACTACTGTTTAATTTCTTTTTTAATTAAAATAATTTATTAAAATATTTATTGCAAATTTGACCATTTCAATAAACTATTTCTTCACCATGTCATATATCAATAAGCAAGTGACTTGACTTAAGAAATGTATTATGGGAAGGGGGCATCTGATAATACTTTCTAAAGTTTGCTGAGCACGTGGGGTTAAGAAATTGGAGGAAAGAACCTAATGAAACGTGGATGAAGTCATAGAAATGTGTCTCTTTTATGAAAGCCACGCTTGGTGACAGAAAAGATAAGCAAAATATTTTTAAAAGAAAGAAAAATATGTATCCCACATCCAGTTTCAATATCAGTTCAACTACTTCAAGAGTCATAGAGTTGTTTTCCAAAAAGATGACCCATTTCCTGACACAAAGAACATACTCCTTTCAGTAAATGCCAGCGGTTTGTTGAATGACCCTGTTTCTTTGGTAAGCCAACAGTTTACCAGGAGGATGAACAATCAAAACCAGACATCAATGGCACAACTTTGATAAACCATAGAGAAGCAGAAAGTTCAGTGTCAGCAATTAGTAACACTACTAAGGTACTAGATATAGTCTCAGAAGTTTTGTATAGGATTTCTAATTTAATCTTTATTGAAACATGTGGCTTTTATACTTGTTTAAAAAATTCCACCCCCAGCCCTAACCGGTTTGGCTCAGTGGATAGAGCATCGGCCTGTGGACTGAAAGGTCCCAGGTTTGATTCCGATCAAGGGCATGTACCTTGGTTGCAGGCACATCCCCAGTAGGGGGTGTGCAGGAGGCAGCTGATCAATGTTTCTCTTTCATTGATGTTTCTAACTCTCTATCCCTCTCCCTTCCTCTCTGTAAAAAATCAATAAAATAGATATTTTTTAAAAATTCCACCCCCAAAATTTGAAAACACTTATTCATAAAGACATATATTCACTGCAGCATTATTTACAATAGCCAAGACATGGAAACAACCTAAGTGCCCTTTAACTGGTGACTGACAAAGAAGATGTGGCATATATATAAAACAGAATACTACTCAGCCACTAAAAAGACGAAATGTTGCCATTTGTGACAACGTGGATGGATTTGAGAGTATCATGCTAAGTGGACAAACAAGACAAATAAACTCATAGACACAGACAATACCATGTGTTCACCAGAGAGGAGGGAGGTAGGGGGAGGAGAAGAGGGTAAAAAGGGTCAAATATATGGTGACAGAAGGATCCAAGACTCTGATTGGTGAGCACACAAAGCATTATACATATAATCTATATATATAAAAAGCCAGCGACTGTAATGGTCATAATGACCGGTCGCTTATGACGCCCATTGTGGCCAGCGAACGGGCGGATCAGGGGGTGGGGCCAGTCAGCCCACCGCCCACAGCCCTTCCCCATGGCCGGCCCCACCCCAATCGGCCCCCCAACCCCAACTGGGGATGGGGACTACCGGCCAATCACCCGCGTCCCCTTCCCCCTGCTGGTCCGGCCCTGATCAGGCCGGGGCGAGCTGGCCGGACCCCACTCGTGCACGAATTCATGCACTGGGCCTCTAGTGTATTATAAAACTGTACACTTGAAACTTATAAAATGTTACTGACCCTGATACATTTCATTTAAAAAGGGGCTTCAGAGCATCTGCATTTTATTTTTAAGTTAAATTTCGTACTACTTAATACATGTAATTTTATAAAATCATACCATGCCTCCTATAGTGGAGCAGTACTTAACATGGGGGTTAGACTATAAAGTTCCCACCCAACACAAAGTGTGTGGAGCCGAAATTGACCTTCAGATTTTAAAGTGTAAATCAGATCCTAATACTCTTCCCCCTCAAACCTTTCAGTGGCTTCCCAGCATTTATGGTGAATCTACAGTCCAGGTCCTCATCGAGGCTGAGAGGCCCTACGTGTTCTGATCCCAACTGTGTGAAACCCCCTTTCTTTCCCGCCTGCCTTCATGTCCCTTTCCACGTGCCAGACTCAATCCTAGAATGTTTCTCTTCCGGCAAGTCACAAAACATGTTCCCTTCATGGGGGTCTCTGCTCAACTCTCTCTCCAAAATGGTGTAACCCAGTGGTCGGCAAACTCCTTAGTCAACAGAGCCAAATATCAACAGTACAACGATTGAAATTTCTTTTGAGAACCAAATTTTTTAAACTTAAACTTCTTCTAACGCCACTTCTTCAAAATAGACTCGCCCAGGCTGTGGTATTTTGTGGAAGAGCCACATTCAAGGGGCCAAAGAGCCGCATGTGGCTCGCGTGCCGTGGTTTGCCGACCACTGATGTAACCACGTTGATTTACTGGCATTGACTGAAGTAGTCATGAGTAACTGTGCTTATGGTAGCAAAATGTCGGTATGAAATTCAAAGTCACAGATTGGAGTCACCATGCAGAACAAGGTAAATTGTGAGTTCTGAAACTGAATGGACAGAGATAGGCCCTCAGGCTTATATATTTCTTCTTATTTGTTTTCTAAAGACATCAGTGAGCACGTCATTAATGTTATAATTTGAAGTGTTCTCTGCCTCTAATGAAAGACTTAGACTAGCTGAGGATGTTATCATTGGTTCCCCAAACTGCAGCCGTACAAATTAAAAAATGCAAATTGTTTCATACCGTTAATGATTCCAACTTTGAAAGAAGTCATTTCTACTCTTCCTTTTGTTTTAAGTGAATACAATTTAAGCGGGTAAGTTTAAGTGAAAAAATACCTTGAGATTGCAAAGTAGCTATTTAAAAAGATAAAATACCCTGTTAGCATTTGCCACTCCTTATTTTACAGCACCAGGATTTTCTCAATGCTGTGCAACAATAGGAAAAAGTCAACAACAAAAGGGAATCAATTGGAAACTCAAGTTACAGTGTCTGCAGCTGTCATCGTAACATGGATTTCAAATTTCTGGTTTTTTCCTTGGCTTTGTAAGTCAGCATTATACTTAGAAATCTAACAAAAATTATACTAACAAAGTTTTCCTTTCTCAGTTTTATATATTGAGGTTTCACATAATATTGTGTTTGAAAAAGGAGCTGGTACTAAAAATATTTATAAATTAAGTAAAGGCAACGAGTGGCATTTGTACCTGTGGGTGATTACTGCTGTAGCTATGTGATGCCTAAAGACAGGCGAGAAAGGACAAAGGAAAAAAAACGAGTTCTTATGGTACTTTTCCCCGCACATGAGAGCAAACACCTGGATACAAGTAATGAAATGATGATCCACTTGATCTTCCTCCTTTCCCCCCCCCCCCCACGTGTTTGGAGTCAAGTAGGCAAAGGGCTGGAGCAATCATCGATGCCACTGTGTCTGCACAGGTGAGCAGGGCCTCGGAACAGAAGGATGGGCAGGAAGAGTTGCATCTTCCTGTGATACTGCCTTTCCCATCAGTGCTCTCTGACTCAGGGGAGGACTGAGCTGCGGGGGACAGGGCATGGGTCTATCACTCAGAGAGATTTAGAGTCAACACCCACTTGCTTATTATTAGCAGGGAAACTGAGCTCACTCAGTTTCATCCAACATCTCTTATCTGTCCATGAAGATGGCAATACCCACCTAAGAGTTTGAAGATGCCTTATATTTCATAAAATATAACATAGAAAAGTCAATTAGCCCCTTACTGAGTGTCCATACATTGCTTCTTCCGTCTTCCTGGAGCCTCGTAGAAATGCTGACCAGCCTGCATCAGTGCAGGGATCAGAGTTCTATCTCGGGAGTGGACCTGCCAGGCGAGGGGTGCAGCCAGCACCTTGGAGAGGCCCTTCCGGAAGTCCAACCATGAGTCCTCATCTGAACCCTCTGAGCCCCACTTTAGTGGTCTTCTGTAATTCTCCTGACCCAGAGGAGAAAGGACACAGGAGGTGGGAGCAAGGGCTGAAGGGAAGCCAGCCTCCTCCAAGCACCAAGGCGTGGAGAACAAAACGGCTCCTCCTCGGAGCTCACAACCGTGAGCCTCTAAGCCCCGGAGAATTCTGCTCCTGCTAAAATCCAAGTCAGTCTTTCCTAAGCATTACAGGCGGCACCTTCTCTTCACATTTCAAAGCAAGCATTTGCCACTTCAGCTGTACAAATTATATAGGATTGAAAATAGTATAGCTGAAAGAAACGTGGGGTTTGTAATTAGAGCTCCTTCTCCTTCCCCCCCACTTCTCCACGCAAACAGGAACAAACTGAACTGAAAATGAAACGTGGTTCTTTAAAAGGCTAAGGTTGTCATCCCCTGTGTTCTATCTTTAGTCTGCTTTTCTTTGTCTTTCTAAAGTGCTGAAGATATGTTTGCCTCATGGAGAGAAAACACTGTGAGTGTGTACAGGGAGCCATCGTCTGCCTTGGGGACCAAGCCTCAAGTCACTAGAATTCCCTTTCCTTTTTTCTACAGCTCATGAGCTTATCAGGCAGCCGCTGAGCCAGATGGATGCTTACTGCAAGGAGAATTCTGCATCCAGCATCCAGTTGTCTCCATAGAGAGAAGGCTCTGAATCTGGTGAAGCTGAAGCAAGATGTTTGGTGAAGCAAGCACCAGAGTTAGGACGTGGGCTTCCCGAGGACAGGATGCCGCTTTCTTCTCCCGGTGCCGGGGCTGCTGCTGGCAGCCAGTGAATATTGGGGGAATTAACAAACGCAGGGATGAAAATGTGATGTCCATAACTGCTGGTGAAGTGTAGCCTTGGAGAAAACCAACCTTCCAGATTTTGTAGCTAGTAGACAATTGAATTCAGCTGGCAAAAATGAGAAGGGTTACGGTTATCCATTTCATGTCCCAATGACTGTGTCAGTCTTCAGAGGAAATGAAAAATTTCATTAAAAACAAAACAAAAAAGGAATTTCAGAAAAATCTTTTGTGAATCAAAACCAGAGGAGATCAAGTGACCGAGTGTTCAAATGAAAGAGTAAAAAAAATAATAATAATAAAGTAGAGATATTATTGATTTCTCCTCCCACTCTTTCTCACTACTGTGAGATTTTAAAGACATTCCTTCTTGTCAAAAGGATGTCATTGAATGCGTTTAAAGTATCTACATAAACCTGCCTCTTCACATCTTCCTTGTTCTCATAATATATCATCTCATCTCCTCTCACTGAGTTTTATAATGGCATGCAAGTTTATAGTTTTTTTTAAAAAATGTTACAGACAAATAATTCACGTTAAAACTCCACTACTAATTCAAAACCTCAAGATTTATAATTTAAAAATTCTTACTAGCATTTCGCTTAAGCTTATTTTTAGTTGGCTATGTTTTTAAAGAAGGTATAAAAATGTCTATCTCATTTCAGCATTCTTAAATCTATCATCAGTATTTCCATTACATAATACCCCCATTGAAAGCAATTCAGTCTTTAAAGTGAATCTAGATTAAATTTTATTATGTTTGGTATCGATGAAAATCCTTAAGATTTGAAGTGAACAAATTAAGCTATCTGGATTCAAGTTCTGCGTATGTCATGTGCTATTTGTGCAATCTTATACAACCATTTAATTTATACGAGCATCAGTTTCATCAACTATTAAAATGAGGTTAAAATATTTGTCTGGGGTGATAAGGACACATATATAATACCTTGATCAATAAAGAAAATTAAAAGAATAAAAACAAAAAAAAATATTTGTCTAAGAACAGCTCTGAGGTTGACATCAGTGTAACATTATTTTTATCACCATCATTGTCATCATTATCACCTCCATCTGCACTTAAAATAACTCAAATGAGAGAGGATAAGAAGAACCAAATGCATCCCCTACTCTGTACCCGACTCCATGCTATGGACTGTGCATGGGTTTTGCAACTTGAGGTCACAAGAGCCCTCTGATCTACATATAAATGTATATGTGTCATAAAGAAATACAATATATTGCCAACTCGGGAAGCAGAGGGACAAAGAATTAAGTAACACGCCTGATGAATATATTAATCAGGCACGTTTTGTTAAATCAATTATTCTATTAATATTTATTGATCACCAACTATGTACCAAGCACTGGTGTGAATATAGAGAAGTGACAAAAATCTCTGCTGTCAGAGAGCTGACAATGAACTGGAGTCTTCTGAATTCTAAATCACAGTTTCTCTACTCCACATGCCAGTGTGTGCTGGGGGGCTCCTCTGTCCCCTCTCTATCTAGTGGCACAACTTACTTAGAAAATATTAACTGGGCAGCAGCATCCTAGCATAAATGTTCAAGCTCCAATGCCAGGACTCTGTAGCCTCAAGGTCCAAGGCTGCCCAAGGGCTGAGGTGATCAATACCCTGACATCCCTATAGCCCATTAGTAACACACTGGGTTAGGAAGCTCTACATTATCTATAGTGTAGTCAATAATTCAGAAAGTTCACTAATTTTATTGACCTCCTCTCATGTTAATTAACATTGCATATATAGAGCATGCAATTCCTAGTACTATACACAGATCTGCTTTTACTTTCTAGATCTTATTGCTGTAGACCTAGTGCTTTTAGTAGGTCAGCAAGAAAAAGTTAAAACAACATATGTAGTAAGCAGGTAAAATTAAATAGTCATCAGAAACAATATTTAAAAAACATGTTATTAAATTGCTCTGGCCAGTGTGGCACATGCCTAGGTTGAGGGCTCGATCACCGGTAGGAGGCAGCCAATCAATGTTTTACTCTCACATAGATGTTTCTCTCTCTCTCTCTCTCTCTCTCTCTCTCTCTCTCTCTTTCTTCTTCTTCTTCTCTCTCTAAACATCAATAAAGATATTTAAAAACAAACCAACAGACAAAAAACATGTTATTAAATCATTATAGCAGAAAGTAAAACTTAAGAATGCAAAGGAATCAAGGAATTTCATAAGCTTAACACCAAACTCAGGCTCAGAAATGGACTGAAACACTGGGGTCTATGTTAAGTAAACTACTGTCTTCTACATTCTTGACTCTTGCTTTTTTGCCTTAGATATTATAGCAAATATGCATCAGGTACATAAAGAGGTGGATAGGCTCACATTCAGACAGACTCAGCAGTGAACATCACTGTTATGTATGGAAAGAATATGTATGGCCAAAGGGGGTGGGGTGATATAAGAAATGGTCCTGATGTGCTGAAAAACAGACTTGAGATAAGGACAGCACATGCCGGCAATGGGTCGGGAAGACTGCGCTTACTGGGCGTGCATTGCATGGAGAATCCTCTGGGAGGCAGACGGGTTTATCACGGAAGAAAAGCACATCGTCAAGTAGTGCCTGATCTAGCAGAGCAGTGAGAACCGAGTTGATGTAAAAAAGAAGTAACAGCAACAACAGAGCTGTAGGAAAACTGCATTATTAGAAACCAAACAATCCAGTTCAAAAATGGGTAAAAGACCTGGACAACCCACTAAAGAAAATCTATAGATGGCAAATAAGCATGTAAAAAGATGCTCCATGTCATATGTTACTAAGAAATTTCAAATTAAAACAACAAGATACCACTACACACCTATCAGAATGGCCAAAATTCAGAACACCAACACCACCAAATGCTGGTGAGGATGTGGAGCAACAGGAACTCTCATTCATTGCTGGTGGGAATGCAAAATGGTACAGTCACTTAGAAAGACAATTTGGTAGTTACTTACAAATGAAACATATTCTTACCCTATGATCCAACAAGCATACTCCTTAGTATTTATTCAAGGGAGGTGAAGATACATTCCATAAAAATCTACATAGATATTTATAGTAGCTTTATTTATAATTGACAAAACTTGGAAGCAACCAAGATATCCTTCAGTAGGTGAAAGGATAAATAAATTGCAGTATATCTATAAAATGGAATATTATAGTCAGTGATAAAAAAAGAAGTATAAAGCCATGGAAAGACATGCAAGATCTTTAAATGTATATTACTAAGTGAAAGAAGCCAATATAAAAAGGCTATACACTGTATGAGTCCAACTATATGACATTCTTGAAAAGGCAAAACTATTGTGACAATAAAAAGAGCAATGGTTTGGGTTTGGAAGGGAGGGAGGCATGAATAGATGGAGCACAGGAGATTTTTTTTTAATTATTATTATTTTTTAATCAGAGGAAGGGAAAGGGAGAAAGAGATGGAGACATCAATGATGAGAGAATCATTGATCAGCTGCCTCCTGCACAACCCCAACTGGGGATCGAGCCCGCGACCTGGGCATGTGTCCTTGACAGGGATCGAACGTGGGATCTTTCAGTCCACAGGCTGATGCTCTATCCACTGAGCCAAACCAGCTAGGGCGAGCATAGGAGATTTTTAAGGCAGTGAAAACTATTCTATATGGTACTGTAATGGTAAACACATATAATTATACATTTGTCAAAACCCATAGAATGTACACCAGAAAGAATGAACCCTACTGTAAATTATGGACTTCAGTTAATAATAGTATATCAACATTAATGCATCAGTTATAACACATGTACCACTCTTACACAAGATATTAACAACAAGGGACACTGTTGGGGAGGTGAGGAGACCGGAAAAGTGGGAACTCTCTGTACTTTCCAATCAATTCTTCTGAGAACCTAAAACTGCTCTAAAAAAGCAAAAATCTGTTAATTAAAAAACAAAACAAAGCTGTTTAAGGTCTTCCTTCAATGTCTTTCTGGATATTGGCTCAAGGCCAGTGGACTTAATCAGCGCCATCAAAATTACTCCCAGCCAGAGTTGAAGAGATTAGAGGTGACTGGTTTATGGGTGGACCCCTGCAAGGACACAGTGTTTCATAGGGAGGTAATGGCGCGGGCAAGGTTTAGGGGTAGAGTGCACTGGGAAGAGTGGTCAGCTGAGTACTGGGCTTGAATGCAAGACAAAGGTCACCAGATAGTGAAGACGGGCGGTGCTGAACTGTTATTAGGAGCTTAGAATGTAATCTGAAAGGTGAGTGGGGTCACTCCAGACAAATGGGAAGGGATATGATGAAATCAAAATGATGTCCAAGGAAAAGTCTTGGTTAAGCCACACTAGACATGAGAGACCAGGAGGGAACCCACTATTGGTGAGGCTATACGTCATCAGCTCTGAGAGGAGGTGAACAGAAGACACTGGGAAGTTAAGGGAGAGTAAAATTTCCAGGAAAAGACACCAAGGGCCGTATTAAGGAATCCAAGATGCAAGAATAATTTCTCCTGACTGTGAGGAGGAAACCCAAGAGTGTAACTAATCATGAAGTAGGGTTCCTACATTTCTTCTCATTCAAGTCTCTCATCTGACCATGGTTAGGAGCAGAGCAAGAGGTCTGCGCTGGATACCGGCAGAGAAGAGGAAAAGAGAGGGAAGAGAGCAGACACACACAATTGGAGGCAGAGAATTTTCACCGTTATAGACATACATGCGCTGGGAAACTCAGCAGCCAAAACGCATTTTAAGGATCTGTATTTATTAACAAGGAAAGATGTTCACAATACATTGCAAAGTGAGAAAAGAAGGTTCAGAAAAGTATATCAATTACGATGCAATTTTTGTAAAGCTCCGTGTATTTATTTATATATATGTATGCAGAGAAAATATTCTGGAGCAAAACACACTCAAATGCTAACAGTGGTGAACACCCCTGGGCAACCACCACATGGCAGGCTTTTCATAGTCCTACTATGCATTTTCCTAACTCTTCTTCAAGCCAATGCAGAGATTACTTGGAAAAGACTACTTTCTTTAAATGAAAGAGTTAACACTCTTTCCACCTCATAATTCAAGTTTCTAATAATGTTCCCCTTGTTAAGGGTAGAATAGCTAGTGCCTTACACAGAAGTCAATGCTCGCTCTAGATCCGTGTGGAGCAGCTTCTCATTACACAAATTACTCCAATAGCCACCTCCTGATGCAGAAAGGAAAAAGAAATGGAAATTCAAAAAAACTAAAATTATAAAATAATAGTAATAATAATAATAATAATAATAATAATAATAATAATAATAATGGAAGCTGCAAGAACAGCAGCGAAGAAAAATGCCTTGGGAAGGGACGGGACAGACGCCCCCACATTCCTAGCACTTATTTCTCTGACTCTGGAGGAGGTTTCTTGATTAGTCTATTTTAAAAACTGTTAAAAAAATCCTAGCTAAAACTAACATTAAAATGTATAAGATGTACAGAAACACCCCATGAGACAAATTATTTATAAAGATAATGTAGCAGTGACCTGACATTAGCATGGATCATAGTTCAGTTACCAGACTACCAAAGGGATGCATGGTCCAATTGCCAATGTCAGATTTTACTGTTTGTTCTGATCCATCAAAACTATTGCTTTCCACAGAGAGGGGGGAGTGGTGGTGATGGTCCTTGGGGTGGGAGGGGCAGACTAAAAAAAAAACAACAACAGGCAATCCAGCAGCAGTGTTTTTAAAGACAGATCATATCTATCATCTTTCTTAAACTAACAATGTTATCTTGCAATCTGTACTGGAAAGTACCTTTAATCACAGCCATCTGTTTGGAGTGCTCCCTTTCTATGGGCATACATTCACGACAGCTATTTACTGTAGTTCATTATTTAGGCATATTGCTGTTATCTTTCCTGTAACTTTCACTTCTATTGAATTAAAGTAGGAGCATGAGAAAGTCAGAAAGCAAAGTTATGTTAAAACCACTGCTTTGAAATTGTATTACCTGCTAACAACTCTGTCCAAAAGTTTAGTCAGCGAAGAAGCTGAACTGTTGCTGAAAAGAAGACTAAAAGATTGCCTGGAGATTCCCTTTATTCATGTGTTTCTTGTTCCTTATAAAACAAAGATATGTTCCTGGTAAAGACATTCCATTTCTGTTTCAATCTAGAGACCACTCAATATTTTAAATGTTTACCTACAAAATAGGGAATTGCAGCAACATTCATAGAAGACCAGTGGCATTAACAGTATAAATCAAAATAATTTGTCTCCTGTTAATCTTGATAGTAAATAACATCACTGAGAACTAATAAACTCTGAGCTAGAGCCTAAAGTAATAATTCAGTTTAAGACTAATAAATTCATTTGCAAGGTAATAACCACTACTTTAAATAGAGGGAATTACCATCAACTTGTTTTCAGAGTAACTTCTGTTCCCAAGGGAGCTACTGAAACCAGTGAGTGAGTGTATGTTACCTCTGGGCTATGAGTTGTTAGTACACATGGAGCTACACAGTTACAAACCAAGGCAGAGCATATTGACCAAAGGAGTTGAGCCTTAGTCCCAACTCTAAGGAGAGTGCTGTTAACAATGTGCTAAGTCAGTGGTCGGCAAACTCATTAGTCAGCAGAGCCAAATATCAACAGTACAACGATTGAAATTTGTTTTGAGAGCCAAATTTTTTAAACTTAAACTTCTTCTAATGCCACTTCTTCAAAATAGACTCGCCCAGGCCATGGTATTTTGTGGAAGAGCCACACTCAAGGGGCCAAAGAGCCGCATGTGGCTCGCGAGCTGCGGTTTGCCGACCACTGTGCTAAGTGAATGCCTGCATTTACAAAACACACACGCCGGATACTGGAAATTCTGAGATTTAGAGCAACCAGAAGGTCTCAGTGCTGTCTGGAATGTTCACTGACTCGTTCCTCAGCAGCAAAGGGAAAAAAAGTACTTTAGAAATCACTTCTAGAAGGCAAAGACATAGATGGCCATCTTGTTGTCTTACTTTTTATAAGATGTTCTAAAAATTGATTTTTAGAGAGAGGGAGAAGGAGAGAGAGAGAAACATTTATGTGAGAGCAGAACATTGATTGTCTGCTTCCTGCATGTCCCCTACTGGGGATCGAGACTGTTACCTGGGCATGTGCCCCAACTGGGAATTGAACAGGCAACTGTTTGGTGCATGGGACGATGCCCAACCAATTGAGCCATGCTAGCCAGGGCTCCTTGCCTTACTTTTGACCAGAAGAACGCAAGCTTACTTAGTTTGATGCTTCTACTGAACAGTAGCAGAAAGGAAAAAAAAGAGTGGATTTGTGATAGGAAACTATTTGAGAAATTCATCTACCCATCTGAACCAAGTCTGTGCACCTAAAAATATAGAAAGGTTTTGAAGGTTTCTGAAATCTTCCCAAACGGTGTAGTTGACAGTGTTGTTCTTTGGTCACCCAAAACTTCTAGAAAGGCAGAACTATAACATTCACTTGCAGACAGAGTGGACTCTCATTAAATGTCTGATGAATGAATGAATGAATGAATTGGTCAATCAATGGTTTACTTAAAGTTGTCTGTGTGTGACATTTTATTAGGGCCTGAAAAATCAATAGAAATTATACAAACGTCTTGTCCTTAAGAAGCTTCTGTTCCATCAGAAGCAAATACAAATAAGCAATTTTAAGATGGTATGGTACAGGAATAATGAATAAGGAACAGACATAATAGAGAGCAAACTGATGAATTGTGAGGGGGCATAAAAACTTCTAAGATAGGATTTGATTAACTAATTCTCAACAAGGTGCTAATATTTTATCTGTGGTTTTTGTCCCAGGATCATTTTAATAGAAAACAAGGGGACGTTTTTGCTCAGTATTTGAGGACTTAACTACTATTGGCTCATTTCAGGAATCAGGTGAGAGAATGGCAGAGAAGATACTTCAAATAACACTAGTGGGCACAAAGTCTACCTATTTCCATAATGGAAAGGCTCAGAGAGGTGGGTGCATGTGTTCCTGAGCAGTTGTATCTAGCAAGGACATAAAAGAAAGTTTGTGAAGGGTCTTGAACAGGTATTTGCACACACGTGTTCATTGCAGCATTACTCACAATAGCAAAGAAGTGGAAGCAACTCAAATGTGTATTGATGGATGAGCGGATAAGCAAATTGTGGTATGTCCATACAATGGAATATTAGTCAGCCTTAAAAAGGAAGGAATTTGTAACACATAACATGGATGAACCTTAAGGGCTAAATGAAATAAACCAGTTTCAAAATGATAAATACTGTAGGGTTCCACTTATATGAGGTTCCTAAAGTAGGCCAATTCATAGAGACAGAAGGTAGAATAGTGTTTGCCAGGGGCTGGGAGGGGCAGGGATGGGGAGTTAGTGTTTGATGAGTCCAGAGTTTCTATCTGAAAGATGAAAAGCATTCTGGAGATGGATGGTGGTAATGGTTTCACAACAATGTGAATATACTTAATACCACTGAACGGTACTTGAGTATAGTATTGTACACTGAACTTAAAGATGACTAAGATAAATATTATTTTTATATATTTTATCACAATTTTAAAAATTGGGTAAAAAATAAAATTGGTCAAGTATCCATACTGTTGAAGTTTATATGCAAAGTTAGATTATTACAATTAAGTTAGTATTTATTTTACATAGAACATTATTGGGTAGAAGGCAGGATGGGTAACATTCATTGATTAGGTGGGCAGCTGCTTGGTTCCTAACATGTTTGAAAAAAATGACACCCCAAAGATCTCCCCAAGGATCAGTTAAAATTACACCATAAAAATTCAATCCTTGAGTCTCCAGGCCCTGGTAAAATGAAATGATCCTGGCCAAGGCCTTTATCAGCTTAATGTGCCTTTATTAAACTACTAGAGGCCCGGTGCACAAAATTCGTGCATGGGGGGGGGGCGAGGCGGGGGAGTCCCTCAGCCCAGTCTGCACCCTTTCCAATCCCTCAGGGGATTGCCTTTTGCAATCCGGGACTGCTGGCTCCTAACCACTCACCTGCCTGCTTGATCACTCCTAACCACCTCTGCCTGCCTGCCTGATCGCCCCTAACCACCTCTGCTTGCCTGCCTGATCACTCGTAACTGCTCCCCTGTTCCCCTGATCGCCGTTACCCACCTCTGCCTCTCCCCGCACCTGGGACCCAGGATTCCCTCCTCTGGCCAGTCACAGGCACCTGGAACCTGGACTTTCCTCCCTCTGCAGGCACCTAGGACCCAGGCTGGCAAAGGTGGACTTTCCTCCCTCTGGCCAGCCGCAGGCGCCCGGGACCACAGGGCGTGTGGCTTGTCCCTCTCCTGGGCTGCAGGCACAGGTGCAACCGCTGGCACCCGGGACCACAGGGCGGGTGGCTTGTCCCTCTCCTGGGCTGCAGCCTGGCTGGTCCCCATTCCTCTCTCCCCAGTGTTGAGTGTCTGAGCCATTATGGCTTATGGGGACAGTGTGAGGGCGTGAGGACCATTTGCATATTAGCTCTTCATTATATAGGATGATTCTTTACAGGTCAACCAAGGTACCTGAAGTGATTTGAGAGGCATTGGGAGAGGGAAAGATTAGATCCAAAAGGTAGGAGAGAGAGATGAGACACCGAGGGGATACGTAGGTTGCTGAAATCAAACTGCCTACTTGGAAATTTCCCCACGCCACAGATAACCCTTTCCCACAGGTTTTCATACAAGCTTCGCTCCGTTTCTCCTTCTGACACTCTCCCTTCTATGTGAAAGAGTCCTGGCCATAGGAACACATTTCACACTGCAAAACCTGAAAAGAGTTTCATCAGAAGAGAAACATGGCTTCTGCTAAGCAATGTTCAACTGTGGCGACATATGTAATCACGGAAACAAATCTGAGTTTTCAGTTTAACAAACTGAAATGTGGTTCATAAATTTGAGATTGAGGTGGAATACGTCAATATATATGCCTTGGTGCTCTGCATTTCTGGTTGCTACCATGAGTAGGCTAGGTTTGAAGACTCCAGATCTGTGAATGATGTCACAGATAAGACATATTGAATCAGAGGGGCTTCAATGTCAAGATAAGTGACATTACACAGCCCTAGCTGTGATGTCATGTCCTTACCATAGAGTAAGGCTGGAGAGCTGCTGCCTGCAAGGCCGCCATGCTCTGTAGCTGGGCTGCTTCCAGTGAGCGTGCCAGGGGGCCAGGGTGTGTGTGTGTGTGTGTGTGTGTGTGTGTGTGTGTGTGTGAGAGAGAGAGAGAGAGAGAGAGAGAGAGAGAGAGAGAGAGAGAGAGAGATTACATAAAAGAAAGATGGGTGAGCAACAATAATCTGCCTTGGGATAGCCTATTTTTTACAAGATACTCAGTAAACCTCACCGGCATTACCTCATTACTTCCCCAGAGCATCTTAGATTACAATGACTACCTCTACATGCTAATCAAGGGGGCAACTGGAAGCTACAACACAGTTCCACTCGTTCAGACTTCACTGTATCATTAACATTTCTGAAAAAGCAGATAACAGCAGGTGGTTTTGATCGTAGTGTTGGCTTTGACTGTGTAGCCATGTCCCTTGTGGATCAGCATGGTTCCACCGCTTGAGGCACCACAGAAAGCACAGGTGGGTAAGAAAATCAGCTGACAAAACCTAGTGGAATAATGCACAGGTGGCAGGACACACACAGCTGCGTCTTCACCCCACTTCTAAAAATAAAATTCTGTTTTCGTCCTCTAGCCTCTATACATTCTAGTATAGATTGAATAAGTATTTATAAAGAAACATACCGTTTTGATTAATATTGCATGCGAAACTGCATGTAAGGTCATGAGTCTGTACATGGAAACCATGGCAGTGAGACATTGCTTCAGCACCTGTACTGCTGCCTCTCTCCTGGCCCTGGCTCTTGTTCTAGACTCCGAGCTGGAGGCCAGACTGAACTGAGCACAGAAAACCACGTCTTCCTTTCAGTATCAAATGCAGTGAGTCGGTGTTTGGGCCACAGTCGGCTATTAAAGCAAATATGCAGAATCAGGAATTCCCAAACATGCCATGTTTTCATTTCCATTTTGCATGACAATGAAGCTCGCCAAATTTGGCCCTTTAAATAATGAGGTCCCCTACCACACATTTCTTTATCAGTCTTCCAGGTAAAATTGTTATCTAAGACACTGATAAAAATGTTCAAAATGCTGGCTGTTTCTCAGCAGCAAAAAAAATGTCTTTGGCCTCTGACCCACCGCTGGGGTTTCTCAAACACTCCCCTGTCTTTTAAAATGCATCTCATTCAGGCGATGGTACCCAGTAGTAACACCTGCATGCACAGGAGCTAAGCCCCCAGCCCTGGACATGCAGAGTCCGTCTCACAACACGAGAAGCCCATTTAAAAATGCAGTTGAAGGTCTTTAAGTGGAGGAGGAAAGGGAGGACTCTGAGTTACAACAGTGGAGTATGTTGGGTGTTCGTTTTCCTCCTTGTCTTCCTCTATCCCCTTGATTTCTACTTATTCGCAGTTATATGGTAGGGGAAGGTGTCCCTCGAGGCAAAGAGAGTAGAAAACAGAGGCCATCCCCAGCAGCCCATTCCACCCTGTCTACACTCTTCCATGTGTGTGTTTTTTTAACTGAAAAATTAGAAAGAAAACATGGCAAGATATTATGTGCTTAATGCACATTTATGTGTCCTCTCCCTCATTTTTTTAATCTATAAAGACAGCACTTTCAGCATCTGGCCTGTAGCCGGAGACCTAAAAAGTACCTGCTACTCCCCCTCCGCAGCATGCAGTTTCCACGACAACAAACTGGCTCCCAAACGCACCGGTGAAAACCACAAGTTCTCACTCTCGGTGACTTGAATTTAGTGAAATGAAAGTCATTGCTATTTTAGTATTTTTAAAGAGTTATACTTCATAGCCCAGTTAAAAGGTCAGTTCTTGAAATTGATGGGCGAGCACTGGTCTCACCTGATGATAGAGAATGATTTTTTAGGGAGCCCGAGGGCCACGGAAAACACTGTCTATTTTGGGGTCCTAGGAAAAAAAGAGTCTTTTAGGGTGATACTATAATGTTACCTACCAGGAGAACATGCTTTCAGCTCATCAGCAGGTGTTTATTTAAACCCCCAGGATACAGGAGTTTGGCAGAATCCCCGGTGATGCGATGCCTGCTGCTGGCAAGATCAGCTCCCTCAACCTGTCCCAAGTCTGGGCTCACTGTTTAGAAAGCACAGATGGACTTGGAACCACCTCAGCTGTGATACCTTCCTGGGATGTCTCTTTGGAAACACTCCTGAATTGTCCAGGCTAACATGTTCTTAGGCTTTGGCCATCTAACCGTGTTTCTATGTGTTTTATTGATCATGTCAACACCCTGCTTCAGATCTGTCCATGACTCTTCTCCTGTCTTCCAGATAAACTCCAAAATCCTCAGCAGCGCTAACCACCAGGCCCTCCCCCGACACTTCTTACCTGTTCTCCTCTGGCCACTCTGACTACTTGCAGTTTTCCTACATCCCATGCTCTCTCTTCTGAACTCGGCACATGCTGTCCACCAAGTAGCTAACGCTGGTTTCCCTCACCTTGAACCTGTGACTTGCTTATTAACTGAACTGCTTTGGCCAAAGGGAAATGAGCAAGCACCTTGGGAGCAGAGGTTGCAAAGCACTTGTGTGCTGGTTTGTCCTCTCTTGCTGCTCTTGGAAACCCTGAGATCGCAATACAAAGGAGCTCCGACTAGCCTGCTGGAGGATGCCACAGCGCATGGAGCTCCCAGCTGAAGCTCCCCTCTCTCTCAGGCCAACCAGCCTCATGACAGCTAGAGCGAGGCCGCCTCAGACCCATCAGTCCCAGCCAAGCTAGCCAGACTAGAACAGCCCTGCCAACCCACAGGATCATAAGAAATAATACATTTGTTGTTTGAAGCCACTAAATGGGTGGCTCGTTACACCGCATATGCTAACTGATGCACTCACTTTATTTCCTGGTTAAAAGCTTCCAGTCTCAGGATGAAGGCTTCCTGGACCCCAGAAACTGCCACATGGTTTTATATCCAGGGCCTCCCGCAGGCTCCACTAAAAGAGCAAGGGTCACAGTGGAAAGCAGCTGCCTGTTTTTTTCCATCTTTCTCTCCAGTGACTGAAAGGTCCTTTAGCTGCTGTGGGTACCTTGCTTACAGCACATACTCAGTAAACATTTGCTGAAAGGAAGAGGCATGAATGTATACATTTATCTTCCGGATTTTTCTATTCTTAATGCCAAAGAATTAAACTAGATCATTTTTACCTTTCACTACCTAGACATGTTAACTACATCAAAATATATTTTAATGCTTTTCTTTTTTACAGTTCCACTCATATCAATAGCCTTTGGGACTCTCCCTATTCTTTTTATAGATGAGACTATCAAACTATTGGTGCCTTTCACTTTGACTAATATATATTTAAAAAATCACCTAAAATTCCAGGGCTCTCAGCATATGCACATGGATAATTCTGACAAACGTTGCCATAATTACTCTACTCTATATGTCAGAGAAGCAGAAGGCTTTAACAATACAGAACTGGCTTCACTGTCAATGCGGTGACATTGACAGTTAATGACAGTTCATATCACAGAGGAAATGCCTCTACAAAGAGACTAGCAAGTTGCAATTGACAGTTGATGACAATTCAATCACAGAACAAGTGTCTTTATAAAGAGACTAGCAAGTTGCAATTGTTCACCTGTTGATTTCAGTAACAGAGCACGATATATTTTGTTTTGTGGAATGTCTCATCCTAACAGCATTAGAGCTGTCAGTCACTAGAGAGAAATCACCGGGTTAACACTTCACACACATCTCATCTAATTCTCTCAACAATCCTGCAGGGTAGTTATAATCAGCCCTATTTCACAAATGAGATAAATAAGACTCAGAGAAGTTGGTCAAGTTCCCCAAGGGCACACACAGTGAATGAGTGGTTTGGGATTCTAACCCAGATAGGATTCCAAAAGCCTCCTCTATGGACTAATACAGGGTGGGGCAAAAGTAGGTTTACAGTTGTGAGTAGGTGAAACACAGAGTTTCTTCTTGTATTATTATTTATTAATTACTAGAGGCCCAATGCACAAAATTTGTGCAAGAGTAGGCCTTCCTTCCCCCGGCTGCCAGCACCGGCTTCCCTCTGGCATCTGGAACCCTGGTTTCCCTCGCAGTCCCGGCTTCGTCCAGAAGGACATCCAGTCTAATTAGCATATTATGCTTTTATTATTATAGACTAGAGGCCCGGTGCACGAAATTCATGCACAGAGGGGGCGTTGTGCCTCAGCCCAGCCTGTACCCTCTCCAATCTGGGACCCCTCGAGGGATGTCCTACTGCCCGTTTAGGCCCAATCCCGATCCCAACGGGATCGGTCCTAAACAGGCAGTCGGACATCCCTCTCACAATCCAGGACTGCTGGCTCCCAACTGCTCGCCTGCCTGCCTTCCTGATTGCCCCTAACCGCTTCTACCTGCCAGCCTGATCACCCCCTAACCACTCCGCTGCCAGCCTGATTGATGCCTAAGTGCTCCCCTGCCAGCCTGTTTGCCCCCAACTTCCCTCCTCTGCTGGCCTGGTCACCCCTAACTGCCCTCCCCTGCAGGCTTGATCGCCTCCAACTGCCCTCCCTTGCAGGCAGGGTGCCTCCCAACTGCCCTCCCCTGCTGGCCATCTTGTGGTGGCCATCTTCTGTCCAAATGGGGGCAGAATCTTTGACCACATGGGGGCAGCAATCTTGTGTGTTCGAGTGATGGTCAATCTGCATATTACTCTTTTATTAGATAGGATAGAGGCCTGGTGCAGGGGTGGGGGCCAGCTGGTTTGCCCTGAAGGGTGTCCCAGATCAGGATGGGGGTTCCCTTGGGGCATGGGGTGGCCTGAGCAAGGGGCCTGTGGTGGTTTGCAGGCCAGCCACGCCCCCTGGCGACCCAAGTGGAGGCCCTGGTATCTGGAATTTATTTTCCTTCTACAATTGAAACTTTGTAGCCTGGAGCGGAGCCAAGCCTCCTGCTAGCTCCATGGCTGGCAGCCATTTCTGTTGGGGTTAATTCACCTTCCATAATTGAAACTTTGTAGCCTTAAGCGGAGGCCTGGGCTGGCCAGGGTATGTGGAAAGCTTTGCTTCCACCGTTGCTGGGGGCAACCCTGGCCTGCTCTCTCCAGCTCTGTGGCTGCCGCCATTTCTGTTTGGATTTATTTACCTTCTATAATTGAAACTTTGTAGCTTGAGTGGAGGCTTAGGCCTGCAAGGGCAGGCCGAAAGCTTGGCTTCCTCCGCTGCCTGGGAAACCTTGCTCTCTGTGGCTGTAGCCATCTTGGTTGGGTTTATTTGCATATCTGCTCCTGATTGGCTGGTGGGTGTGGCTTGTGGGCGTGGCTTGTGGGTGTAGCAGAGTTAGGGTCAATTTGCATATTATTCTTTTATTAGGTAGGATTGTATTATTTTCCATTTGAGTGACTGTAGACCCACTTTTGCCCCAGGCTGCATATTTACATCTGGTGCTGTTATGTGGAAGTGATAACACTCTTCCATTGGAAGACTCAGAAGTAAAGTCACATAGAAAGAAAGTAGCAGCCATTGGCTTTGGAGGGACAGGAATGGGATGAGAACCCAGATGTCCATTCTTAGTCTGAAGCTCCTGCTCCTGGACCAAGACAAGGTGTCTCTGTCGTCACCTAAGTCATTAATATTTAGATCCACTCCTACCTCTGTGACTGACAATAACAAGTTCAGGAGGGAGAGAGAACAGGTTCTTTCTATTCTAGATGTGTTTCCAACTCTGTAAGAAAAGTATGAAGAATGAATTTCCTGAGACCTACTTGGGCTACCATCTGCTTTACAAAATTTCTTCTAATAAAGAAACCACCAAATCTGCAGAAGAATTTTAATTTTCCAACTTTAATGTAATCCACATTTTGTATTTATTGTTTGTATAAATGTGAGAGAACATCATTCATGAGGAATGATGAATATTTACCATTACATATTGAGTTAAGAGTTTCATAACACAACTCTACTTTTCTACGATATCAAAATGCACCTAATATATATTTATTGTTCTAGAAACACACAGTGCCTTCTACAATTTAAACCATTTCAACAACTGAAAATAATGACCAGTTGTCAAACCACACACCTGTCAAACAAAACTGATTTTAAAAAGTTTATTTGTTAAGAAACATCTCAAGAACATAGATTGCTCTGAAAGTACAAAAAAGTACCTTGTTCAAATGCCATTTCTCTTCATTCTAGTCCCAGAGCTTCAATACCTATCCTTATTCCAGGCATGGAAGAAGGAACTGACTTGCTGAGCATATAAGGTCTGCGAGAAATGCCAAGGCATACCCTCACTGGATGCCCCACCATGAAGACACAGTTACATGCAATTATCTCCGCTAAGTGTGGTCATTCAGTGGAACAAATAATAATAAATCTCTGAGGGCACAAAAATCCTCTTAGTAACGAAACTTAAGGTACTGATAATATTTTACGCCATTTGTGGGTTTCAAATGTCCTGGGACATTCCAGTCATCAGATCATCTTTCTCCCCATCTCCCAACAAAGTCTGCAGGTTAGATCCTCCTCTAGTTCCTTCTTCTTGAAAAATATCCTGGCAGCACCATGCCAACACAGACAGAAATACTAGAAGAAAATGCCAAAGTCACTAGCTAGTGGCTTCCACAATAAAGTGGCTATGGAATAAAGTCCCCAAGACAGCCAATGTCAAGTGACTGTCCCAAATTAGACTTAATCTAGGCAAGGCCAACTAGGTTAGGGACTTTAAGATATGGTCCTCAGGACTACTATGTTCTTTTGGATCCAAATAAGAAACAAGGGGAAAAGTCATTTCGTGCCAATTCAATTTGACATAAAAGGAGAAGGAGAATAATTAAACAGAAGAGGACAAGGTGAATGGTGTTCCTTTTCAATGCTGGGCACATAGATAAATTACTGGAGCCTAGTAAGAAAGCTCTAGTTACACCGGACTGATTTCCAGCCACCCTGTCAACAAGAAAAGGAGCCAAGATCGACTGTAGTGGTGTTTCCCTTCATCTTCCCCTTCTTGACCTCTGATGCCTCCCAAATAGCTACCCAGATCCCCAACTGTGAATGCCAATTCTGATAAACCACCGGAACATTAACTCAATTCACAAGAAAAACTGATACCATCTAATGTTCTGAGATCACCTAACATCCTGGCCCAGCAGACCCCACTTTCTGCCTGGACTATCCATTAATCAGTTTGTTATTCTCCAAAGGATGCTATCTGTACCAGGAAGACCATGTGGTCCACGATCCTTAGTAAGTGACACTCCCATGATACTGACATCCTTTTTCTGGAGGCCTGCCCAGATGAAGGAAATGGAAAATCCTCTCTGAGCAAGGTGACTGCCAACTCTCTTCTAACCTCTGGAGGCCCACTGCCACTTCCTCGCTTGCCTTTAGGGAAGTGTGGGCCAGCCGGTTGCTAGGACAACTGGCATCATTGCTAGGGCGCAGAAATAGATCGCCAGCAGAGCTGGGAACCTGGATTGCAAACTCCGATGACAGCAACAAGATACCAATTGGCAGCTAATCTGCTCTGCTAAAGGGGAGTGACTGACTAACATTACCTAGCGGACAGCTCTCGCCTGCCATACTATCCTTTAATCTACACTTGGGCTTGATGTGATGGTGGCAAAAGAGGGGCAAGAAACTTGCTTAAGATAAGGGCTGACTGGCTCTGTTCTTCTTTTTTTTTTTTTTTGTAATATATTTTATTGATTTTTTACAGAGAGGAAGAGAGAGGGATAGAGAGTTAGAAACATGGATGAGAGAGAAACATCGATCAGCTGCCTCTTGCACACCCCCTACTGGGGATGCGCCTGCAACCAAGGTACATGCCCTTGACCGGAATCGAACCTGGGACCCTTGAGTCCGCAGGCCGACGCTCTAGCCACTGAGCCAAACCGGTTTCGGCTGGCTCTGTTCTGAATTATGGAGCTGGTAGATGTGCAGGAACCAACTTACATTTTTATGTTTAATTTATTAATCTCCTGAAAGTGGGGAGAGGGAGGTTGTTCATGGCAGAAGCAGGAGAACCAGAAACAGGTAAAGCAATTGAGGTTGCTAAAGGGAAGGGGGGGGGGGAATCTGCTTGTATAGGCAATGACTGTCCCCTTTCTGAACAAACAGCACCCTAATCTCATCAAGATAGTCTTTCAAGATAGTCTTTTCTTGGAGAACAAAGAAGAAAAGGCAAAGGAGCCTCAGAAACTAGGGCTTGCAATGGTAGAGAAAGGGGGTAACCCCTGCCCAGTTCTCTTTGTTCTGCAGGGTGAGTTTTATGATGTTTATGATGGGGTAGCAACTCCTAGAAGCCTTGGATTGTAGCCCTGGAGAAATTACAGTTTTTCAATTCTATGAAAGCTACAAAGGTATGAGAAGAAAACAAGAAATAAAGAGTAACCTAATGGAAATTTTAGACAACGATTTGAGCAAGCGTGTTTTCATTTCTAGATGTGCAAAGCACAGTACTGCAATGTCCAGGAGGATGAAAGACATAAGCCAGCCCCGTACCATGCAGGGGTCCTAACCAGCGAATTCTGCCGGCACAGTGGGCAGGTCCTACCTCAGTGCCAGTCACTGGAAGCTGGAATGGAGGTGTCACAGACATTGTGTGATCAAGCTTGGGGAAGGAAGTGGGAGTTACGGGTGGAAGAAGAGGATAAGAGTCCAAGGAGTATGATGACAAGAACTTGCCAGAGTTGTGGAAATAAAAGATTCTAAAGGAGATTGCCATTAGTATCCCATTAGTATTTCCATTTGGGGGTATTCTACTGAGGGATATTGTTTCAGAACAAAAGCAGAAATAGAAAAACATGACTGAAAAACTAACTTCCTTCAACATTGGTTACAAACAGCTAATTTTACTATCTGTCCTAAAAAGCACTTTACTAGTATGCTTCTTGAAAATTACTTTTTCTAAATCATGTAACAAACTTATTCAGGTGTCTGCAAAAGAGAAAACAATCTTTTAAAGAATAATGAAAGTAAGTCAAATCCTATGGTATGACATACTTTGCAAAATATGACATACATCAGTAACATAATCCTATAATCCTCAGGACAAATACAAGATGCATTAATTCTTTCAATTTAAGATTCTACCTAGCATGATTTATTATATAGCTACCATTTGAAATTTATATAAATATATTTTAGGGAAGTGGTTAAATGATTTTCTGATTATTTTATATAACTAAAAAAAATTAAAATTATCTGTCTTTTGAAAAATATTTTAAATCTTTATTGTTGAGAGTATTACAGATATCCCCCTCTCCCCCAGTTGTCCCCCTCCGCCTGACTCCCAACCCACCCCAGGCCTTCACCCCCATACTGTCCGTGTCCATAGGTAAGGTCTCTGGTTAATCTCTTCCTGCCCAACCCCCCTTCCCTCTGAGATTCGTCAGTCTGTCCCAAGCTTCTGATTCCATTTTAATCACCATTTTATTTTGTTCATTAGATTTCTTATTCATTTATTTTGCTTTTTAGATTCAATTGTTGATAGGCATGTATTTATTGCCATTTTATTGTTCATACTAGAGGCCCAATGAACAAAATTCATGCAAGAGTAGGCCTTCCTTCCCCCAACTGCTGGCACCAGCTTCCCTCTGGCACCCAGGACCCAGGCTTCCCTTGCAGCCCCGGCTTGGTCGGGAAGGTCGTCCAGTCTAATTAGCATATTACACTTTTGTTATTATAGATTTTTTATCTTTTTTTCTTCTTCTCTCTCTTCTTAAAGAATACCCTTCAACATTTCATGTAATACTGGTTTGCTGGTGATGAGCTCCTTTAGCTTTTTCTTGTCTGTGAAGCTCTTTATCTAACCCTGAATCTAAATGAGAGCTTTCCTGGGTCAAGTAATCTTAGTTGTAAGTCCTTGCTATTCATCACTTTGAATATTTCTTTCCACTTCCTTCTGGCCTGCAAATTTTCTATTTGTCTTTTTACATTAGTCCCAAGGAACAATTTATTTGCAGGTAAGAATCAAGAGAATTTATTTTGGCTTTATGACAAAACAATGTTATTTAGTTCCTATTTGTGCCTCACTATTCTGTAAGAAAGCAAGAGAGAGAGAAAACAATCTTTTAAAGAACAATGAAAGTAAGTCAAATCCTATGGTATGACATACTTTGCAAAAAATGACATACATCAGTAACCTTTTAACAAAGGTGATGGAGCCGACCAGCCTCTGAGGTGTTGAAGGCGTGGGAACTCTCTCTCTCTCTCTGGAAGGATTTTAGAGGCCTAATCCCTTCGTTCGGAGGCAGCACCGCCACCCAGTCATCCTTGACCTCCCGTCTTACAGGCACTGGCTCTGGAACGGCGAGCCCTTCAGAAATACACCACTTGAGAAACACAGTTTTAGTTTTGGGTGTGGTTTCTGTCCATAGTTCAAGTTGAAAACACTATGCTTATTAGGGTGGAGAGGCATCATTTCTTTAAGTGGCCAAAGTTCTTGCTTCAGCTTTTGAAGATAAATATATAAAGGAACCATAAACGAGAGTGGTTCCAGGAGCTACAAATCCCCAATCTTTGTCTCAGTCCGTGGTCATTTCTGATGGAAAGACGTTTTTGACTCTGAGCTCTCTTCTCAGTTGCAGAAGCAGTTAAATAAAAGACTAGTTTTGTCTTCTCTCCCTCTGCTGTCTCAAAGCACACACATACCGAGTTGAAATCCTTCCTCTGCTTCAAGGCCTGAGCTGCTCAGCAATCCTTGCAGCCTTCCCTGAAAACCCACCCCTGCGGGACCGTCCCCATCGTCCTGCTGGAGCCCCTGACGCGTGGTCTGTGAGGGTCTCAGAGGACGGTACATGCAGATAACTCATCACTGGATCCCTATCAGACGTTAGCAAACCTGACACAGACAGCCTTTCGATAAATTTATTTTTGGTGAACTGCAAAGTTAAGCAGAACACAAAACCTGTTCGCCTGAGCACTGTTCAGATAGAAAACAGTCTGACCAGGCTGTTGATGCTTTCTTCCCGCCTCCCCTTCACCCCCTAAAACACGAATATTGTAGAAGCTACATGAACACTGTTCCTTCCCGACTGCCGGTCCTGTGTGTGTGTGTCCCTTCTCCTCTCCGAGACGCCGAGAGGAGGGGCTGAGAGGTTAGGGATGATGGCACCGAGGGGAAAGGGTGTGCCTGGGATGTGCTAGATTTTGCAGGCCGACTCAGAAGTCGCTCTGACATCAACTCTCAGAAGTAGCAGCTCGTGCAAAGGCCCCGCCAAAGGGGCAATGGCCAGGGATGAGCAAGGCTATCAATGAGAAGCAATTGGAAGGAGTCTGGGAAACAGAAAGAAATGGGTGAAACAGAAAACCCTAGAGGACTTAAAGCTACACAAAAACTTGTGTGGGATGTGCTCAGTCAGAGACGCAACAATACGCAGGCCAATTTGCAAGCCCATTATGAGCAAGGGCTGAAA
Organism: Cnephaeus nilssonii; assembly: GCF_951640355.1. Classification (NCBI taxonomy): domain Eukaryota; kingdom Metazoa; phylum Chordata; class Mammalia; order Chiroptera; family Vespertilionidae; genus Cnephaeus; species Cnephaeus nilssonii. The sequence goes on from NC_137078.1 coordinate 24,721,780, forward strand.
GAGAAGGACACCATTCATTTTTTCTTCATTTATCAAACAGTAAAATCTCCCCTTCTCTCCCGAACCGTCTCTACCTCAGATTTTTTTTTTTATGATAGTGCCAGAGGATCTGGCATCAAAGATGGCAAATCTAAAAGGTACAGATCAACAGACACAGGGAAATTCCCCAATCACTCTGATTAGAGGGGGTCCATGTAATTCCCTTACTCTGGAGACTAGAAATCAGCTTCCATTTTTCAAAGCTTCTGAAGACAGCATAATACTGTGCAAATAGGCACACAGGTGTTTATTTTAGTCTTTCCATTTCTCCCTAGGAATGTGTAACTTCTGCGCTCAGAGCAGTTACTCTGAAAAGGGGGTCGATAAACACACCAAATTCAAGAAACCTTTATTATTGTGATCTGCAAAAGCCACGTAGAATGATGCCTCCTTAACCTGTGTGAACTTCCCTTGCGCACCACACAGAGGTGAGATGAACTTAATTTGTGTGGGCATACCGTTCTTCATTTCCAATTATGTGTCACCCAAAAGTACACAACATGAAAATGATGCTATTCAGTAAGCGGTGAGTTTCTAGGCAGACTGAGCACTTCAAACCTGGTTCCCACTTTGGGAAGGGTCATAAAATGATGTGATTATAAGAGGCAAACCACCACCTTCCACAGAACGCCAGAGCGGGCTGCTCACAAATGAGCGATAAAGCAAACCACTCGCATGAAAAAGCAGAGGAAACACACACAGTGCAGAATTTTTTTAAAAAGTATCAGAAAATCCCCAAACTCTATTGATAGTTCTATAAAGCCTTTTTTAAAAGCATGTTGTTTCCTTTCACACATTTACTTAAATACATCATAGGCATTTACCATCTACTTCTAAGGATTTTAGAAAATAGCCTAGTCTCTCCCCACTACCCAATACTCATCAGAATTTCGTTTATGTTCCTTCATGATGGCTTAGGCCCACACAGAAGCCCGGGCTCATATTTACTCTGTCCTTGGACAGTCACTCAGATATCAACCGAGTGCCCACTGTGGGCCCTGCAGCCCTCTAGGTCTTAGAGATTCACCAGCAAATTATTAATAGTAATAAAACAATGATTTTTGCTTTCATGGAGTTTACAGTCTAGTTACAGAAATGGACGATTAAAAATCCTATATAATAAAAGCCTAATATGCAAATCGACTGAACGGCGGAATGACGAGTAGAACGACCGATCGCTATGATGCACACTGACCACCAGGGGGCAGACGCTCAACACAGGAGCTGCCCCCAGCCTGCAGGCCCCAGGCCAGCCATGGCGGGTGCCAGCAGGGCCCCCCACAATTGCCCCGTCGATTGCCTTGCAGAGGGAGGTGACCAGTGGCAGCAGCGGGGGCGGGGTGGGCTGGCGAGCCGATCTCCTGGCCAGTCGCCCCACAGATCAGCCCTGATCACCAGCCAGGCCTAGCGACCCTACCCATGCACGAATTTCGTGCACCGGGCCTCTAGTAAATATATAATGTGTAAGGTGTTTAAAAAATAAGATAGGCTAGAGGATAGAGATGGGGTGGGTGCTGTTTTATACAGGTCAGGGCAGGCTACTTTGAAAAGGTAACTTGAGAAGTCCTATTTAAGGAAGCAGGGATGCTCAGGAAAGAAATATCGATCACCACCTCCTTGCTTACAAAGTAAGTAAATGTTTGAGTATGATGGTGGACAGTTTTAAAAAAGTTAATTTCAAAAGTGGCTCATATTTAATTTTCGAACAGACCAATGGGTGTGGTTCCTAAATGTAACTGACTACAACTATATTCTTAGAAAGCAGTCTAGTGAACACCTTTGGACTACCCGGTGGACCTGGGAGGGCCTGGTGGAAAGGGTATCACGGTGAAGACAGAAATAATCATTCTTTTCCTTCACCATAAGGCTGTGCTCAACATTTTAAGAACAGCAGTGCATTAAAATTGTGTCAAATCATTGACTACCTGAAAGTTTATGTTCAGAATGTCTTTGAAAACCTCACTTACTCTTTGAGGCTTGACATGGTATCACATGAGCAGTTCAAAGCAATGGTTTAAACAAAAACCCACAAGATTAAAAAAAAAAAAGTTAGATTGATTATAGTAACTGCAGTGCTCATTACAAGGTAATCGGAAACCTAAACCACTTTTTCATAAGACACTTGTTTCCTACGATGAAAATGCTTTAAAACCATTTCCGGAAGTACACTCTAATAGCTACCTGATTGAGAAAACAATTTCCAGTAAAACACACTAATATTGCAGCTCCCAGATCTCACAAGGCCCCAAATTAGTCCATATAGTAAAGGACACTTTCACAATAAGAGATACTTTTGATTAAGTATTAAAGTGCCTCATACAACGCTCTGCCCCTTACGTGGGCCCCAACCAAGATGCCAACTGATCCATAAGCAGTAGCCTGGAGCAAGTTACAAACTCACAGAATACCACTCCATGGGGCCAGTGACTTGCCCAAGGCTATGAACTTAGCTGTCCTTGACAATAGGATGGGGAACAGAATTCAGATCCATCGATTCCAGGAGTTGTGTACTTTCTCCTAGAACCAAGGTGCTCATACATACGAAATGGAAGCACATTAAAACACCAGCATCGCTCTTAGCCTGTTCACTATGACGCACTGGGAGATTTCCAATAGTGTATAAACTTACTTTAATACACTATTTAAGCCATTTATATGGCTAAATATGCATACTTTAATAAAAATATTTAGAAAACCATGAAATAAAAAAATTCAGTGGAAATTTTTCTCTTCAACGTTAAAGCTTTTTCTCCTTGATATATGCCCTCACATTACTAAACCTTGCTTTTCAAAATATTTTATGAAACTGGAAAAAAATATAGGTAACAGGCACCTAGAAAAGTTTCCTGACTGTGTTATTAAGCTGAAAACTTAACTATATAAAGTTATTTATGTATGTATATAGCCATTTACACATATGTTGTGTACACACATAAAAACAAGTATATGTATTTATGTATACATAATACATATACAAATATATAGTATATATTAAGTGTGTGTATACATACATTAAGTATATATTGCATTAAGTATGTATATATTTATAGACATTTGTATAAGACCTTAGTCAAAGCTGGCTTCTCACTTTCTAAATTTTAAAGGTGGTATGTTCCTAGGCCAGTGGTCGGCAAACTGCGGCTCGCGAGCCACAGTTTGCCGCTCTGTTGACTAATGAGTTTGCCGACCACTGTCCTAGGAACATACCATCCTGGGCTTCCTGTCGCCGTATTCTTTCCTGGTCAAAACTCTTCTAAACTGCCCAGCTGGCATGGCTCAGTGCTTGAGCGATGACCTATGAACCAGGAGGTCATGGTTCGTTTCCCGGTCAGAGCACTTGCCCAGGTTGTGGGCTCAATCTCCAGTGTGGGGTGTGCATGAGGCAGCTGATCAATGATTCTCTCTCATCATTGATGTTTCTATCTCTCTCTCCCTCTCCTTTCCTCTCAGAAATCTATAAAAATATATATTTTTTTTAAAAAAAACAACCTCTTCTTAACTTCTTTTGGGGACATGGTCTAGCACTGAGGTAAAATCTCCAGAAAGCAGAGCTGGCCCAACCTCTAAGTGTCTAGGCGGGTAAGCCCTTTGAAGCCACCGGGTACTGTTTCTTCAATTACTTGGTCCTCCAATGCCTCACGTAAGGCGACCAGCAGCTGACCTGCAGGACCTACCTGACTAATCTCAAAGTCCCAACCCAGGAGCCCCATAAAAACCAGTCAACCAGCCAAGTTTCAGTAAGAGAAGCACCTAAAACAACTGACTATACTTGCATACCTCAGATTTTTGAAAACCCCCAAAAAAGATTCATTCCAATCAAACACTTCACACCAATAAAAATCACTGCTGGTGGCAATCTCGGTGGCTAATTCTTAGCCCAGAGAACATGAACCCTACCCATCCAACCTAAAAGAACTGCGAGGCTGTTTAAACTTGATACCACTGAACTGCACCAGGAGCAAGGGCATTCCTACAATGAAAGAATCACTGTATCCCACTCTTCCTTCCAGAAGGAGAAAGTGAGAAGTGCTCCATGGAAGCTGTGAGAAAGGCAAGCTTGCAGCAAATGAAAACAGAACCTCTCCCCTAAAAAAAAAATTAATTGGATGATCACCTAGCACTAACATGAACACCCCTTCCTTCATCAGCCTGACTCAGCCACATCCAATGATTCACGACTCCTTGCAAGGCAAGCCGCTGCAGATGCTGCTCCTGTTAACTTACAACATTCACTGTGCGCGGTTCACCGGGGGCCCCAGCCTTCCTTCACCATGGAGACTTCCCACGAGAAGCTGGAGTGCTCCTGGGCTCAGGCGTGATCTTTCCTCTTTCACAGAGACGTGAGGAAAACCTAGCATGGGAATAGAACAGAAGAGAAAGAAAAGGTCAATGCACCATCAAGTCATTCTTTATCTCAACAAATGAAGTTCACAATCAATTAGACTAATTGATCATTCGCCAAAGACCATTCTCCCCTACCTTTTTGTGAAAAAGAAATTCAATAGTTTTGCTCTTGCCCCAGGAGACACAGCAGCATACCATGGCCAACCTTTCGCCCTGCTCCTCCCCGCCCCCCATGAAGTTGAAGCCAGCTCTGGGAGACTTCAGAGGCAATGCCAGCTGAGATGCAAACTTGCAACACAGCCTCAAAATAAACCCTTGGTTTTACTCTCTGCAGAAAGCGGGGAGCTGGGACCTCTTGCCATTTTCATACCTTACTGGGTGGTTGGGAAGATCAATAAGATCACTCTTGCAAAGCACTCACAGTTCCTGAGAAGAAAGGCACTATGTAAACACAAAGCATTGTCAGTGGTCATAAGCCTGTTACAGAGCTCTGAGCCAGAATATAAAAGCCAGCCTTGGCCAGCCACCAACAACTGACAGTCCCTGGGGCCTTCAAACTTCCAAACCTCGGCAAGGGCCACCAGGCTGATTCCTCCTTCCAGGGAGGGGGTGAGGGAAACAGAGGTCTGGAATCTCAGGGAGAAAGAAACTGAGGGCCCGGGGCAGGAAGGGAAGAGGAAGGGGGAGTGGAAGGAAGGTGGTGAGAGGTGTGTGCAGGCGCATCATGACCTGGTCCAGCCACAGGACTCCCTTGGGTGGCTGGTGTGCAGTGTTTAGTGCGCTGGAGGTTTGCGGGGCTGTGAAATTTTCCACTTGGCCGTCTGCCATTTCCGCCCACCAAGGATAACACTTAGACACAGTTGTGGTGCACAGAGGACCTGCGGGGGAAGGACTGGGTCATTTGTGTTTGCTGCTTTTAAAGAAAAGACCTATTCATATTTTGATCTTTAATATTTTCCACACCTGGATTTTTAAAATTTTTCCCTTCTTGAAGACAGAGCCAGAAACAGCCTTTTCTGGGCCAATATGATCAAGTTATTTTGACTTGGGAATCCTTGAGGAACATACTTGAGGTAAAGGAACACACACGAGTGGTGTTGGGGACGAGAGGAAACAGATTCTAAGTGCTGCGCTGGGGTCCTGTTTGCTTCCCAAATAAATCACCCCCCCCGCTCCAGGGCCTTTCAAAGCCATGAGCACAGGCTGAGTAAAGGCGGCAATCGCAGCATTAGCATGGTGGGTGTAATATTTTTGAGAGAGAAAAGTGGTCCCTTATCTCAAAAAATAAGACAACAATGAGTGATGTCAAATCTCAGATGTGGAATTGGTAAAACACTGACAAATTCTACCTCAAAATAAAGAACTAAAAATTGGAGAGAAAGAAATTAGGACAGAAGAGAGAAAGGAGGTGTCTGCTGCCGATATAATTAACCATGCTTTCATAGTGAACACAGCTCACAAAGTGCTTGCTTATTAATTAACTCATTCATGCCAAATTTTTACTTGGTGCTTAGCATCCCCACCAGGTTCTATATTTTCAGTGGTGAGCAAATCAGACAAGAACCATGCCGCCAAGGAGCTCCTTGCCTCACAGGGACGGCATGAAAGAATCCTAGCAAACTCTTTTTAGTTTATGTATAAGATGTGAACACTGAACAGGTATTGCGAACGAAAAATAAGAACTGTCATTTGCATTCATAACGGGGCAGGTACCCTATTTGGAAGGAGGGGCTCAGAAGGCTTTTCTCACAAAAGTAACATTTAAGCAGAGTAGTGAAAGATGAGGGGAAGTTAGCCAGGCATGGGGTTTCCAGGGAGAGGAAACAGCCTGTCCTTAGGGGATGTCATCCAGAGATGAACAACTGAGTTCTACGTCCTCTTGTGTGTGTGTTTCTGGCCATTTCAACTGGGTCTCCTTGACTTAAATCAAGAATTGAGCAATAGACTTTATGTTATTAGCTAGAGTTATTGTGGTGACTGCTTTGCAATATATAGACATATCGAATCATTGTTGTACACCGGAAACTAACATCATGTTACATGTCAATTGTATTTCAATTTTTTTTTTTTTTAAAAAAAAGCTGATTCTTCTTTCTGACTGCCAGGCCCATCAGAGCAGCGCACACTTAGTGGTTTCCTGGAGAGGAACCCCATAAGTGCAGGTATTAAATCTGATGTGACAGCAGAGGTCCACTCTGGCCTCCTAATGCATCTCACTCACCCCATCATCACAAGGAAAAGAAGCTCTCTGCTAACACCTGCATGCCACAGCTGGAGTTAAGAAAACCCTCTCCAAAAAGAGCTAAAAACAGATCACATCACATGTAAATGTCTGAAAAAAAAATCTTCTTAGTACTTTGCATTAGGTTTCAAATTTGCTGGCTTCCTCTAGATTAACAATTTTTTTTTTATTTCTCTCATGCTCTTAAATGGCATTTATATCCATGTACCTAATATAATATGTCAACTGTAATTGAAAAAAATCAAAATTCATTTTTTAAAAAGAGTGTCTTAGAAACCTTCTGTCTTGGTTTGCGGCTTGGTTACCTGTTTACTTACCCACGTAATACTTTGCAAAGAAATAAAACTGTTCCCTACGTCCCAGATCTGGTACAATTTAATTCTTCCACTAAGGAATATCAGTTATTTGCTTTCCTCATCCTACGAAACAAAGGCTTGCTCAGGCAGGCTTATTCATGCTCTCCCCGTGAATGGAGTTAGTTTGAAAATCTATTTGAAACGAATAAGCCGAATTTTTACCTGCATCTCTTTCCATTTAAGACACCCAGGATAAAATGTAATTTCTCCTACAAGTTTCTCATAAAACCAAAAATAATAAAACACTCCACGTTCGGTCTTGAAATACAAACCCTCGCTTTGACTCAGTAGCTTTGACAAACTAGAAAACTTGGGAAGACAAGGGAGGGCAAGGAAAAGGACTTCTTGAACCTGAGGTGTCCAGCAGCCCTCACCAGCCCTGGAAACCCTGCCCGGCTGGCAGCTTCTTCCCGTCGAGAGGAGAAAATGACACCGTGCCAATTTCTCCTTCCCCTGACTGCCCACAGCACTTACAGTGTCCATCACACATGTTAACCCAAGTCCTTTTCAATTCCGCGTTCAGTTGTATTGTCTGTTTATGTTCCACTGGATTTATTTAAGTCTTGAAGGCTTGAAAAGCTTTTAAGCTCCTTGGTGAAAGGAACCTTGCCATGCCCTTCTTTTGCAGCCTCCTCAGAGTGTCTATGAGAAGAGCCTGAATTTAAATTAAATGATCCATTTCCAAAACCTGTTCTACGGCTTAAGCTGTACTCCAAAGGAACCACTGCTCTCTAGCTATAATTTAAGCGCTTCTCAGTTTTCTCTGTCCTCCAGGGACCCGGAGCTCCTACGATGCTTACCATCCAAATGAAAGCCCTCCATACACGGGAGAACAATTAAGTTATAACTCAGCTCTCGCTCCTCTGTTCTTCCGGCCCATTGTATTTTTAGTTGCGGGTGGCTTTTGAACAGTTGCCATCTCCTTTCAAGATTTACAACCCACTCCGCACCCCAGGTCACTAGGAACCTATATCTTTGATCCTCACCGTTTTTCAAAGGCCATTATGAAGGAAACCCTTGTCTGTGGAGGGGAGATGTATGAAGAGCTTCTCAAACCCGAACCACCGTCAGAAAATCCTGGAGGTCTTGTTCAACCAGGTTGCTGGGTCCCCTCCGCAGGATGTCTGATTCAGTAGGTGTGGGGTCTAACCAGTTCCCAGGTGATGCTGATGCTGCTGGTCCACAGAACCCTGCTCTAAGGGCAAGCCTTTGTGGATTAGACAGCGGCTAAGGATCTTTTGAGTATATGTAATTACTCTCTCCGGAGGGCTACGTCGGAAGGACTCTTATCGGTCTCTTCCAAAGAGGTGACAGATGGCCAAAAACAAAAAGGCTCACACACTTTATAACCTGGGAAAACTTTTGGTGGCGTTCAGCCTTGAGTCATAGTCTGTTCTCTTCCTACTGGCTTCAGGTCCTGTCAGGGTCAATTCAGCCCTCTGTCTCTCCGTCCATCTTTTTCCTTTACTGGAAACTCCTTGCAAAGGTATCAGCCATTGCTATTCCTGAAAGACCTTGCCTATATCCTGGTACATTTCCAGATGGCTATCACCTTTCTCCTGTTCACCAACAAACATGTTAACGCGTAGTATAAACTCAGTGTTGGTATTGTCCCAGGCACATCTTAAACTCTTGGAGTTTGACTTCCACCCCTCTTGTTTTTTAAGTAAACCTTTTCTTTGTTTCAGATGGCTTCCTGCCTTCTAAATGCAGTGGCTCTTTTCTACCTGGCTTCTTTTACAATATCTAACACAGTAGGTCTAGAGAATCAGACCTACTACACATCCCTCTGGCCAATGATGACTGTCTTAGGGGTAGGCAGGTGACCAGTGCCATGCCAATCAAAGCCCCTCAGACTGGCTGATCTGAGGAAATAAGGCACCTGTCCTAGCGAGGCCAGGGAAGCATGGTCTACAAAGAGCTGCTCCTACCACCTGGTGAGGAAAGCCCACATGACAAGGAAGCTCCTCAGCAGGGAGCAAAGCTGAAAGACAGAAGGACTGGGTCCTGACAACAGTGAGGTCCCGTGGACCCAGCCATGCCAAAAGTTAGATTTATCCCCGGCAAATGCTAAAGTGGCCCCCAAACTGCCCTGCCCTCTAGGGCACACACACCTCCTAGTTATTCAATCAAACACGAATCTGGTTGTTGCTGCTATGAAGGGATTTTGCAGATGAAATTAAGCTCCTAAATCGATCTACCTTAAAATAGAAAGATTACCCAGGGTGAGTTTAGCGACTAATCAGGTGAGCCTTCAGGGAGGCAGGTTTTTCCAGGACTCAGACTCAAAGCAGGAGAGGGCTGTAGGGGGAGGGAGCAACACGATGTGGCGAGGACCGGGAGAGAGCAGGAGCTGAGAGCGGTGCCTAGCCCACAGTCAGCAACAGAACAGGAGCCTCAGTCCTACAATCACAAGGAAATAAATTCTGCCAATGAACATGTGAGCTCAAAAGACAGCCATGAGCCCCCAAGGAGAATGCAGTCCAGCCAGCACTTTGATTTCAGTGTTATGAAACCCTGAGTGGAGAATCCAGCTAAACTGTGGCTAGACTTCTGACCCGCAGAAACTGTGAGAATAACATGGATATTGTTTTAAGTGACTAAGTTTATGGTAATTGGTTCTGCAACAATAGAAAACTAATACATATAGGATACAATGAATTCGGGTTTTTTTTGTTTGCCTAAATCACTTTGAGTTTTGTCTCTTGCACCAAAATATCCTAGTACTCCTGGTTTCTCGGAGATGGTACTATTGTGGGGTTCCTTACATCACTTTGCTGCTAGTTCCTCGGCTTTCGTCCCCTCCTGTTCTTCCTCTAACCCAAGGGTATGTATTCCCCAAGGTCCCATGCTCAGTGCTCTCTCTTTTCTATGACAATTTCCTTTTACTGCATATAGTTCTTAATCTGTATCCTGGGCCCATCATATCCCCTCACAAGCTGCTGGAGATATGCAGTATAAAAATAAATATGTCTATTTCAAAATTTCTCATATTTTTTCCCGAAAACCAGTCCTCCTCTTTTATTTCTAATCCATGCTAAAGGCGTCATTGTCTTCTTCTCTTCCCCCCCGCATCCATCAGTTGTCAAGTCCTCACAAGCCTGCACTCTATTCCCACACCGCCACGCTGGGTCAGATCTACTCCTCGCACACAGCCTGCTCATTGGTCTCCTTGCCTTCACTATTCTCCCTCCAAACCATCTGAGTCATCTTTCCTGGACCAGACTTCCTAAAGCAGATTATATAATTCTAATTCCCCATGCCATACCGTGGTGCTGGTTCCTACAGCTCGCTGCAAATCTTCTAAAATCTGATGTTTAAGACCTTCACAATCTGGCCCCAACATGCTTTTCCAACTTCATCTCCTACTTCTCCCCTCATGCATGTTGTACCAGCCAAACCCCACTTCTCTCTTCATCTCTGAAAGCTCACATTTCTCTTCCACATGTTAAAATTCAGGCCATACCTACCAACACCTGTTCAAGTCCGACTTTTTCCATCTTCTTTCTTCCATCCTCCTATGCTACATACAACTTAATCAGAAGTACTTTTGTGAGTGTGAGTTCCTACAGTTTTTATTCCTTTTCCTTAAGATACACCATTACATTAAGAAAAACCATTACATAAGCCAAGATGGAAACCGCTCAGTCAATCAATGAAATACTCTGCAAGAGCCTGTTTTTCCAACCAAGACTAAATACTGACTCTGTATCTTCTTCCTGCGGAGAAGCAGCCAGGGCTCCTGGGATTGGCAGTTCACAAACGCTTCCTCTGGACGAGCAGCTCAGCCCTGCAGGGTGCAGAGCCCGACCCGGCTGGCTCACAAAGGAGCCTGTACATCAGTCATGGAAACCGAAATGCCCCTTCCTGCCACAGGGAAGGCGAGGGCAACGCAGAACTTTCCTGAGAGTAGGAGCACTTAGTCGGATTTCCAGGAGAACCGGAGGGAGGTGAAGGGTGAGATGAAGCCCAAACCTAAGGTATTCTGAAAAATACAATTTACGCATCCCTATCATGCAATCTCTGGTCAATCAACACTCAATGATTTGTGTGCTTTAGCCATTGTAAAATATTTTTCCAAACTGGCAATCCTTGGGTATCAAGCATGCATTGGGAACATTTTCTACTGCTATTAGCTGGATTGTGTTTAGATAAAAAAGATAATGATAAAAAAAACACAAAGCAAAGAAAACTTAAAATTAGTTATCTGCCTAAAGAACACATAATCCAAGAGAAAAATATGCTCAAAAATACTATGATCAAACTTTTTAAAAACTGTAATTCCTGTTGATCCATGCCACTATTCCTACGATTAGCACAGCTCATCAAATAAAGGCAAGGCTTTATCCACACATATTTAGACTCGGCAGGGGTCTATACTTGTATGCAGCTTCCATCTCCTTCCTGGTAGACAGCGGAGTTTGCCAAGCAATGTAATTATGCATCCAGGGAAAAGTATGGCTGCATCTCAGGAATAAGATGAAAATCCACATTAAGAAATACCTTATCTGTACTCAACAGCCGGAGAACGACATCTTCAGGAAATTAGGATTTTCACAGGTGTTTCTTATTGACAATTCTTTCCTGGCCTTATTTGTTTAATACCCTGATCCCACATGGGTTGCTGAAGCCTAACAGGAATGTGGATCAAGACCCTGGACACCACACGTGCCCAGGGTTACGGCCATCAGGCAGCTGAGTCTTCACACACCTCCTCCCTGCGGGGGAGTTTGTGCACGCTGCTCCAGAAGGGCAGTGGTTCCTTCTTCGGGTGTTCAAGTCCCTGGAAGGAAGGGGAAGGGCCGCCTGTGCTTCCTGGGTTCATTGTTATAAAGCATTTGTTCATCATGAGCTGTTACGGTCCCAGAGGAGCCACTGTGAGGAGTCTCCTGACTTTAAATTTCCTTCCGTTTCTGCTCTATTTGCTCTCCTTTAAAAAGTAAAATTAGTAGAAATCCTAAGAAACTTAAATATTTTCCTCTCATTCTCTGTTGCCATCATATTAGGAGTCATATGATAGTATTCTCGAGTATTTTATTTGGCCTCACTTCACAAATTACCAAAAGGTGAGTCAAAGGAAAAAAAGACCAGATAGTATTCCCCCACCCCCAGACCATCCTTTTGGATAAATACAAGTTAAGAGAAATCACCAATGGTATCCAGAACTCTGGAAGCAACCTACCAAAGCCTCAGTACTTTTTTTTACTTAATGAAATATAACTATGGCCCAACAGGTGTGGCTAAGTGGCTGAGCATCGATCTATGAACCAGGAAGTCATGGTTTGTTTCCCACTCAGGGCACATGCCCAGGTTGCTGGCTCGATCCCCAGTAGGGGATGTGCAGGAGGCAGCCGATCAATGATCCCCTCTCCTCATTGATGTTTCTATCTCCCTCTTCCTTCTCTAAAATCAATAAAAATATATATTAAAAAGAGAATGTCTAAAAAAAAAGGAAATAAATATAACTATGTAAAAGTGTAGCTACAACAGGACCTCTCTCTAATCATACTTTGTAAGTTATAGTATCATTACTCAAGCTCGTGTGTCTTCTTTTTGTGTTTTATTAAATTAAAAGCCAAAAATATGTAACAACTCTATATTTTAACCTCTTTTTTGATACTAATCCAGGCAGCTGCCTCCTTGTTTAAATATTACAGCTTTCTGATGGAGTCAGAAAAAAAGAATATTGCAAGACAAAGGCACTATTGAAAACTTCTCTCCTTCGGGAGGAGGCTTAATGAAACTATTCTAGCTTAAAACTGAGATTCCAATGGTCTCGGCTGTGAACAGCATGTAACAGAAATGCCACTTGGCATTAAGTCCAAGGATTACCTGTCGAAACACCAAACACAGGTATACTTTGATGTGGGTTACTTGGTGCTGGGGAAGTACCAAGAAATGCGATGATTCTTGTTCTATGAATGTGGAGTGGAAGGGTTGGTATCCTATTTGGAACAAAGATCATTGTGTGGATGGGGGTGGGGGGGGGTGGGGAGGGTGGAGAGACGGACAGGGTGCTGAAAGCAAGCACATGCACGTATGCCTACTTGAGCCAGTCACAAGTAACCGCGTGTAAGGAAACACCACTCCACTTGCTACAATCTTGTAAACTCAAATAAAGGGGAGTATCAACTAGAATTTTCTGAGTAAAGGACCGCAGCAAGATACAGTCCCAATATTTAAAATACCTGATGATTTGATCATGTTTCATTAAAAATCCTATGGAATTTATTTACAGACTGAGCATTCTAAAAGTTTCCTACATCTCTTTCAAAATAAATATTTAGAACTCTTTAGAATGAGCACCACTCGTTTATCACCAGGCTCTAGTCGCACCTTCTCAGGGAAAGGCCTACCCCCATTTCTATCACAAGAAAGAATAACAGGTGTTCTCCCCTTCCCCTGCACCTGCCAGGTTTAGGGGGTTTATCCTAATATCAAGGCACAGAAGATTCTCACACTTACAACTCCCAATATATCAAGAAAGAAGAAAATTTCTAGCTCCTTAATTGTTTTGTCGAATAAGCTCTCAAAAGTTCATTTTTGTTACCTTTTTTCAGGCAAAATAAGAGGCCTTTTACAAAAATTCTATTGCTAAAACAATGGAATTCTCCTGGGAATGACTTCGTTATGGAAATGAAGTGACAGGTTCTTTTATGTAGCCAGGCAGAAAGTCTGCATTTATAAAAGGCATTCAGAACCCTCAAGTGCTGCGTGTGGGAGGACATAAAGTGCTATTTTTAATTCAGACTGCAGCATTCTCCCCATACAGGTCTTTCAGGATCATCATAATCACACTAACACTGATCTAAAAAGAAAAAAAAAAATCTGATTTCTGCTGACCCCTGCAGAAAAAAAAAAGAAAAAAAAGAAAATTAAGACAATGATGAATATAGCTTCCTTCTACTTTTGGAGCCCTCGGTCGGCTCAGAGCTCAATCTCCAAAGCCATCAGCACTATTACCCAGAATTAAAAGCACTTAAGCTCTGCGAGTAGCAGCCTTACATCTCACACAAATTTACATTTTTGTACGTGTGACTTTCACTCTACTGAGTGTGCAGGAATCCCCTGTGCCTGCCGGGAAATGCTAGGAGAGTTCTTCCACCTGTTCCCAACGTTAACATTCCCTGGTGATGCTGTGGTGGATGAGTCCAGCTCGTGGCAGGACCACACTGGAAACCCATTTCTAATTTCAGAAAGGCCCCCTGGGTAAGCAAGAGGCACCTGAGCTTCTGTTGGGGCAAATGCAGAGCTTCCCTAGTCCGGTGAGAAATCTGCAGATGGAGGCTTTTCATGTCTGCCACGCTGCCTTGGGATCTGTTGGGGACCAAAGCCTGAGGAGTGATGAATGGAAGGCAGGTGTAGATGACTGCAGAAGCATGACATTGGAGGGGGAAAAAGTATACGATGAGAGTGGAATTACTACAAAGGATAACTGATGGAACAAGACTCTCCAGCAATGGCTAAGTGATTGGTGTAAGACCACTAGTAGAGAATGAGCGATAGAGTCAGAGAAATATTTTTTTAATTGAGGTAAAACTCACATGACATAAAGTTCGCCATTTTAATCATTTTTAAAGTGTACAATCAGTGGTTCTTAGTACATTCACAATGTTGTACAACCATCACCATTCTAGAAGATTTTTCAACATCCCAAAGATACCACATAGCCACTCTCCATTCCCTCCTCCTCTCAGCCCCTGGCAACCACTCGTCTGTGTTCTGTCTCTATGGATTTGCCTGTTCTGGACGTTACATGTAAAGGAAATGAATCATATAATATGTGGTCTTTGGTGACTGGCTTCTTTCACTTAGCACAGCGATTTTCAACCAGTGTGCCCAGCTGCAAGAATTTTTAAAACATGCAATACTTGATGATTTGGTCGGGGCACTGACCTCTTTTCCCTTCGATTGTCAAATAAAAAAAAAACAACAGCAGCAGCAACACAACAATAGCCATCTGGTGTAAATGTCTTCTCTTGAACGGTAAATACAGGGGTGGGCAAATGTAGGTTTATAGTTGTTCATATGCAAAAAAGATAGGCAGGTTATAATTACTACAATAGCTTTATTAACTGGAATACTCACAACTGTAAGCAGATTTTCCCCCCACCATGTATACAGGTCATATCATAGAGTTGCATAATAAAGTTGTGTCTGATTGGTTAATTCTTGGTATCAGAAATCCTTATATACAAGTATAGGCACCTGATTATTTTAAAAGTCACTTGGGAGCAAAAAGGGTGGTAATTACTATTATTTTTTTGGTAAATCAATCAAAATTATACCTTTTTTTGGTCAGATCGGCAAAAAAAAAAAAAAAAAAGATATTTTTTGGTATGCCAAAGAATTTTAGTAATTAGTTTCTGTGTGCCCTGAGATGAAAAAAGTTGAAAATCACTGACTTAGCACAATTTTTTCAAGATTCATTCATGTTGTAACATGTATTAGTACTTCATTCCTTTTTTTGGTGAGTAATACTCCATTGTATACATACACCACATTGTGTTTATCTATTCATCAATTGACGGTCATTTGTGTTGTTCCCACTTGTTGGCTTGTATGCAGAATGCTGCTCTGAAAATGTTTTTGTTTGAATGCTTGTTGTCAATTCTCTTGGTTATATACCTAGGAGTGGAATTTATGGGTCATACAGTAATTCTATGTAACTTTTGAGGAACTGCCAAATCACTTTCCATAGTGGCTGTGCCACTTTACCGCAGTTTAAGAGGATTCCAATTTCCCCACATTTTTTACAACACTTGTAATTTTCCTATTTGTTAATTAACGTGACCATCACAATAGGTAAGAAGTGTTATCTCGTGGTTTGCATTTGCACTTCCCTACACTCATGATGTTGAATATCATTTCAATGTGCTTATGGGACATCTGTATACCTTCTTTGGAGAAATGTCTATTCAAATCTTTTGTCCCTTTTAAAACTAGGCTGTTTGTCCTTTTGTTGTTCAATTCTAAAAGTTCTCTTTATATATTCTGGAAACGAGACTCTTATCAGTTACATGACTTACAAATATTTTCTTCCATTCTGTGGGCTGTCTTTTCACTTTCTTGATAGTGTCTTTGATTCACAAAACATGTTTATTTTGATGAAGTCTAAGTTACCTATTTTTTCTTCTGTTGCTTGTGTTTGTAGTGTCATATCTAAGAACCCATTGCCAAATCCAAGGTCATGTTTTAGAATTCTTCTATGAGTTTTATAGTTGAGCTCTTACATTTAGGTTGCTAATCCATTTTATTTTTTGTATGTGGTGTGAAGGGTCCAACTTCCTTCTTTTGCATGTGTCCCCTGTGTCTTTCTTTTTCTAGCTCTCCGAGGACCGTTTGTTGAAAGGGGGTCAGAGAGTTTTTAATATGGAATGTTTTATTCTCTTTAAAATACTGCTTCTTTAAAAATATCTATATACATCATTTTGCAAAGTAATTTAATTAACTGAATTTTGGTTACAGTGAGTACAAGTGAACGAGCCCCCCTCCCCCATTCCACATTTTGAAGATGTAGCAAGTTTTTAAGAATCATGACCAATCAGGGTCCTAGTTCTGAGCCTTCGGGGAAGTCAACCAGCCTTGGGTGGTGTTTTTGCCAGGACTAATTTCCAAAAGCAACAGGTAGCCTGAAATTGCTGGGCTCTCTATTACCTTCGGTCCATTTGTTTCCCTGTGTGAACTGCTCCTGTTCTCAGACATCTAGAGACCTCGGTTCTCTTTCCCACCCCTGTGCCCACCTGCTAACACGGGTTCTTTGGAGAGAACTTAATAACCTAATTCCTCCTAAGGCAGACATACTTTTAGCATGATGCTTTAGTCCCTTTTTTGTTTAAGCAAAAAGAATAAAGTACAGGTTGTTGAATGCCAGGTATCATCGGTTGGAAGAAATGGAGACTTTCAAATCCCCCTTAAGCAGCAGATCTCAGACTTAGCTGCACATTGTGATCATCTGGGGAGCTTTCCAACATCCTTATGCCTGGGATCCACCTACAGAGACACTCGCTGAATTGGTCTGGGGTGCAGTCTAGGCAATGGGATGCTATTCAACCACAGTGGAGAGCCGTGCCCTAAAGTCAGTCATCAGAGGTTGCGGTTTACTCTGCCGACCCGTGAAGCAGCTCTTCTTGCCACTTTGCACCACTTACAGGCAGTTATGGATGTAATTAAAGAGTATTATAATTTCAAATTAAAACTAATGAAATCGGAATCTACTGTGTTAGTTCGCAATCTCCCCAACTACCCTGTGAAAGGAGGTTTATTTTTCACATGTGACCAACGAGGAAACAAACTCTGAGCGATTAAGCAGCAGCCCAGGATCACAAACATGGAAGTGGCAGAGAATGGGTTTGAACGCAATCCTTCCAACCCAAAGTGTGTATCATTTATGCTGTCTCTCTTCATTTGGAAAGCGCCAATCAT
Source organism: Cnephaeus nilssonii (assembly GCF_951640355.1). Classification (NCBI taxonomy): domain Eukaryota; kingdom Metazoa; phylum Chordata; class Mammalia; order Chiroptera; family Vespertilionidae; genus Cnephaeus; species Cnephaeus nilssonii. Next base: position 24,739,186 of record NC_137078.1, read on the forward strand.
TATACGTGTGGTTGTATAATTTGGTACCAAGACCAATAAAGGGAATAGCAACTTCACATCTTCCATCCAGCACCTGGATGGGCTAGAGAATATACACTCATATACACTCTCTAAAGAGAATGGTGGGCACTGCTCCTGCAATCCTATATAATAAAAGCCTAATATGATAAGTGTCCGGTCCACCAGTCAGCCGTTCAACCAATCTAAGTGTAATATGCTAATGATATGCTAAGGCTGCTCAACTGCTTGCTATGACGTGCACTGACCACCAGGGGGCAGATGCTCCGACTGGTAGGTTAGCTTGCTGCTGGGGTTCGGCTGATCATGACTGAGCAAGACAGGCTGGACACGCCCTGGAGCCCTCCCGGTCCCTCTCCGGCCCTGATCATGCACCAGTGGGGTCCCATGGCCTGGCCTGCACCCTCTCACAATCTGGGACCCCTTGGGGGATGTTGGAGAGCCAGTTTTGGCCTGATCCCACATGCCAGGCCAAGGGACCCCACTGGTGCATGAATTCGTGCACCGGGCCTCTAATGTAAATATAAGGGATGTGGGCCTCAAGGGTATGTCTGAATCCAGGAGGAAATGACATTACTCCAAAAATGTTGCTGGATAGAGTTTACAGAGATGGTGGGGGAGCAGTAATTCTTTCCAGTATATGTGAAAACTGACAATAAGCCATGAAATACCTTTATTGTGGTACAAAAATAATAAGCAGTGAGGAAGTTAAACTCATTCGTTTGTGAATTTAATCTGATGCATATACTAGTATATGATTACAAAGCTCAATCCATTGAAAACAGCAAGACCAAAGGACATCAGACAAAAATCTCCAACTCTTCAATACCCAGGTTTTTGTAGAGAGGGCACAACTTCCACATAACAGCAACCTGCCTGTCAAAGTGTGAGGCACATTGACAAGCCTTTTCTCAACAGTGTAATGTAGTTAGAATTGATCCAACATATTGGAAATGGTGGTAGGATCTGGGAAGAGAGCTTTAATTCATTTTCCCCTCTCCTTTCTAACTGGTGCACTCAAACAAATGGGTAAGTCTGTGCATGAATGTATGTTTGGTGCACACACATGCACTCCAGGCTTGAAGAGAAAATATATTTCAGTCCTGGCATTTTTCATGGCCTGTTTTATTCATCCTTAAGACCAGGGGCAATAGATTGCAGTGCTATTTTTCTGTGTCTGTGTATTACTGCCTAAGAAAATTGAGAGAATTTCTGTGCAGTAGATTTGGGAGCTGAAAGGAGTAAGGATTTTCTGGAGGTTTTCATAGGCCAGTATTATTCTTTGGTTAGGGGAAAAAATGTTCACAAGTGGGGGTTTTACCTGATTGTCTCCTAATTGTAGTGGATCTGTCAACTTTCAAGTATATGAAGATTTTACTCTTCAAAATCATTCTCAGTGTGCTCTGAATTGCTATACTTTTAAGCTAACTACTTCTCAAAGTGTTGTTTAAAAACTGACATCTTCAAGCACATTTCAGGCTTAGAATATAACAAAATTTGCAAAGTCTCATTGGTTCGTATGCACTTAAAAAAATACACTTGACAGCCAATCTCTTGAAAATGATTTATGTAGAAACTGTGTTCAAATTACTTTTTATCAAGATATTTAAGAGAAAATGTGGTCTTCTTTGTAATAGACTAAAAATAATGATATCCTTTATCTTCAACGGAACATGTACATATGTTGTCTAAGCTACTGCATTTAAACAAATTGAAAAACAGTAGGATTCTGGCTGTACTCTATAAAAAAACAAAACTTGCCCAGAATATAATTTTGAGCATTAAAAAATACATGTTATTTCCCACAAAGTTCAATCCTATCTACAATATCAGAGTTGTCAACCGGGTCCAATGCATCAAGTTATAAATGTCTCAAAAACAGACAGGACACTCAGAAAAAATAATTATGGCAGTCCAATTTCACATTAAGAAAAGGAGAATGCTTGAGATATATGAAACCTTAGGAGGGGATCCAAGATGGCACAGTAGGCGCACACATACCTTCTCCCAGGACCACATCAAAACTACAACTAAATTACAAAACAATCAACCTGAATAACTATCTGAAGACTAGCTGAGCAGAAGTCTTATAACCAAGGATTTACAGAAGAAGCCACACTGAGACTGGTAGGAACAGTGGGGATGCGAAAAGGGCTGCCCTGCACCCACATGCAGTGGTTGAGAATCTGGAAGGATAGCTCAGTTGCAGAGGTCCCCACCGAGGAGTGAGGGGTCTTAACCTCATGCTGAGCACCAGTGCAGAGAAGGAAGCTCACAGAACATCTGGCTGTGAAAATCAGCAAGGATTTCACCCACCTAGTTGAGACGGGAGATTGTGGGAAACCCAGGTGTCTTCTGAAAGAGCCAACACACAAAATATCGCTCTCAAGGATTCACCCTGGGCTCCAGTGGAGGGACGGTGGCTTGGAAGGGACAGGAGTCATACAGGGAGAGACTGAGTTGTGTGGCTATGGGAGCGGACCACAGGGACAGCCACCAAAGTCCCTATGTTAAGTGTCTCTCCCACACCATCTACAGAGGCCATCTTTTCTAGATCAAGCACTTCCCTCTCTAGGACATCAGCCTGAAGAGCTACGCTTGCCACACCCTCCTGACTACACAAGGCCCACCCTGCTAAGCTTGTATCCCCTCTGGGCTCTGTCAGTGATGATCAGCCTGGCCTGGCCTTGCAGCTTTTTCTTGAAAAACTCTCAAGGAATTCCAGGCAACCTTGGAAATGCCAGAGGCACACAGGGTGAGACTGAGTTGTGTGGTTTTATGGCAAGGGCTGTTTTCACCACATGCTGACCAGTCCAACCGTTCCTGTGTTCGGCACCCCGCCCCCCACCCCCGCAATGGACTCAGCCCAAGGAGCTGCACTAGTCCCTCCCTGCTGACACCCTACAGCCATGCCCTGCCAAGCTTGCACACAGCTGTGGGATCTGCTGGTGGTGGCCAGCCTCAGTCCATGTCGCAGTCTTCCTTGAAAATCTCTTGAGGAATTCTGGGCAAAATTAGGGGAGGGGCGGGGGGGGGGGGGCCGAGGAAGAGGCAGTGCTAGAGATACATAGGGAGAGGCTGAGTTGAGTGGCTTTAGAGAGAGGGACATCTTCCTGCATGTCTGACAGGTGCTACCATTCTTGTGCAGAGCCCTCCCTTCACACAGCCAAATCTTAATCTGTTCTTGCCAGATGAACTCTATTAGCTCTAATGACTTCCTGAGCCCCCACCAAATTGCAAAAGGTCTACAGGCCACATGCCAGTGGTGCCTGACCATGGAGTACCTTAAGACTTTTGCTGAGTGGCCTCAGACCTAGCACTGGTACTGAGTTATCTGTATTAACCTGGTGAACACTGCTCACCCCGACCTGGTGACTTACTGAGTACCTGCCTCATGCAACTGACATATCATCTGAGGCTCTTTCAGCTGGCAGTCACAGCAGATTTCGGAGTGCCATGGGTCTTTTGCTGACCTGCCCCAGGCCCAGTACTGGTGGCAGCTGACCACAGTATAAAGCTAGCCACCCCCACCCCCATGCGCACCCAGGCCAAGTTACCAACAGTGGAACACTTTGTAGCTCCTAACAGGGAGCCAAGGGCCAGTCACAGACAGCGTCTGACATTGATCATCACCCAAGTCCCTTCCAAGAGACTCCAGAATCAACATTCCTGGTAGCTGGCTTCAGACCATATCAGAGCACGACTAATTAGTTCAACAAGTGACACACCCAATGGAAGGTCTCAGCAGGCACCAGACGTTGCTGTGGAAAATTCTGTTTCATTGGGTCAGTCCCCACACAGCAGCTCATACACTGTGGTCACTGTCAATCCTCACAGTCATCCAGCCTGATGGTCAACCCCACACACAGACAAGCCAACAGCAATCAAGACTGAACGACAACAGGTGGGCTGACATAACCCACACAAGGGAAACTCCTGGACATCTGGCTCAGGTGATCAGGGAGACTGTGCCACTGGGCCCCACATGACGTCTACTATATAAGGTCTCCATACCAGGACTAAGAGACATAGAAGAACCACCTAATATACAGAAACAAATACAGAAAAACAGCAAAAACAGGAAGACAAAAAACATGCCCTAAATAACAGAACACCAGAAATCTCCAGAAACAGAAGAAAACGAAATGGAGGCAAGCAATCTACCACACACAGAGTTAAAAGAATGGCTATAAAGATACTCAAAGAACTTAGGGGAAGAATGTCTAAACTCAGTGAGAACTCAACAAAGAGATAGTAAGCATAAGAGGGACACAGAAATCATAAAAACAACCAGTCGGAAATGAGGAATACAATATCTGAAATGAATACATTAGAAGAAATCAACAGAAGATTAGATGAAGCAGAGAATCAAATCAGTAATTTGGAAGACAAGGTAGCAGAAAATAACCACTCAAAACAGTAAAAAGAAAAAAAAATTAAAGTAATGAGAATCGATCAAGAGACCTCTGGGAAAACATAAAGCATTACAATAGTCACATCATAGGGGTACCAGAAAGAGAAAAGAGAGAACAGGGAGTGAGAACCAAAGTCAAGAAATAATTACTGAAAACTTCTTTAACATAGTAAAGGAAAAAGACACACAAGTACAGGAAATGCAGAGAGTCCCCAAAAGGATGAACCATAAGAAGCCCACACCAAGATACATCACAATTAAAATGGTAAAGATTAGAGACAAAGAGAGAATCTTAAAAGCAGCAAGAGAAAGACAGTTATATATGAGGGAGCTTCTATTAGACTGTCAGAAAACTTCTCAACAGAAAATTTTCAGGCCAGAAGGGATTGGCATGAAATATTCAAAGTGATGAAAAACAAGGACTACAACCAAGATTACTCTACCCAGCAAGGCTATCATGGTACATTTACACAATGGAATACTACACAGTTGTAAAAAAGCAAAAACTCTTACCATTTGCAATAGCATGGATAGACCTGGAGAATATTATGCTAAATGAAATAAGCCAGTCAGAGAAATATAAGTATCACATAATCTCATTAATATGTGGAATCTAAGGAACAAAACAGATCCAGAGACACAGAAGCATGGAATAGACTGACAGATTTCAGAGGGAAGGCGGGGCTGGGTGGGTAGGTGAAGAGTGATTAACTGGGGAACTTATATGCATATATGCATAGCCCATGGACACAGACAATAGAGTGGTGAAGGCCTGGGAAGAGTGGGTGTGGGGTGGAGGGGGTCAATGGGGGAAAAAACACAACAAAGGGGGGGCATCTGTAACACTTTCAACAATAAAGATAAATTTAAAAAAATAAATAAATAAGTTTGAAGGAGAAATAAAGAGCTTCCCAGATAAGAAAAGCCTAAAGGATTTCATCACTACCAGACCAGTATTATAAGAAATGTTGAAGGGATTTCTTTAAGAAGAAGAAAGAAAAAGAAAAAAAAAAAAAAACAGTAACATAAATATGCATAATAAAATGGCAATAAATACATACCTATAAATAATTACTTTAAATGTAAATGGATTAAATATACTAAAGTTTAGCTGAATGCAGAAAAAAAAACAAGAGTCCCACTTCAGATAAAAAGACAGACACACACAGTTAAAGTGAAGGGATGGAAAAGATATTTCATGAAAATGGAAATGTAAAGAAAGCTGGGGTAGCAATAATTATAACAGATAAAATAAACTTTAAAACAAAGGCTATAATAGGAGACAAATAAGAACACTACATAATGATAAAGGGATCAATCCAATAATAGGATATAATGCTTGTAATCATTATGCACCCAATATAGGAGCTCCTCACTATCAAAAGCAATTATTGATGAACATAAAGGGAAAGATCGACAATAATATAGTAGTAGAGAATTTTAACACCCCATTGACAGCAATGAATAGATCTTCCAGACAGAAAATCAACAAGGAAACAGAGGCCTTACATGACACATTAGACCAGATGGATTTAATTAATAGTTTCAGAGCATTTTACCCCAAAGCAGTAGAATATACATTATTTTCTAGTGCAAATGAAATATTTGCTAGGATTGACCACATGTTAGGACAAAAGACAAGTCTCAATAAATTTAAGAAGAATGAAATATCAAGCACCTTCTCTGACCACAATGGTATAAAACTAGAAACCACAAGAAAAAAACTAAAAATGAACAAACACATGGAGGCTAAATAACATGTTACTAAACAATGAATGGGTTAACAATGAAATTAAGGACGAAATCAAAAGACACCTTGAAACAAATGAAAATGAGGACATCACAACCAAAATCTATTAGCTACAGCAATAGCATTATGAAAAGTGACAAAAACAGGTCTTCCTCAAGAAACAAGAAAAATCTCAAATAAACAATCTAACCTATACTTAAACAAACTAAAAAGGAACAACATACAAAGACCAAAGTGAACAGAAGAAAAGAAATAATATCAGAATTGATATAAATGAAATAGAGTCTAAAAAATAATACAAAAGATCAATGAAACCAAGAGCTGGCTCTTTTGAAAAGATAAACAAGATGGACAAACCTTTAATCAGACAAGAGAGCGAGAGCGAGAGCGAGAGAGAGAGAGAGAGAGAGAGAGAGAGAGAGAGAGAGAGAGAGAACCCAAATAAATAAAATCAGAAATGAAAGAGAAGTTAGAACTGATATAACATTATACTTTTAGAAAGGATTGTAAAAAATACTATGAACAATTATATGTCAACAAATTGGAAAATCTGAAAGAAATGAATAAATTCCTAGGAGAATACAATTTTCCAAGACTGAATCAAGAAGAAACTGGAAATCTGAATAGACCTATTACAACCAACAAAATCAGAGAATAAGAAAAAACTCCCAACAAACAATTCACCTGTGGACCAGATGGCTTCACAGGTGAATTTTATCAGTCAAAGAAGAACTAACAGGTATTCTTCTCAAACTATTCCAAAAAAATCAAGAGAACTTATTTTATGAGGCCAGCATTATTATCATGAGCCCCAAACCAGATAAAGACACTACAAAGTGAAAAAATTATAGACCAATATTCCAGATGAAGATAGATACAAAAATCTGCAATAAAATATTAGCAAACTGAACTCAGTAACATATTAAAGAGATTATACACCATGATCAAGTGGGATTTTTTTCCTGGGATGCAAGTTTAGTTCAATATCTGCAAATCAATGTGAGACACCACATAAACAAAATGAAGCACTAAAATCACGTGATCATATCAATAGATACAGAAAAAGCATTAGACAAATCCAGGACCCATTTATGATAAAAACTCTCAGCAAACTGGGAATAGAGAGACTATACCTCAACATAATAAAGACCACCTATGACAAACACACAGCCGTCATTATACTCAATGGACAAAAACTGTTTCCCTTAAGATCAAGAACAAGACAGGGATGTCCACTTTCACCATTCTTTTTTTTTTTAATTTTATTTTTATTTTTATTGATTGCAGAGAGGAAGGGAGCGGGAGAGAGAGATAGAAACACCAATGATGAGAGAGAATCATCGATTGGCTGCCTCCTGCACGCCCCACACAGGAGATTGAGCCCACAATCGAGGCATGTGCCCTGACTGGGAATCGAACATGACCTCCTGGTTCATAGGTCAATGCTCAACCACTGAGCCACACCAGTCGGGCTACTTTTACTATTCTTATTTAACACTAGTAGCCCTGTGCATGAATCCGTGCACCAGTAGGTCACTGCCACCCTCTTGTAGCTCTCCGCCCACTGCCCCGCCCTCCTGTAGCTCTCCCTGCCTCCCTCCCCTCTTTCCCCCCCTCATAGCTTGCTGCCCTGCCCCTTCCTGTAGCTCTAGGCTGCCCGCTTGTAGTTCGCTGCCCCACCCTCCTGCAGATCCTTGATCTGGTCATTATGTGGTTGGTCGTTACACCTCAGGGCGTAATGGATAATTAGCATATTCCTCTCATTATATAGGATAGTATTGGAAGTCCTAGCCACAGCAATCAGACGAGAAGAAAAAAATAAAAGGAATCTAAACTGGAAAGGAAGAAGTAAAACTGTCATTACTTGCAGATGACATGATACTGTATATAGATACCCTTAAAGATTCCACCAAAAAACTATTGGAACTGATAGTCAGTATAGTAGCAGGATACAAAATAAATATTCAGAAATCAGTTGCATTTTTATATGCCAATAATGATATATTAAAAAGACAAACTACAAAAACAATCCAATTTACAAGTGCATTAGAAAAGAAATAACCTAGGAATAAATTTATCCAAGAATTTAAAAGATCTATATCTGGAAAATTACAAAACCTTGGAGAAAAAAACTGCAAATAAACGGATGCATATACTGTGCTCACTGACAGAAAGAATTAATAGTTAAAATGTCCATAATACTCAAAATAATCTATAGACTCAACACAATCCCTATCAAAATACCAATGGCATTTTTCACAGAAATAACACAAATAATCCAAAAATTTATATAAAAAACACAAAAGAATAGCCACATCAATCTTGATAAAGAGCAAAGTTAAATGTATCATGCTACTGGAAATCAAACTATACTACCCGGGTATAGTAGTCAAACCAGCATGGTACTGGCATAAAAACAGACACATAGATTAAGGCAACAGAATAGACAGCCCAGAAATAAACCCACACCTATATGACAAAGGAAGCAAGAATATACAATGGGACAAAGGCAGTGTTGAGAAAACTGGATAGATACATGAAAAAAAAAAAAGAAGAAACCAGACCAATTTCATACATGATATCCTATCTAATAAAAGAGTAATATGTAAATTGACCATCACACCAACACACAAGATGGCCGCCACAAAATGGCCGGCAGGGGAGGGCAGTTGTGGGAGATCAGGCCAGCAGGGGAGGGCAGCTGGGAGGGACCAGGCCTGCAAGGGAGGGCAATTGGGGGTGATCAGGCCTGCAGGGGAGGGCAGTTGGGGGCAACCAGGACTGCAGGAGAGGGCAGTTGGGGGGGACAAGGCCTGTAAGGGAGGGCAGTTGGGGGCAACCAGGCTAGCAGGGGAGGGCAGTTGGGGGTGACCAGGCCTGCAGGTGAGGGCAGTTGGAGGTGACCAGGCCTGTAGCGGAGGGCAGTTGGGGGGGGACCAGGCCAGCAGGGGAGGGCAGTTAGGGGCGACCAGGCTGGCAAGGGAGGGAAGTTAGGGGTGACCGGGCCAGCAGGGGAGGGCAGTTGGGGTCAACCAGGCCTGCAGGGGAGAGCAGTTAGGGGACCAGGCCAGCAAGGGAGGGCAGTTAGGGGCAATCAGGTCAGCAGGGGAGGGCAGTTAGGGGCGACCAGGCTGGCAAGGGAGGGCAGTTAAGGGTGACTAGGCCAGCAGGGGAGGGCAGTTTGGGGTAACCAGGCCTGCAAGGGAGGACAGTTAGGGGTGACCAGGCCTGCAGGGGAGGGCAGTTGGGGGGGACCAGGCCTGCAGGGGAGGGCAGTTGGGGGGGACCAGGCCTGCAGCGGAGGGCAGTTGGGGGGGACCAGGCCTGCAGGGGATGGCAGTTGGGGGTGATCAGGTCTGCAGGGGAGGGCAGTTATGGGCAACCAGGACGGCAGGGGAGGGCAGTTAGGGGTGACCAGGCCAGTGGGGGGGAGCAGTTAGGGGTGACTAGGTCTGCAGGTGAGGGCAGTTAGGGGCAACACCAAGCCTGCATGGGAGGCAGCTGGGGGGGACCAGGCCTGTAGGGGAGGGCAGTTGGAAGGGACAAGGCCTGCAGGGGAGGGCAGTTGGGAGGAACCAGGGCTGCAGGGGAGGTCAGTTGGGGGCGACCAGGCCTGCAAGGGAGGACAGTTATAGGTGACCAGGCCGGCAGGAGAGTGCAGTTAGGGGTGACCAGGCTGGCAAGGCAGGGAAGTTAGAGGTGACCGGGCCAGCAGGGGAGGGCCATTAAAGTCAACCAGGCCTGCAGGGGAGGACAGTTAAGGGCAACCAGGCCGGCAAGGGGGGGGGGGGAGTTAGGGGACCAGGCCTGCAAGGGAGGGCAGTTAGGGGCAATCAGTTCAGCAGGGGAGGAAAGTTAGGGGTGACCAGGCCGGCAGGGGAGGCCAGTTAGGGGCAATCGGGCCAGCAGTGGAGCAGTTAGGCATCGATCCAGCTGGCAGGGGAGTGGTTAGGGGGTGATCAGGCTGGCAGGCTGAAGTGGTTGGGGGTAATCAGGCAGCCAGGCAGGCAAGCAGTTGGGAGCCAGCAGTCCTGGATTGTGAGAGGGATGTCCTACTGCCCGTTTAGGCCCGATCCCACCAGGATCGGGCCTAAATGGGCAGTCAGACATCCCTTGAGGGGTCCCAGATTGGAGAGGGTGCAGGCTGGGCTGCAGGACCCCGCCCCATCCTCACTGTGCACAAATTTCATGCACCGGGCCTCTAGTACAAGAATAAGCTGAAAACTGATTAAAGACGTAAATATGAGACTCAAAATCATAAATCTCCTAGAATAAAACAGTAAGCTCTCAGACATTTCTCTTAGCAATATTTTTACTAACATATCTCCTTAGGAATGGGAAAGAAAATTGAAAAAAATGGGAATACATCAAACTAAAAAGTTTTTGTCCAACAAAGGTAATCATCAACAAAACAAAAAGACAACCTACTGAATGGGAAAAGACATTCACTAGTGATATATCCTATAAGGGGTTAATATCCAAAATTTATAAAAAACTCAGACATCTGAACACCAAGAAAACAAACATGCCAATTAAATACTGGGCAAAAGACCTAGATAGACACCCCCCTAAAGAGGACATGCAGATAGCCAACAGACATATGAAAAAATGCTCAAAATCGTTAATCATCAGAGAAATGCAAATTAGAACCACAATGAAGTATCACTCTACACCTATCAGGATGATTATCATCATAAATCAACTAACAACAAGTGTTGGTGAGGATGTGGAAAAAAGGGAAGCTTTGTGTGCTGTTGGTGGGAATGCCGGTTGATGCAGCCACTATGGAAAACTGTATGGAGATTTCACAAATAATTTTAAATGATACTGCCTTATGACTCAGTGATTCCACTTCTGGGTATACTAGTATATTCTAAGACACTCAAAATACTAATTTGAAATATGCACCCCTATGTTCATTGCAGAGTTATTTACAATAGCCAAGATATGGAAGCAGCCCAAGTGCCCATCAATATAAAAGATGTGGTACATATTACAAATACCATATGATTTCAGTTATATGTGGAAACTAAGAACAAAATAAATGAGCAAACAAAATAGAAACAGAATCATAGATATAGATAACAGACTGATGGTTGCCAGAAGGATGGGTATGGGGGTGGGGGGGGAGTGAAACAGGTGAAGGGATTAAGAAGTACAAATTGGTAGCTACAACATAGTCACAGGGATGTGAAGTCCAGCGTAGGGAACATAGCCAATAATACTGTAATAATTATGTATTGTGCCAGGTGGGTACTTGAAATACCAGAGGGTCACTTTGTATAAAGTACATGGCTGTCTAACTACTATGCTATACAGCTGAAACTAAAACAACATAATATTGAATGTAAACTGTAATTGAAAAATAAAATTTTTAAAAAAGAAAAAGAGAATAAGGGTAAAAGTTAGTTTATATTTCTATAAATTCCTTTTGGGTTACTGGGAAATATGCTATTTAAATTGACCCTTATGGCAAGAGCATACAAATCCTATCTCTAAAAGTAATTCCTACTGAACATTGACTACATTGAATGTTTATCATGTGCAAAGTGCTGTTAGGTAAAGTAAAGGTTTCAGAAATGAATAGAGAACATTGTGATCCCCTTAAGTGCAGAATACTGATTTTTAAAACATAAAACTAATTGTCATCAACTTTTATAATTTTTGATGAGTCCTTCTCACCAGCAGTAACTTTCAAGTGTGTTTTTTTTTTTTAAGCCAGAGCCCTGCCTTCAAACGAAACCTTACATAGACACCTAATACATAAAACAAATAAAATTGAGGCTATTCATGTTGACCTACTGGGTCCTCTGCCTCTTCACCCATCACCACCAAGAACTTCTGAAAGCAGTCCATGGCGGTTCATGGGAGGGGGAGGGCTGTGAGGAATCCTTAGGCCACTGTGGAATGTGTTCTGAGCTCCACTGGTCTGAGGAGTCCACACTCCTTAACATGGTGTATGGGACTCTACACTTCACTCCTTCATCTCAGAGCCTTAGGAACTCACCACCCCACTGGCCTCATGACTCATCATTAATCCATCAATAATGGAGAAGTGACTTCCACGGCATGCACCATGCACATGCTGGTTGTTCCATGCTTTGTCCATGCTGTCCCTCAGCAGGGGGTCACTTCCTGTCTCTCTCCTCTTCAACAAGTGCCCGGTACCACACCGCTCTGCACAGGCGGATACCATCTTAACTCCATACGTATATATTCATTTGCCCCTCCATGCTGGGTGGTAATGATTTTTCATGTGGCCTTCACCTAAACTAATTTGTGGTAACTCAAGGATAGAAAGTCTACTTATTGTTGTATTTATAGCTGTAGCCCAGCTTTTAGCACAGGTTTTGGCACATAACAGGGA